>NC_037681.1:75825973-76125973 GCF_003255815.1 Theropithecus gelada | reverse complement strand
TGAGTCATACTTAATACACTACATTTCTTTTTAGAGCATTCTGGAGTCATACCATACTGTTTGTTTAAATTACTGTATTGTGATTTTTATTATATTAAAAGTATTGGAATACAGGATTCAACCTGAGGAAGCTGATAAAAGCACACACACACACACAGGAATGAGTGTTTTTTTCTGTCTTTATACTGGATGCATTATTTTTATAGAAGAAATTTTTAATACTGTTTTCTTTTCTTACGGTTTTTTTTTTCTTTTTTTTTTTGGTGGGGAACAGAGTCTCCTTCTGTTGCTCTGGATGGAGTGCAATGGCGCGATCTCGGCTCACTGCAACCTCCGCCTCCCGGCTCAAGCAATTCTCTGCCTCAGCCTCCCGAATAGCTGGGATTACAGGCACCCACCACCATGCCCAGCTAATTTATTTTTATTTTTATTTTTAGTAGAGATGGGGTTTCACCATCTTGGCCAGGCTGGTCTCGAACTCCTGACCTCATGATCCACCCACCTTGGCCTCCCAAAGTGCTGGGATTACAGGCATGAGCCACCGCGCCTGGCCCAGAGTGACAACTTTTTAAACTTTTTTTAAAGCAACTTCTTCTGTTATTTAGCCCATATATAGGGATAATAAAGCGATCACATCCTTAGGGTGAAAGGGCCTGTTTTCTGTGATCCTAACATATGTCAGTATGACCCTTACTCATATTGGGCCTGCATCAAATGGGAAACTCAAGCCTTATAATGGGAAGTTTATTGCTTTCTAGATCCATGCCGAGAGTGCTTAATGGTTATCCTGGGCTCAAAGTACAGAAAGTTTATAATAATAGACTGTGATATAACATCTGATGGTTATAAAAAAATAGGAACTTTTCAGTTCTGTTTTCATACTAAAATAACTCTCGAATAGGTACAGTATAGAATAGAAGTTATAGATAGAGACTTGGAGTGCTTAGGGTATTAGCCTGTTCAAGAACTCCACTATTCTGTTGGTTTTCCTAGAGTCAAATCAGAGCATAGAAATCCCTTCGCAGCCCATGGGCTCATTTCATAGATTTGTAGACACAAAGCAGCACAGTTTTATGAAGGGATGTAGAAAGTTTTCATTCACCTATCTTTAAGATCCCTTTTGATTGTGAGGTTAATTTTAGGTGTTGAAGTACTTTTCTCTCAAATATTTAAATTGCGTTTTTCATTTTTCCTCAGATTTCTAAAATTTCATCTGGTATCATTAGTATATAACTATATAATTCCTTCCTTTTATACCCAGAATTATTTTAATTGTTAAAAGCAGTCTTTCGCAAAGTCTGAAAAAAACTTAATATAAAACATCAATTTTTTTTTTTTTACAAAAAAATTTTAAAAGATTTTGATTAAACCAAAATTCTAAATTCGGAAAACTTGCTAATTCTTGGAAGAGCTTTATGCAAAGACTGTAGAATTTCCTGACAACTGAATAAATTTCAAGATATCATGTGAGGAAGATTGGACACAAAATTTAAGAAGAAGCATTAACACTTTTTTTGAAAAAACACTTTAAAGGAAACAGAACTTGATAACAACTCTGTCAAGGACAAAGGTAGCATTTACATTATAAAATTTATTAAAGGAATGATATCACCATGTGTTCATTAGAATATTGCACATCCAAAGTATAATATCCAAATCATATATTTGGATAATCCAAATTAGTATAATCCAAATTGTATATGGTCATGTAGTAATGAGCTTGCACTACAAATAATACAGTTTTAAAATTTATATATATTTTTAGTTCTAATATTAAATTTTTCTTACGCTGGGCGCGGTGACTTACGCTTGCTATCCCAGCACTTTGGGAGGCCAAAGTGAGAGGATCACTTGAGGCCAGGAGTTCAAGACCAGCCTGGTCTACATGCTGAAACCCCATCTCTCCTAAAAATAACAAAAATGAGTCAGGTGTGGTGGTGGGTGCCTGTAATCCTAGCTACTTGGGAGACTGAAGCAGGATAATTGCATGAACCCAGGAGCATTGAGCTGAGATCATGCCACAGCACTCCAGCCTGGGTGACAGAGCGAGACTCCATTTCAAAAAAAAAATTTTTTTTTCTTGAGTACTTATTGTTAGATTTAAATACCCAGGTTTATAATAAAATATCACCACAGTGAACTGGAGGAGGGAAGGAAATTAATCATCTTTAGTTTGATTACTCACTGTGAAAACAGAATTGGGAATATGCTCAAACAATACAATAAAACAGTGATGTATGATGTACACTTGGGTTTTAGAAAAAACATTGCTGAAACCTTTTTTTTTTTAAGTCAGTCTTTTCTTTGTTTTCTTGAATGATCCTATAAAAGGAAAAACTAGGAGAAAGTAAAGGAGCTCTAGGATCCTAGGCAGATTACTAGTTTGAACTTTGGTTTTCTGATTTATGGTGAAACCAGGTATCTCTAAAGTGTTTCTAGGTCTAAATGTGGTCAGTGTATGAGTAGGAGGCAGTCATAGATGAGAGGTATGTAAGGGATTCAAATGTAGAATAAAGAAAATAGAAATAAAAGATAGAAGAAGGCTAGAAAGGAAAGGTATTTAGTGTTTGCAAATGAAATTTATGTAAGTGTAAATATACCTAAAATTTTTGTTACTGGTGTTGTTCTTACTCTGTTCTCCCAATTACAAGTATAGTTTTCTCCACAATGATAGCTTGACTAGACCGAGCTTTTATGCATTAAGTAATGTGGCCAGTACAGTAGGTACTCAGTGAGTATTTGTTTAACTTACTGACTAAAAAAGATACCAGACAAGAAAAAAGAAAAAAAGAAAAAAAAAGATACCAGAGTTGATTGCCTAAATAAAACAGGGTTTTTCCTTCAGTTTTACCATGACTTCTTGACCATGCTGCTATTTGTCTTTGTTTGCCATGACACGTGATCTGACTTCTACAATATAGTCTCCTTGTTTTTGGAAGTAACTAGTTCTAGTTGATGCTTTTATTTGAGAGACTCGCTTTTCCATTTAAACTCTCATTTGCCTTGGGCTGTTCTGATTTTTTCACTATTTGTCTTGCAATAAGCATAAATCAGTCACAGGTCAGATTTAGCTTGCCTTGCTAATAGTCTTCCTTGTTCTGCAGATCTCAAATTGTAGTTAGGACTCTATTATTCAACTGATTTTTGATACGCACCTTAGTAAGAGAACCTATTCCAGGCTGCCAAGTGAGTTGTTAGCTTGGAGATTGTCAGCTTGTAACTCTCAATAGAAAGCAATGGTTTAAAAAACACTATGCTTAGTCTTTGTTCTTATTTTTATTTATTCAAACAATATTTGTGTTAGGAAATATGCTAATTTTTAGAAACAAAAACATGAATAAGAAGATACGGTCCCTCTTTTCAAGGAACTTAGAATCTAGTGAGAAAGTGGGAGTCAAAAAGACCAAGTATTGGAAGACCCATGACAGAGTTATGTACAAATAAAGGGGAATAGTTATACCATAGACTGGAGCTGAGAGAGTATGTAGTCTAGGACTTTGAGGGTGATGTAACAGTGTAACTGACTACATTAACATATTAATGGAGAAGGATCAGGTGGGAGTAGATGTAGGAAAAATTGGATATGCCAGGTGTGCTGTGGCTTGTGCCTGAAATCCTAGCTAGCTAGAAGACTGAGGCAGGAGGATCACTTGAGGCCAGGAGTTTGAGGCAAGCCTGAGCAACATAGTGAGAGATCTCATCTATAAAACATTTTTTAGGCAGGGCACGGTGGCTCATGCTTGTAATCCCAGCACTTTGGGAGGCCAAGGCGGGCAGATCACTTGAGGTCAGGAGTTTGAGATCAGCCTGGCCAACATGGTGAAACCCCATCTCTACTAAAAATACTAAAATTAGCCAAGTGTGGTGGCACACACCTGTAATCCCAGCTACTCAGGAGGCCGAGGCAGGAGAATCACTTGAACCCGGAAGGTGGAGGTTGCAGTGAGCGGAGGTTGTGCTATTGCATTTCAGCCTGGGCAACAGAGCGAGACTCTGTCTCAAAAAAAAAAAAAAACCAAAAATCAAAACTTTTTATTTTAAAGTTAGCTAGGTGTGGTAGTGCACATCTGTAGTTCCAAGTACTTGAGAGACTGAGAAAGATTTCTTGAGCTTACAAGTTAAAGGCTGCAGTGAGCTATGATCATGGCATTGCATCTCAGCCTGGGTAACAGAGGGAGACTCTGTCTTCAAAAAAATAAAAAATAAATAATACTGGATAAAGTTCAGCACCCATTCAGACAGTGAATAGAAATGGAAGGGAATGCCTGATAGATGGTATCTATCAGAAAATTACAGCAAACATCATGCATTAATGGTGAAACATTAAATGCAGTTCTCTTAGAGAGCAACAAGAGAAGGATATCTGTTGTCTCCATTTCTATTTGTTAATGCACCAAGTAAAGAAATAGAAATGTAATGCAAGATTGAAAAGGTGGAAATAAACTGTCATTTACTGATGGTGTGATTTTTTTTTTTTTTAACCTAGAAAACCCAAGAACGTGAACCTAGTAAACTAAGTTTTGAAAGGTGGTTAATTAGACATTCAGCATTCAAAAACTCTATAGTTTTGGCTGGGCACGGTGGCTCACGCCTGTAATCCCAACACTTTAGGAGGCAGAGGTAGGTGGATCACTTGAGGTCAGGAGGCTGAGATCACCCTGGCCAACATAGTGAAACCCCGTCACTACTAAAAATACAATAACACTTAGCCGGGCGTGGTGGCGTGTGCCTGTAGTCCCAGCTACTCGGGAGGCTGAGACATGAGAATCGCCTGAACCCTGCAGGCAGAGGTTGCAGTAAGCTGAGACCGTGCCACTATACTCCGGCCTGGCAGAGTGAGACTCTGTGGCAAAAAAACAAACAAACAAAAAAAACACCCAAAAAACCAAAAACAAAACCCTATAGTTTTCAACTGTTACACAATAGCACCAGTAGACAATGTAATAGAAAAAAAAATCCATTTCACAAAGCAACAAAAGCTTCTTTACCCAAGTAAGAGAAAAAAACTTAAATATGTAAGACTTCTGTGGGGAAATTTTAAATTTTTACTGATGGAAATGAAATGCCAGTTTTTAATCAAATTAATATTACTAATGTCAATAAATCCCAACAAGGTTTTTCATAGAACCTTATAAATATCCTAAAATGATAGAAAAGGTCACTATGTTCAATTAATGAAGACAGTATAGAAAAAACAACAACAAAAGAAAGGGACTTGTCTTAGTAGAATTGAGATCATAATAAAGCTATAATAATAAACTATAGTAAAACAAGGTTTTAATGACACAGAGATAGACAAATGGCTTAGTGGGACAGAATAGACTCCAAAAGTAGACATACGCTTAATGTGGGAATCTGAAATCAGTGAGAAATGTAAGCTCGTTAGAAAATGGTGTTGGCATAATTGATTATCAGTATGGAAAAGCTACAAATTAAATTCAAGAGGACCTTCAAAAGCACCAGTAGACAACCTATTAGAGTAAAAAAGGTTAGCATTGTTGCTAAAATTGAGAAGAATAAACAAAAAATGATAGCATATCATTTGATGTTCACATATCAGCATTAACCTATCAGCAAATACATTTTTAAAATATTACATTAACTTTAATGGCAAAAACTATAAGCATCTAGGAATAAATCTAATAAAAGGCCTTCCTGAAGAAGATTATAAAATGGTTTTGAAGAAGAGCTGAATGAATGTAGAGAGATACACCATGCTTATCAGTGGGAGGACTCAGTGCTGTAGAGTTGTCAGTTCATTCTTAATAAATTTGTAGATTGAGTGCAATTTCAGTCAAAATCTTAATAGGTTTTGTTTTTTGTTTATGCAGAATATGACAAGCTGATCCTAAAAATCATCAAGGACCATGAATGAATAGTTAAGATAAATTTGAAAAAACAGTTTAGTCAGGGCATCTTGCCCTACCTACACATCAAGATGTAAATAACTATAGTTGTTAAGGTGGTGCTGTTGACGTGGGAATATATAGGTAGACCAGTGAAACATAAAGGAGAACACAGAAACAAGCCAGGCCCATATATTAATAGGATGCATTGAGAAGAACACAGCATCTCTTCTGTGTTTTTCCTGTTAAGGATATATATCCTGAACTTAATTATGAGTCAGCACAGTCTTATCAGACAAACCCAACTGAAAGTCATTCTATCAAGTATGTGGCCTGTAACCCTTCTAAAGTGTCTAGTTCATGTACATCAACAAAAGGCTGAGAAATCTCCAGCCAGAAAGAGATTAAAGATTGCAGTTCAGACTACCACAGGCCAAGTGTGATTCTGAACTGGATCTATTTCCTGTAAAGAACATCCATTCATTATTGGGACAAGTAGGGAAACGTGAATGGATTCTTAAGATTGGACTATGTAGTAATGTATGTTTAATACTGCCCCATAGATCATTAGGCTCCGTTCATTCATTTCAGCTTTTTTTCCCCCTCTCTCCGTGCTTCTTTGGATTGTTTTTATTGTAATGTCTTCAAGTTCACTAATCGTTTGCTATACAGTTTCTAATCCGTTGTTAAGCTCGTGTGGTGAATTTTTCATTTCCAGTAGTTGTATTTTGCAGCTTTAGTAAGTCCCATTTGAGTTTTTCAAAACATGATTTACGTTTCTTCCTGCTTAACATTCATGTCTTTCTTTAAATCCTTTTGTAGGTTTATAATAACTGTTTTAAAGTCCTTGTCTGTTATTTCTGTGATCTTTTTCATTTCTGGGTCTGTTTCTGTTGACTGTTTCCATTTTCTTTCCTGGTTATAGATCACATTTTCCTGATATTTTGTGTCTATTCATTTTTTTAAATTTTATGCTGGATATTGTAATGATTATATTTTGGAGTGTCTGGACCTTGTCCTTTTAGAGTGACGAACTTTGTTTTGGCAGGTTGTCAAGTTACTTGCAATCAGCATGATCCTTTCAAGACTTGTTTTGTTGGGGGTGGGGTTCTTGAATAGCTTTTACTCATCTGCTGATTTAGTCCTCCTTCTAAGACATGACTCTTGTGCGGTCTCTGCTGTATGTTCTGGACGTTCATTAAGTCTACTCAACTCTGCTTGTCAGAACTCAAATTTCTCTCTTTACATTGTGAGCTCTGAGAATTGTTTAGCTTACAGCTTTCTTATATTTGATCTCTGCTTAGCCTTGTGGAGTTTTAGGTTATACATGCACAATTTAGTATTTAGCCAAAATTTTGTTGGTTTTTTGGTTTGTTTTGTTTTTGAGACAGGCTCCCACCGTGTTGCCCAGGCTGGTCTTGAATTCCTGGCCGCAGGCATTCCTCCCACCTTAGCTTCCCAAAGTGTTGGGATTACAGGCATGAGCCACTACATCCATGCTTGTGTGAAGCCACAGCCAAAATCTTAAAGGCAGATTTTTGGAGCTCTTTGTTAGTGTAGCTCCCTTTTCTTTGGTATTCTTTTCTGAATGTGTCAGTCAGTTCAGCATCCATGAACTCCAGCTTTGTCTCCTCAAATTCAACAAGACTTGGGCTACCCATTTTCCCATACCTCATTCTGGAAAGCACCTCTCTGCCTTACTAGAGAGAACCTAGTCTTGCATTACCTGCTGTCCAAAGTCTGAAAACAGTTTTCTCGTGCTTTGTCCAGTTTTCTAGTTTTTTATGGCAAGAAGGCATCTTCCTCCTTTCTGTAATAGCTACCCCTTCCTATTTTATTAATAGCTTAGTTTGATTGCATTATTTTCTCAACTAGTCCCTTGAGTAATCTCAGCATGAGTGGTTGAATTGATCCAAGGTTGGGGATTAAGAATGTGGTCAAAGGACAAAAGAATCAAGATGTTGGGAGTGGTGGCAAGCAAACAGTGGTTTTGAAGCAGTGGTTCTCAGAGTATGGATGGAGGATCCTTTTGGGGATCCATAGGGTCTTCCCACTTCTAACTACATGTGAGGGTGAAATGTCTTCATATGCTTGAACCAAAATAATAAACAATGGATTCAGTGCAGAAGCAAAGATAAGAATCTGTTTTTTAAAAGTTAAACCACACATTAAAGAGATACACAAAATAGTAAAACAATGCCACTCAGTTTTCTAAGTTCTTTTTGTTTGATTTTTGTTAGCATGTAATGGGTATATTATTTTGTTAAAGTGAGTTAATACATACATAACTTTGAAATGTTCTGTCTTTAGTTCTTTTTTTTTTTTTCCAATCTCGCTCTGTAGCCCAGGTTGGAGTACAGTGGTGTGATCCTGGCTCACTGCAACCTCTGCCTCCTGGGTTCAAGCGATTCTCCTCCCTCAGCCTCCCAAGTAGCTGGGACTACAGTTGCACGCCACCACACCTGGCTAATTTTTGTATTTTTAGTAGAGATGGGGTTTCACCATGTTGGCCAGGCTGGTCCTGAACTCCTGACATCTGGTGATCCACCAGTCTGGGGCTCCCAAAGTGCTGGGATTACAGGCATGAGCCACCATGCCCTAACTCAGTCTTTATTCCTAACACACTAAGTATTAATTAAAGATAGCCCGCAACATCAAAAATTGTTTGGAGTCATCAATTAAGATTACAAAGGGGTCTTGAGACCTAAAAGTTTGAGAATTATGGAAAGAAAGCACCATAGAGTCTAATCTGTTTAGGGAAGGAACTAAAGGCATTAGGAATGCAATGGACTGTGTAAAAAGGGAACAGATTAAAGAATGAGGCATTTCTATTCAGTTTCTATTTCCTGTTGGATGGGTGTCAATTTATTGACTTTTCTGCATCCTTGTGTGGAGGTGCCACAATTTCCCATTCTAAACCATGGATGGCTTGACTGTTTTTCTTCTGCAGTTTCTGCTGCCTCAGGATTATTGAGCCCTTTGCTTTCATTGACTCTACAGTTTTACCCAAGATAAAAAGTACTAACTAACCTGTGTCATCCACTTTATCCTTGAACTTCTCTGGGACATTGCCTGTTCAAATATAATCCCTATTACCCAGTGAGGAGAAATAACATTTATTGGTTATTAGCCCATATTTTAAATGGATTTATTTTGTGATAGAACTATATATTCAAAGGAAATAGTTATTCATCCCAGGAATGTGGAGTGGCAACATGACAGTGAAAGGCAACGTTTGACTTAGGCTTGAAATTAATTTTGTTCTTGCTTTGGGAAATCAGTTGCATTTATATTAATTAGAAGCACGGAATACATGTCAAAGTAATAATCTGCCCTTTTGGACCATCTCTGTTAATGCAGGTGAGCACACAGTTTATTTAAGTAAAAAAGTATTATATGATTAATTTTAATTATATATAGGTTGATAGTAGTATTTTATGTAATTTTAAAGTATTTTTGTATTTCTTACAGTAATCCTAAATTGGAGAGTCAGAGAGTAAATAAAAAAGTCAATAATGATGCCTCACTTAGAATGCACAATCTATCCATTTTGGTGAGACAGATAAAATTTTATTACCAGGTAAGTGCCCTTTTTAAAAATCGGGGTTTTAATAACTACTTACATTTTTGTATTATTTAGTATTAGTCATCTAACAAATATTTAAATGCTTATTATATGCCAGGTTCTGATCTATTTGCTAGAGTTAGAGTAGTAAATAAGATAGTTTATTTCTTATGAATGTTAAAGGTTTAAGCAAGCACTTAATAATTTTCTAATGTTACAAATGACTACTGTATTTTATGCTTTAAAAATCAGGTCCCGGTTTCCTGAGAACTTGCATAGTGTAACATTTTGTTGTTAGACTTCTTGAATTATGCCTTTGAAAAGTGTACTTCCATTTAGAAAAGAAAACTGAATTGGATGCATATTTTAGTTTTTAAACATGAACATTGTTGAGGCTTTCAGTATGCCTCTCAGAATTGTTATATGTGCGTCGCATAAATTTTGGTTTGGCATATTTTAAAAGATTATTTCTATGCATTTTCTAATTTCTGCTATGATTTATTTCACTTATGAGTTACTTATAAGTATGCTTTTAAATTTTTGAACATGGTATTTTTCAAGTATCCTTTTTGGTTTTGATTTTTGGTCAAAGAATGTGGTTTGTATAATACTGATTCTTTGGTATTTGTTAAGAATTACTTATTTTGGCCTAGTATGTTGTTGTCAGTTTTCTTTAAAGTTCTTTGTGTGCTTGAAAAAGTATGTATTCTCCTATTGTTTGGACACAGAGTGAGAGCAGCCTTGTTTGTTAACTGTATTGTTCAAATCTTCTACAGCCTTATTGATTTGTCTTTTGAGCGATTATTGAGAAAGAGGAGTTGAAATATCCCATATGATGAATTTATCAAATTTTCTTTTATAGGCTTTAAAGCTGCTATTAGTTGCAAATAAATTTAAAATTGTTAAATCTGCCTGAAGAATTTGATTATTTATCAGTAATTTTTCCTTTTCCTATTTTTTTCTTTTCTTTTCTTTTTTTTTTTTTTGAGATGGAGCTTCACTTTGTTGCCCAGGCTGGAGTGCAGTGGTGCGATCTCATCTCACTGCAACCTCTGCCTCCTGGGTTCAAGCGATTCTCCTGCCTCAGACTCCTAAGTAGCTGGGACTACAGGTGCGTGCCACCGTGTCCAGTTAATTTTTATGTTTTCAGTAGAGACAGGGTTTCACTATGTTGACTAGGCTGGTCTCAAACTCCTGACCTCAAGTGATCTGCAACCCTCAGCCTCCCAAAGTGCTGGGATTACAGGCTTGAGCCCCCATGCCCAGCCTATCAATAATTGTTTCTGCATGTTTTTCCTTTCTACTGGTTTAAAATTTTTTCACTCTTCCTGTTTTTTCAGAGGTGACTTTCGAAATTATACATTTTATACCTAAACACAGGAAAGGCCAAAATTAATGAGTATCTTTATCCTTTTATGGAATAGTGCTATGACGTTAGAATGTTTTAATTCTAGTCATTCTCTTTTATGACTTTTAAGCTCTTCTTGTCTTGTATTTTAGGGTTTTTTCTTTACCCTACAAATTAAATATTGAGAAGTACTGTTAAATAAATAAAACCAATGTTTCTTTTTTTTTTGATAGAATCTCGATCTGTCGCCCTGGCTAGAGTGCAATGGCATGATCTCAGCTCACTGCAACTTCTGCCTCCTGGGTTCCAGCAATTCTCCTGCCGCAGTCACCTGAGTAGCTGGGATTACAGGTGCCCACTACCACACCTGGCTAATTTTTTTTGTATCTTTAGTAGAGACTGGGTTTCGCCATGTTGGCCAGGCTAGTCTCGAACTACTGACCTCGTGTGATCCGCCTGTCTCAGCCTCCCAAAATGCTAGGATTATAGGCATGAGCCATGTGCCCAGCCCTTTTTCTTTTTTTTTTTTTTTTTTTTTTTTTTTTTTTTTTTTTTGAGACGGAGTCTTGCTCTGTCACCCAGGCTGGAGTGCAGTGGCCGGATCTCGGCTCACTGCAAGCTCCGCCTCCCGGGTTCACGCCATTCTCCGGCCTCAGCCTCCCGAGTAGCTGGGACCACAGGCACCCGCCACCTCGCCCGGCTATTTTTTTGTAATTTTTAGTAGAGACGGGGTTTCACCGTGTTAGCCAGGATGGTCTCGATCTCCTGACCTCGTGATCCGCCCGTCTCGGCCTCCCAAAGTGCTGGGATTACAGGCTTGAGCCACCGCGCCCGGCCGTGCCCAGCCCTTTTTCTTTAGCTCAAGCTGCATGTTTTTCTTTGAGAATATTTGTCTGAAAATGCCTTTATTTCACTCTTGTTTTTGGAAGATAGTTTCTTTGTTTTAGTTTTTAAATAGAGTCGGAAGGCTGGGCGCAGTGGCTCACACCTGTAATCCCAGCACTTTGGGAGGCCGAGGTGGGCAGATCACTTGAGGTCAGGAGTTCTAGACTAGCCTGTCCAACATGGCAAAACCCTGTCTCTACTAAAAATACAAAAATTAGCCAGCCTTGGTGGTGGGCACCTGTAATCTCAGCTACTCAGGAGGCTGAGGCATGAGAATCACTTGAACCCAGGAAGTGGGGGTTACAGTGAGCCAAGATCATGCTGTTGCACTGCAGCCTTGGCAACAAGAGCAAAACTCCATCTACAAAAAATAAAATAGGCCGGGCGCGGTGGCTCAAGCCTGTAATCCCAGCACTTTGGGAGGCCGAGACGGGCGGATCACAAGGTCAGGAGATCGAGACCATCCTGGCTAACCCGGTGAAACCCCGTCGCTACTAAAAAAAAATACAAAATACTAGCCGGGCGAGGTGGCGGGCGCCTATAGTCCCAGCTACTCGGGAGGCTGTGGCAGGAGAATGGCATAAGCCCGGGAGGTGGAGCTTGCAGTGAGCTGAGATCCGGCCACTGCACTCCAGCCTGGGCGACAGAGTGAGACTCCATCTCAAAATAAATAAATAAATAAATAAAATAAAATAAAATAAAAGTGACAGGGTCTCACTATGTTGCCCAGGCTGGTCTTGAACCCCTGGGCTCAAGCAGTCCTCTCTCCTTAACCTCTCAAAGTGTTAGGATTACAGGCATGAGTGATTGCACTAGGATGAAATAGTTTTAAGTATGCAGTTTTAGGTTGACAATTATTTTTCTCTCAGTACTTTGCAGACTTAATTCTTCTGTTTCTGGATTTTTTTTTTTTTTTTGAGACAGAGTTTCACTCTTGTTGCCTAGGCTGGAGTGCAATGGCACGATCTCAGCTCACTGCAACCTCTGCCTCCTGGGTTCGAGTGATTCTCCTGTCTCGGCCTCCTGAGTAGCTGGAATTACAGGCGCATGCCACCACGCCTGGCTAATTTTTGTATTTTCAGTAGAGACAGGTTTCATCATACTCGTCAGGCTGGTCTCGAACTCCTGACCTCAAGTTATCCGCCTGCCTCGGCCTCCCAAAATGCTGGGATTACAGGCGTGAGCCAACACACCTGGCCTCTGTGGTTTCTTTTTGCTCTGGAGAAATTAACTCTCTAATTTTTGTTATT
The DNA here is from genome assembly GCF_003255815.1 of Theropithecus gelada. NCBI lineage: Eukaryota > Metazoa > Chordata > Mammalia > Primates > Cercopithecidae > Theropithecus > Theropithecus gelada. The sequence continues at coordinate 76,113,079 of NC_037681.1, read as the reverse complement.
TAAGCGGTCTTTTTTTTTTTTTTTTTTTTTGAGATGAAGTTTCACTCTGTTCCCAGGTTGGAGTGCAATGGCGCAATTTTGGCTTACTGCAGCCTCTGCCTCCCGGATTCAAGGGATTCTCCTGTCTTAGGCTTCCGAGCGGCCGAGACTACAGGCATGTGCCACCACGCCTGGCTAATTTTCGTATTTTTTTTTTTTTTTTTGAGACAGAGTCTCGCTTAGTCGCCCAGGCTGGAGTGCAGTGGCGCGATCTCGGCTCACTGCAAGCTCCGCCTCCCGGGTTCACGCCATTCTCCTGCCTCAGCCTCCCGAGTAGCTGGGACTACAGGCGCCCGCCGCCTTGCCCGGCTAATTTTTTGCATTTTTAGTAGAGACGGGGTTTCACCGTGTTAGCCAGGATGGTCTCGATCTCCTGACCTCGTGATCCGCCCGCCTCGGCCTCCCAAAGTGCTGGGATTACAGGCGTGAGCCACCGCGCCCGGCCTTAATTTTCGTATTTTTTAGTAGAGATGGGGTTTCACCATGTTGGCCAGGCTTGTCTGGAACTCCTGACCTCAGATGATCCACTCGCCTCAGCCTCCCAAAGTACTGAGATTACAGCCGTGAGCCACCACACCTGGCTAAGCTGTCTTTTTTCTTTCCAAGCTGCTTTTAGTATTTATTCTTCTAATATTTGCTCTTTTCTATTCTGCTAATCTGATCCCTTTCAAATATTTCTATTTATATATATTAGACTTTCTTACTCTGTTTCTTGCTTATTAAACTTTTATTTATTAAGCTTGTGCTGCATTCTGAGTCTTGTTTTCAGAACTCTCGAATTTACTAATTCACTCCTTATTTGTGTCAAATCTTCTGTTTAACCCCTTGATTATATCTTTCATTTCTGGAAGATTTGGTTCTTTTTACATTGCCTTTTCATTTTTTTCGTTAGTCATTTTCTTTACTTTTTCAGATATTTAAATTTTTTCTGTTTTAGATTTGATATCTGATTATTCAAAAATCTGAAATATGTACAGATCTGAATCTGTCCTTTGTTTTCTGCTTGCTGTTTCTTGTGGTAGTGGTGGTGATAGTAGTAGTGGCAGTGGCGGGGGTGGCAGTGATATGTGTGTGTTTTAATTGTGAACTCATTTTTTGGGGGCCTTTATCTGTGCGGATTCTTTGTGTTCAAGTCAAGGATGCATTGCTTCAGAGAGGATTTGTTACCTGTTGTGCAACCAACCCTGAATCACCTTTATTTTAAGCAAGTTTGGCCAGGCGCGGTAGCTCACACCTGTAATTCTAGCACTTTGGGAGGCCGAGATGGGTGGATCACTTGAGGTCTGGAGTTCCAAACCAGCCTGGCCAACATGGTGAAACCCTGCCTGTACTAAAAATACAAAAATTAGCTGGGTGTGGTGGTGCGTGCCTGTAATCCTAGCAACTTGGGAGGCTGAGGCACATGAATTGCTTGAACCAGGGAGGTAGAGGTTACAGTGAGTGGAGATCACGCCACTGCACTCCAGCCTGGGCAACAGAGCGAGACTCTGTCTTAAAAAAAAAATATATATATATATATATATATATAAAAATATTATTAAATATATAATTAAGTATATTTATGTACTTATATTTATAATTAAATATGTATATTTAAGCAAGTTCATATAGAAGCAATATTATTGTACTATAGAAAATTAGAAAAAAAAAGATAATACAGACATAGTTCTAGTGCCAGGAAATTACCACTGTTGTCACCTGAATATGTATACATTTCTGGATATTTTTTTTCTTTTTTGAGATGGAGTTTTGCTCTGTCACCCAGGCTAGAGTGCGGTGGTGCAATCTCAGCTCACTGCAATCTCTACCTCCGCCTGGATTTTTTTTTTTTTTCTTTATGTGTTTATCAATTATGTTTTTATGTGTTTACATTTTTTATTGATTGATTGATTGAAACAAGGTCTCACTTTGTTGCCTAGGTCACAGCTCGCTGTAGCCAAGACCTTCTGGGCTCAAGCAGTCCTTCTGCCTCAGCCTCCCAAGTAGCTGGGACTACACATGTGTGTCACTATGCTATATTTTTTAATTTTTTGAGATGGGGTCTGGTATTGTCACCCATACTAGAGTGCAGTAGCACAATCATAGCTCATAGCTCACTGCAGTCTTGAATGCAGTTACTTTTGCACCAACCAGTACTTTAACTTGTCTTCAGAAATAGGTCAGACATTTTATATATACAGTTAATTGACTTATTGAAATAATTTTTTTGTTCTTGTTATATTAGAGAGGGTCTGGTTTAATATATGACACATTGCAAGTTAATATTTTCCAAATCAATGGAGTTCTCATCAGCCCTTAAATTACCTTTTTCCCCCAAAAATCAGATTTTTGGGGAATGACTATAGAAAACTATTAAATTTTTTGTATGTCATATGCCCCTGAGAAGATGTATTTGAGGCGAAGTATTTTAAGTATTTTAGTATCTAGTATTCTCTTCACTAGTAACATGGATAAAATGACAGATACGTAATAGTATGATAAATGTTGTCATGTACTGAATTTCAAAAGTAGATTATAAAAGTCTCAAAAGAGGGACTGTCATTTCAGTGTATTTTAGAGTTCTTTGAACCTATTTTTAATTCTATAGAATTACAGTTTTAGTAACAGTGTTTTACTCTGTGTGGTGATTCAGGAAAGCGAAGTGAAGCCTGACCTTTGCCAGAAGTGTTAACTTCTTACTGTGAAGAAAGAATTATGGATAATTTCTAGGAAGAAGGAAAGGCTAATTTAAATTATATTTGAATAGTAACTAAATCATGTTTATATGTGGCATATTCGTGAAGTAGTCTTTCTTACGATGCATTAGCAGCATAAGCTTTAATTCACAAAAATTTGTAATGCATAGTCTGTGTAGTTATGTGTACCTTTTTTTTTTTTCAAGACAGGGTCTCACTCTGTTGCCCAGGCTGGAGTGCAGTGGCACAATATTGGCTGACTGCAACCTCTGCCTCCTGGGCTCAAGCCATCCTCCCACCTCAGCCTCCCTAGTAGCTAGGAATACAGGCATGTGCCACTACACCCCGCTAATTTTGTTGTTGTTGAGACAGGGTTTTGCTGTGTTGCCTGGGCTGGTCTCAAACTCCTGAGCTCAAGTGATCCACCCACTTCGGCCTCCCTCTATGCCCAGCCAGTCTTGTGTACCTTAACAACGAATATATGTTCTGCAAAATGTGTCATTAGGCAATTTTGTCATTGTACGAACATCATAGAGTGTACTTACACAAATGTAGATGGTATAGTCTACTACACACCTATGGTATATGGTGTAGCCTATAGCGCCTAGGCTCTAAACCTGTATAGCATGTTACTGTAGTGAATACTGTAGGCAGTTGTAACACAATGGTATTTGTGCATCTAAACATAGAAAAGGTACAGTAAAAATATGTTTTTATAATCTTATGTGGCCACCATCATATATATGGTTTATTGTTGACCAAAAATGTCATTACATGTTGCATGCCTATATATCAATAAAAAGGGGTTTTAGATGGTCAGCTAAAAACTGTGGTTGGCTGGGCGCAGTGGCTCATGCCTGTAATCCCAGCATTTTGGGAGGCCAAGGCAAGCAATCACTTGAGGTCAGGAGTTTGAGACCAGCCTGGCCCACATGGTGAAAACCTGTCTCCAATAAAAATACAAAAATTAGCTGGTCATGATGACACGCACCTGTAGTCTCAACTACTTGGGATGGTGAGGCAGGAGAATTGCTTGAACCCAGGAGGTGGAGGTTGCAATGAGCCGAGATCATGCCACTGCACTCCAGCCTGGGTGACAGAGCAAGACTCTGTCTCAAAAAATTAAAGAAAAAGTTTTAAAAAATGGTTAGTATACCAGTTTTTAAATGAAAAAAGTTATACAAAGCCAGCTAATGTGGTGGAAATGAAATTGTAATATCTTTCAAGGAACATCTGCTTATTATTTTCCTATTACCATAATCTCTGCCAGTTCTTTCTTTTTTCTGTCTTTTCCTGATGATTGTAGTTCTCCAAATCTTTCTGAAATGTCTTCATGCCAGAATAGAATTTCCACTTATTTAGTGAAACTTTGCTTTAATGACCCTGAAAACATTCAAAATCTCTATATTTGAATACTTACATATCTTTAAAAATTTTAACATTCTCCTCTTCTCCACCTCCACCTATAATACTCTTTCCCATTCTCTGCTTTATTTTTATTTATTTATTTATTTATTTATTTATTTATTTATTTATTTATTGTTGAGACGGAGTCTCACTCTCTTGCCCAGGCTGGAGTGCAGTGGTGCAGTCTCGGCTCACTGCAGCCTCCATCTCCCGGGTTCAAGTGATTCTTGTGCCTCAGCCTCCCGAGTAGCTGGGATGACAGGCATGTGCCAGCACACACAGCTTTTTTTTTTTTTTTTTAAGTAGAGACAGGGCTTTGCCATCTTGGTCAGGCTGGTCTCGAACTCCTGGCCTCAAGTGATCCACCCACCTTGGCTTCCCTAAGCGCTGGGATTTCAGGCATGAGCCACCTCACCTGGCCTCTGCTTTTTTATTTATTTATTTATTTGGAGACAGAGTTTCGCTCTTGTTGACTAGGCTGAAGTGCAATGGCACAATCTTGGCTCACCGCAACCCCCGCCTCCTGGGTTCGAGCAATTCTTCTGCCTCAGCCTCCTGAGTAGCAGCGATTACAGTCATGCACCACCATGCCTGGCTAATTTTGTATTTTCAGTAGAGACCAGGTTTCTCCGTGTTGATCAGGCTGGTCTAAGGTGATCCACCTGCCTCGGCCTCCCGAAGTGCTGGGATTACAGGCGTAAGCCACTGTGCCTGGCCCCTCTGCTTTATTTTTGTTACTAGCACTTATCACCAAAACACTTACTTGTTTTATTGTCTGTCTTCTCTTACTAAAACGTAAATTCCATGAGAACAAGGATTTCTGTTTATTCACTGCTGCATTTTCAGTGTCTAGAACATCTGGCAGATAATTCATATTCAATAAATATTTGTTGAATAGGTGACTGCCCTGATTTTCTTGAAACCTTTTTCTCTTTCAGTTGAATTGCTAAAATAATTTATTTCTCCATTTATTTTTATAGGTTTCTTATAACTTGAGTTAACAAATTGAAGTATCTTCACTAGTTTATATACATATGTTATCAACTTTGACCTGTTCGTTAATTTGTTCCTCCTTTTAGTGAACTCATCTTGGGCTCATTTATATATTCTTTTTCTATTTCTTTAATACTTTAATGGTGAATTTCTTTAGAGCTAAGTTAAGTCTGGGCAGGCTGTGATGATATAATAAATCTTAACAATAGCAGTCAGTTTTTAAGCATCTCTGTTTTATGTCTTGTATATTTTTTAATATTATTCATAAAATTGGAATGGGGAAATAAAAAGACTTTTTACAAAAATATAGCTAGAATCCAGGCCAGGTGCAGTAGTTCATGCCTGTAATCCTTGCACTTTGGGAGGCCAAGGCAAACAGATCACTCAGTGTCAGGAGTTTGAGACCAGCCTGGCCAACATGATGAAACCCCATCTGTACTAAAAAATACAAAAATTAGCTGGACGTGGTGGCGTGCACCTGTAATTCCAGCTATTTGGGAGGCTGAGGCAGGAGGATCGCAGGAACCTGGGAGGCAGAGGTTGCAGTGAACCAAGAATGCGCCACTGCACTCCAGCCTGGGTGACAGAGCGAGACTCTGTCTCAAATAAAAAAAAAAAAAAAAAAATATATATATATATATATATATAAAAAAATATACATACACACTCAAATATATATACACGCAAAAGTAAGTGATGTAAATGAGTTTTATCTCTAACATCTTTAAGATAAAACTTAAAAAAAAAATTCAGTGTCTGTTAAAATTTAAAGCTTCTCGGCCAGGTGTGGTGGCTCACACCTGTAATCTCAGCGCTTTAGGAGGCCGAGGTGGGCAGATCAAGAGATCCAATGTAGTGAAACCCTGTCTCTACTAAAACAAAAATTAGCCAGGCATGGTGGCATGCGCTTGTAATCCCAGATACTCAGGAGGCCGAAGCAGGAGAATCTCTTGAACCTGGGAAGGGGAGGTTGCAGTGAACTGAGATCACGCCATTTCTCTCCAGCTGAGGCGACAGAGAGACTCTGTCTCTAAATAAATAAATAAATTAATTAATTAAAATAAAAGTAAATAAAAAATTTAAAGCTTCTCTTTACGAAGGTGAATTTGAAGGCTCTTGCATCTGACTTAGGTTATCTTCACAAAGTAGGATATAGACAAAACAGTGATTTTTAAAAATGCAGCTCTCTTATTTATGATTTAAAAAAAATCTGGCTGGGCACGGTGGCTTATGCCTGTAATCCCAGCACTTTGTGAGGCCAAGACAGGAGGATCGCTTGAGTCCAGGAGTTCAAGATCAGCTTGGGCAACATAGTGACACCTTGTCTCCATAAAAAATAAAAAATAAAAACAAATGAGGCAGGAGGATCGCTTGAGCCTGGGAGGTCAAGGCTGCAATGAGCTGTGATTGCACCAATACACTCCCACCTGGGTGACAAGAGTAAGACCCTGTCTCAAAAAAAAAAAAAAATCTATAATGACAGTCCTCATAATTTTGCTTCAAGGCAAGGAAACTAAAAATTCGAATGAAGTGACTGGGCGCGGTGACTCAAGCCTGTAATCTCAGCACTTTGGGAGGCCAAGGCAGGTAGATCATGAGGTCAGGAGTTGAAGACCAGCTTGGCCAAGATGGTGAAACCTCGTCTCTGCTAAAAATACAAAAAAAAATTAGCCAGGCATGGTGGCAGGTGCCTGTAATCCCAGCTGCTCAGGAGGCTGAGGCAGAGAATTGCTTGCACCTGGGAGGTGGAGGTTGCAGTAAGCCAAGATCGTGCCACTGCACTCCAGCCTGGGCAACAGAGTGAGACTCCATCTTAAAAAAAAAAAAAAAAAAAAAAGAATGAAGCAGAAATTTATTCCTTTAAGCCCATTTAGCTGTTGCACACATAGCTATAGCATATTCTCTCTTGAGATAACTTGCTTTTAATTGGAAAACTAATTCATTAAATATCCAAACTCCATATCATTCCTGGAATAAGTGATTTTAGCAAGTTTTGATACTTATTCTAACATGATACATATATCAAGTATGTACTTTCCTTTAAATGCAGGCATATTTTGGCAATAGTTTTTTAAAGTGCTAATATAATACTGAGGAGAACTTTTTGAAACTTTCTTGTTTATATCTATAAAGAATTATAGATAAGAGATGAATTCTAATTAACATCTGGTGTCATGCCAGCCTCTGACCATGGGTAAGTGCTCTAGTGAATCTAGAATTAGAAATTTTAAAAAAACAGCACAAGTTAACTTTTAATAGTTGTTTTTCATGGTTATTTGCTTTCTCATCATAGTATTAAGTTAAATAATGGATTCAAAAAGAGTTGAATACCTTCAAAAACTTACTCCTTAGTAACTAGTTATATCTGAACATGTAGTCAATTTATGAAGAATCTGTCATAGTTATTCCTTAATATTGCAATGATTCAGTAATTATCACATGGCACCCATCCATCCTATAGTCTAATTCATCCCAGACCCTTTTCGTATCATCAGTGTCAGTGGTTGTAATGGCAGACACAATGCATTTCTTCATTTCTTCAAGGAAGAGGTGGTATAAACCGAAGGTGCATACTTGATGTATTACCTAAATTGAAGAATTTGAAAGCATTCAGTTCTTTCTCAATCACCTTTTATGTTCGGAATCTACATATATTCTTGTCACTAAAGTTTTACAGAAGTTAAACATCTATTGTAGAGGAGAGAAATAATGGTTCACTGAGGAGGAACTGACTTTCATGAAATGATCATTAGACAGCATTTTTAATAAAGCAATTAGTTTTCTTAATTTTAATATCAGTTGACATTTTAAAAATATAGCTCTTATTTATTATATTAAAAATATGGCCAGGTGTGGTGGCTCATACCTGTAATCTCAACACTTTGGGAGGCTGAGGGGGGTGGATCACTTGGAGTTCCTGAACTCCGCCTGGGGAGGTTAGAAGTTCAAGACCAACCTGGTCAACGTGGTGAAACCCCGTCTCTACTAAAAATACAAAAATTAGCCAGGCGTGGTGGTAGGTGCCTGTAGTCCCAGTTACCTGGGAGGCTGAGGTGGGAGAATAGCTTGAACCCAGGAGGCAGAGGTTGCAGTGAGTTAAGATCACACCACTGCACTACAGCCTGGCCGACAGAGTGAGACTCCATCTCAAAAAATAAAACCACATATTATATATATATATATGTACAGTGACAGTACTCATACATTTGTATGATGTATTTTTAGTTTCCTCAGGGAGAAATAACAAGAACAAAAAGAGCACACATGCTCGAACTTTTATTGAGGAATGTTTCTTAATTTTGCTCAATCTTTTGTTGAGGAATGTTTCTTAATTTTCTAGCACCTAAAACTTCAGAGTTCCAAATAATAATTAGACCATTTTGACTTAAATGCTTTAATCTGGGGACATCTGATATTTTAAAAACTTTTTTATTATTATATGTGTGTATGTAGAGAAGAAGGTCTCACTCTGTTCCCCAGGCTGGTCTCAAGTGATCCTCACTCTCTGGCCTTCCAAAGTGCAAGGATTACAGGCATAAGCCACCGCACCCAGCCTGATATATTATTAACTGAAGTCTATCTGGTATTATAACTTTAGTTATTTAATTCATTAAAGTTACAAAAGATTTAAGACCTTATATAACTTTTTCCATATTTGTGTAATTGCAGTATAGCACACCTATAGAAGAATGTACAAATCATATGTTATAGCTTGGTGAATAATTACCTAGTTAGCATTACCCATATAACAAGTATTGGATATTTTTTTTACAGGAGACTTTGCAGCAATTGATCATGATGTCGTTGCCAAATGTCTTAATCATTGGCAAAAATCCCTTTTCTGGTAAGTATTAAAATTAACATAATGTGAAAGTAATGTCTAACCTTTGTGTAATAATATGATGTTTATTTTTTACTAAGAGCTTATTTACATTAACTCACTAGATTTTTCATAACTGTAGAAGTTGGAGGTGATGTTCCATTTTCTAGAAAGACGCAAGCTTAGAATATTTGTAAGTTATAGGTAAGACCAGACATAAATTTTACATTAAGTTCAGTATTTTTTCTACTATACCAAACAGATACTTTTCTGTGATGATTTTTAGTGTCTTGTTATAAAGAAGTATAGAAGATGATGTAGTTACAAACTTAAAAGATACTACCTTAGAAAAGAAATGATTTTGAAATAATTTCCAGGTTTCTATTCATATATCTATTATCTACCATTGCCAAAATTGTTTGAATCTTAAGTTTTACTGATTGATTTTTTTGTTTGTTTGTTTGTTTATTTATTTTGAGATGCAGTTTCGCTCTTGTTGCCCAGGCTAGAGTGCAATGGCACAATCTCGGCTCACTGCAACCTCAACCTCCTGGGTTCAAGCGATTCTCCTGCCTCAGCCTCCCGAGTAGCTGGAATTACAGGCGTGGCCACCACACTAATTTCTGTATTTTTAGTAGAAACAGAGTTTTACCATGTTGGCCAGGCTGGTCTCGAACTCCTGACCTCAGGTGATCTGCCCGCCTTGGCCTCCCGAAGTGCTGGGATTACAGGCGTGAGCCACCACGCCCGGTCTGATATGTTTTAATTTATATTAAACTTAGTCTGAATGGAAAGATGAGAGGCAGTTTTAGATCATTCAGATTTTTTCTTCAAAATGTTCTGCCCTTTATCACATTTTAAATGTGATATTTTAGAATTGTAATTTTTGAACAGTTGGGGAAATTAGCAGCTACCTAACAGTTTCAACAATGGGCTTATCCTTACAGTCTACATGTTATCCAAATTAGTGTATTTCTTCAGCCCATACCCCCCTCAGTCAAAACACACAAAACCAAAATAAAAACTAAAATCAAATAGCTATTTTTATAGAGGAAACTATTAATTAGATGTGGTGAATTAGCAGCTTAGATAGTTTTTAGAGATCCAATGGGATGTTTGATTATATAAATTTAAAAATAAAAAAACTTACCTTTGGTAAGTACCTACCAAGTTATAGGGACCAGGAGTGGAAATAAATGGTCTATGTTCTAGAAGCTGTTATGGTTTGGTAAAGGATACACAGATTATGGAGAAATCATGTAATAATTGGTATGAAGTAGAAATATGTACCAAATGTTCTGGTATATAAAATATGGAGCCATTAATTATTCTTAAAGTTGACATATAAGTGAGAGTTGGGGACCATTGATGATTGGGTCAGGGAAGACTACACAGAGATGATAAGAACTGTGCCTAGGATTGTGATTAGCAAGTAGTTCACTAGGGGGATGAGGAGGTTGGGGAAGGAGGACAGATAGAGGGAGTAGTATTAAGGCAGAGGAGTGTGTATATATGCATATTTGGGAGGAATGGTGATTAATGGCTCAGCATAGCTAGAAAGTAGGTCGTTTCATGGAGAGTAGAAGGAAATGTCTGATAAGAAGATTTGGACTTTTTCATAGACAGTTTGGCCCGGTGGTGAAAATCTGGCCCAAAGAAGTTATTTTTTTTCCAGTTGAATATTTTAAGAAAATCTTAATTGAATGCTGTTGGACAGGGAATATTCTCTCCATTTCTGTTATAGATTGTTAACTTTTACCTGGCTTGTTATATACATTTAACAGCCTCACTATAACAGACATTTAAGATTCTGGTCTTCATGAGCATGCACAGTGGAAAACCATTTAAATTTTATAAGGAGATGAATCATAAGATCTGTGTTTTAAGTAAGAAAACACTAATAGGCCTAGGAGGAGCCAGACCTATTAGGAGTCATTTTGGCTGCCTTTGTGGCATGTCCCTATATCAACCTGATTTGGTAGGTTCTTGATTTTTCAGGCTGGGGTAGTACAATCATTTATGGAAAAGGAGTAAATTCATAGTTAGCATACTTGTTGCACAGAGCCTTGAAACCTCTTTATCCATTAGCCCTTCAAAATTGATATTCTTGCCCATTTCTTCTGCTGTTACCACCTTGTACATACACAGAGCTGCTATTTTGAATTCTCCACTATATATGCTTAAACTGAATCCTTCAGTCAAGTTACTGTGCATAATTACCTCTAGAAATGATTCTCCAAATAGAGTTGAAAATGTAGCAAAATGTTGTCCTTAATAATTGTTTCTATTTTAGAACAAGGCACAGAAGAAGTTAAAAAACTGCTTTTACTTTTATTGGGTTGTGCAGTTCAGGTAAGTTAAAATATTTTTTCATATTTTCATTTTAACAACCTCTATATATTTTTATCAGGTTCTCATTTCTGAAAGACTTAAGGATGGACCATTGGTTTTCAAAGTCCATGTTAGAAAATTTTCAATAACTATATAACCTCCTAAGGAGATTATGTTGAAGAAAAACACTTACTTTATTTTAGAATTTAGTTACATTATCATAGTCATATCATTTAAAATATCTAATTACTCTTTTCCTTATTCTGAAGCTTATAGTGTCCCTAAATTTTTGAGGTTTTTTTTCCAGAGGTGCCCTTAAAAATCTCTCCCAAAACATCCTTGTGATTTGTTGTACTTGTGTATATTTTAGGAGAAGGGAAGGGAAAAGAGAAGGGAAGGGAGGAGGCAGAATTTATTTAAAAGAAAAAATAAGGTAAAAAGGAGGCAGAATTTATGAAAAGTGTTTTAGGAATCTTAGTTATTATTATATTGCTCTTTGATCAATGACTATAATAATAGCTATGATTTATAGAATGCCTGCTTTTGGTCAGCTATTATCCCTTATATATATTTTCTCATAATATCTTCTTTCAGGTCAGGAGATCGGGTAGGGTAATATTTAAGTTATTATCCAAATTGGGACACTTGCGAAAATCAAAGAAAGTACTGTTAATAATTATAGTGGACTAGGCATGGTGGCTCATGCCTGTAATCCGAGCACTTTGAGAGGCTAAAATGGGAGGATCACTTGAGGCCAGGAGTCTGAGACCAGTTTGGGCAACATAATGAAATCCCATTTCTGTTTTAAATACATGTAGTAATTACAGTGGAATGGCATGTGTAAACTGGGACTGTCCCAGGCAAACCGGGATGATTACTCTAAGTTTAAATTTAGGTCATATTGCTAGTAGGCCAAAGAACTGAGAGTCAACTCTGCTCTGGACTTCAAAATTCTATTATACTATGTTAGTTTTTCATTTCAGCCATTTTTTGGATGAATTATTATAGTGTCATTCTAAACTGTCTTCTTTGTGAAATGAGATTATTTATAAACAAATAATATGATTACTAGTAATTTTTTTACATACGTACAACAGAAATTATATGTCCCAGAGAGTGTTGGCTTTTAGAGCTGACTGCTTGGAGGCAATAATCTTACATAATGTATGTTATTAAAATTTCATGCTGTGTAATGTACAGGTGTTTACTTCACAACTGATTAAATATTAAGTTGAATATGGTGTTTGTAGTCTTCTAATTTGGTCATCAGATTTTGAGTCAGAAGTACAACTCTTATTTACAGCCTTTATGTACTATATTTGCTTTAAAAAATACCCTGTGTTGGTGAATGTTGTGTAAATTTAGATTACATAGCAATGGCATAAATATGGTTTTTATTGCTGGTTACTGCTTGGTCGTTATTGCTGATTACTAAAATTGACAGTAGGAATGGAGCAGAACCAAGGACCTTTTTTTGAGACAGGGTCTCACTCTGTCACTCAGGCAGGAGTGTAGTAACATGATCATGACTCTCACTGCAGCCTTGACCTCCAGGGTTCAAATGATCTTCCCGTTTCAGGCTCCCAAGCAGCTGGAACTACAGACATGTGCCGTCATGCCTGGCTAATTTTTTTTTTTTTTTTTTTTTTTTTAAGAAATAGGGTCTCACTGTGTTGCCCAGGCTTGTCTCAAACTCTTGTCCTCAAGTGATCTTCCTGCCTCGGCCTCCCAAAGTCCTGGGATTACAGGCATGAGCCACCCTGCCTGGCCCCAAAGGGTAAATTTATCTGAAAATAAAGAAAAACTAATTATACTCAAGTTAATTCTTTTTTTTTTTTTTTTTTTTTTGAGATGGCGTTTCATTCTTTTTGTACAATGGTATTATCTTGGCTCACTGCAACCTCTGCCTCCCGGGTTCAAGTGATTATCCTGCCTCAGGCTCCCTAGTAGCTGGGATTACAGGCGTGCACCACCACACCTGGCTAATTTTTTATTTTTAGTAGAGACAGGGTTTCACCATGTTGGCCAGGCTGGTCTTGAACTCCTGACCTCAGGTGATCCGCCCGCCTCAGCCTCCCAATGTGCTGGGATTACAGGCTTGAGCCATCATGCCCGGCCTAATTTTTTTCGTATTAAAAGAGAATAAGTTTTATCAACTGTAGAAAACAAAGCAAAGGCTCAAGGAGACTGTCATTCTAACCTATGTTAACATCATTCAAGGTTTTTTTAGAAATGAGGAGATGGAAAGGGTGTCAGACCTTGGTCTTTGATGTGATATCAGCTTGTCAAGAAACTTGGAGACCCATCTTTTTATATATTTGATGTCCATGTAGTCATAGCAGAATTATGTTTTTACTTGAGAGCCCTTAAGACTTGCATCTATTTTGGTGCCAGCATGACTTACCTACCAAGAAAGGAGGAAAGATCCAATTTTGAAAAATGTTGTTATCATTCTGTATTTTAAAAATGTTAGTGACCTAAATTTTTTTTTTTTTTTTTTTTTTTAATGCTTATGGGTGCTATAGTAAAGGACAGAGACAGGGATTTTAGAAAAAAGATGTAAACCTCAAAGAGATTGAATTTTAGAGAAGACAGAGTAAACAGTACGAATTTGAGGTAATAATTACCATAATGTAATATACATTGGTGCATAGAAGAAGTATTTTCTTAAGTTTACTTGTAGTATTAGGAAAGCCCTCTGACAAGGTAATATTTGAAATGAGAGCAACAGCCTGTTCAGGGAACATAAAGTGTGATTGGACCAGGGGTGGTGGTGGGTGGATCACTTGAAGTCAGGCATTCAAGACCAGTCTGGCTACATGGTGAAACGTTGTCTCTGCTAAAAGAAAAATACAAAAAATTAGCCGGGCATAGTGGCTTGTGCTTGTAGTCCCAGCTACACAGGAGGCTGAGACAGGAGAATTGTTTGAACCTGGGAGATGGAGGTTGCAATGAGCCGAGGTGGCTTCACTGCACTCTAGCCTGGGCGACAGAGCAAGACTTCATCTCAAAAAAAAAAAAAAAAAAAAAATGTGGTTGAAATGTAGGATTTATGGGGATGAATGGCAAGATATTAGACTGGAGAGTTTACATGAATTGAGTTATGAAGGATTGGGTTTGCCACTTTAAGATAGAGTTCAGATTTCAGGCCAGACGCGGTAGTTCACACCTGTAATCCCAGCACTTGGGAGGCTGGAACAGTGGATCACCTGAGGTCAGGAGTTCCAGACCAGCCTGACTGACATGGCGAAACCCTGTCTCTACTAAAAATACAAAAATTAGCCAGATGTGGTAGTGGGCACCTGTAGTCCCAGCTACTTGGGAGGCTGAGGCAGGAGAATTGCTTGAACCCGGGAGGCGGAGGTTGCAGTGAGCCAAGATCGTGCCACTGAACTCTAGCCTGGGTGACAGAGCAAGACTCCATCTCAAAAAAAAAAAAAAAATTATTCTGTAGGTGTTTTGGAGTCACTGCTAATAGTAATATAAAGTGTGTGACCAAAATCTGTCAGCCTTCACCATGACCATATAAACAGTTAGAAGTCTTTGTTGATACTTAATAGCCAGACTGTGCTTCTGGACGAGAAGCTGTTCAGTAAACCAATCAGCCAACAAGTATTGTTGGAATACTTTGTAAAATGTCCTCTCTATTACAGAAATTTTGTTCATCTTATAGTTGGACAGATTAAAATTCTGATGATTAGTACAATATGTAAATAGCTTGTTTTCCCACATCTAGGTCAATCAATTTTATCTGTTACAATTGTTATTTGTAGGTAGAAATAGCAAGGTAAAATTTGCTGATATGGTACTAGAGTTTAGGAAATCAGTGGACCGCAGGTTTCAAGAGATACTGTATGAATGGAAAGAAATAGGGCTGGGTGCAGTGGGTCATGCCTGTAATCCCAGCACTATGGGAGGTCGAGGGGGGAGGATTGCTTGAGCCCAGGAGTTTGAGAGCAACCTGGGCAACATAAGGAGACTCTATCTGTACAAAAAAAAGAGAAAAGAAAGAAAAGAAAAAGAAATTAAGTTAAAGAGGGGAGGGGGGAGAGAGAAATAAGCATTGGGAAATTGAAAAATATTTTCTTCTTTTGAAGAAAAAAAATGAATTTCTTAAGAGGAAGCAGCATTCAAAAACGGTAAAGTTAACCACCATCCAAAGATCTGACCTGACAAAATAAATTACAACTTTTAATCCTTGATTATATGTAAGTAAAAGCCACAGAAATAACTTTAAATATGAAGAAAACCGTCCAAGGCCAGGGCTTGGGTATTTTTGTTATTGACTGTCCAACTCAGTCAGGTTCCTCCAGAATCTTTTTCAATGGGTAACACAAGTCTTCTGAACCAGTTCTGAGCATCACCTAGAATTTTCACACATCTGTGACTCTTCATCCTAGCCCTGAAGTAGTTGAGAGAGTTCTAGGTGAAACCATCCTATGCAGAAGAAAAATTTTTGCAGTGTTTTGTTTGGAAATTTCTTTGTTCTAAGACTATGTGAAATTCACCCTTTTTAGCAGAACTTAAAACCTATCAGTGCAGGCTACTTAGTATCCAGAAATATTACTTATTTTGGACTTTGGCCAGGTTGGGTAGTGCCGAAAGTAACTGAGTGTCAAGTGTGGTTAGAATTAAAAATTTGACCCTTTTATGTACCTCAGAGGGAATCTAACTTTAGTATTTGATTCTGAAAACCAGTTTTGAACTTGTTCAGTTTGACGGCTACAATCTGTTGTTTTCTTATCACTGATCTGTAAAGCATCTTAAAAGTTAGCATTTTAGAACTTTATCATATCACTTTTTAAGGAAATAAAACAAATTTCTGCTTGGTTCAGTGATGCATCTTTAGTCTCAGCTACTTGGGAGGATCACTTGAGGCCAGGAGTTCAGGGCAGCCATATGCTATGATCATGCCTGTGAATAACCACTGTTCTCCAGCCTGGTAACGTAGCAAGGCCCAGTCTCTTAAGAAAAAAAAAAAGGAAATAAAACAATTTCTAGCAAGGCATTTGTTTTTCTGAGAATATTTAAAAATACAAATATAGCTCAAAGAGGGAGACTTTTGTTGATACGAGTATTGTTTTCAAATACGTAATTGGAAATTTACAATTTTAACAGTTTTTGAAATACATAGTTCAGTGGTACTCTGATTGCTGTACATTCACATTGTTGTATAACCATTACCACCATCCGTCTGAAGAACTTTTCTCATCTTCCGAAACTAGAACTCTGTACCCATTAAATAATGACTCCCTTTGTTACCAGCCCTCGGTAACCACCATTTTACTTTATGTCTCTGTGAATTCGATTGCTCTAGGTACCTCATACAAATGGAATCATACGGTATTTGTCCTTTTGATGGGCTTATTTCACGTAGCATAATGTCTTTAAGGTTTTTTCATGCTATAGCATGTGTCAGTTTCCTTCCTTATTAAGGCTGAATAATATTCCATTGTTTATATATACCAAATTTTGTTTATCCATTCATCATTGAACATTTGAGTTGCCTCCGTTTTTTGGCCTTTGTAAACAATGTTGCTATGAACATGAGTGTACAAATGTCTGTTCGAAGCCCTGCTTATTGCTCTTTGGTAGAACTATGATTTGTTTACACCTATATTATCAGTTTTCTTATTTAAAACACTGTAATGTGCTCCTTGTTTTATTATTGTTCAATATCTTGTTTTGGGTGCCATTTCCTCTATTTTAGTATAGTTTTTCCACATAAACCTGTCTTCTTTCTTTAAGATCATAGAGCATGTATTGAAAATATGAGGAATTTGAGGAATAATGTATTAAGGGCTTAAGTTCTCTGGTAGAAGATGTACAACTTTAGGGTTTATGCATTTCTCTCTCCCACCCACCTCCCACCCTAATCACTTTTTTGCTTTTTTGCCATGTCCCAGTTTCCACATCATATTCTTGTGTGTGTGTGTGTGTGTGTGTGAGAGAGAGAGAGAGAGAGTCTTACTCTGTCGCCCAGGCTGGAGTGTAGTGGCGCGATCTTGGCTCACTACAACCTCCGCCTCCTGGGTTCAAGCAATTCTTCTGCCTTAGCCTCCCAAGTAGCTGGGATTACAGGCGCCTGCCGCCATGCCTGGCTAATTTTTTGTATTTTTAGTAGAGACAGGGTTTCACCATGTTGACCAGGCTGGTCTTGAACTCCTGACCTTAGGTGATCCAGCTGCCTTGGCCTCCCAAAGTGTTGAGATTACAGGCATGAGCCACTACGCCTGGCCTCCGTACCATATTCTTAGAATATCATGGTAATCTACTGGCTTAGTAATCAGTTACTATAATACAATTGTTTAACTCAGAGTTAAACAATTAATTTTAGTGTCCATGATAGTTTAAGAACTTTACATAAAGATAAGAGAGCTTAATTTTAATTGGAAAAAACAGTTTGCTGATATTATTTAGTCTTCACAGCTGGTATTAAGCTATATATCTGTTTTTAACACCAGACTTTCTCACGCTGTAGACCTGGGCTATTCAATACAGTAGCCACTAGCCGCATGTGGCTATTTGAATTAAAATTAATTACAATTAAATTAAAATTTCAGTTTCTCAGTTGCACTAGCTACATATCAGGTACTCAATAGCTGCATATATGCATATAGCTAATGATCACCATATTTATTGGGCAGCTCTGATACAGAAATTTGATCTGATTATTCAGCTTCAAAGTTTGAATCTTTTATTCTTTTTTCCATCTTGATAGTCTTTCTCTTTTCTATCCTTCAAAAGCCTATGAAATTTATTCTGTATCTTTAGGGAAGCCTAACCTGTTTATAAAACATTTTGAGAATGCTTAACTTTAAGAGTTAAATTAAGGTGTGAGATTTAGTAGAAATTATGTGTGTTACAAGGGTAAAGGAAAAATTTTCATTGATGGATGAGTTCCTAAAGATAATACAAGTAAAATACAAGTGGCTCTGGCTTAGAAAACGGAAGTGTATCTATTTAGTCTAAACTGAAGGCAGAGAAAGATATGGCAGTTGAATTAAGGGACTCTGGTGAGTCATAGTCAATACCTTTGATAATAATTATGCTGTTTTGTGTTCTGATAGGCTCAGAAACTGCATAGGTCAGCAATTTTGGTAGTGTTAAATTTTAAAATTGATGTTACTATACCTGAAATGTTAATTATTTTATATATGCTATGAATTTATTATTAGAACATAATTCTTAATTGTTCTTACAAGGCCTGTCAAGTATTGTTTGCTAGACAAAAATTCTTGTGTTTAAACCCACTAATTTGTATTCCATCCACCCAAAACTCTGACTTCCTAATCACAACTAGGAATTATACATTTCTGGTAATTTAGTTTTAACCATTTTATTATCCTAATAATTCTGTGTTTGCAAGATACAGAACTTTCTGCATTGATGGAAGTGTGTTTAAATTGTATAGTAGTAGAAAATAGAGCATTACAATTTGATAAAATAAACATGTAAAGCATAAATCAGAGCCTTGTAAGTTTCATGATCAAAGAGCTAGTTTTAAATTTTGTGACTATATTGTCCTCACTAGTAGTTCAGTAATTGGTCCAGGAGATGCATCTAAGTGAGACACGGCAGTGCTGTCTATTTTGTAGGCACTTCTCATTTGTTAGCGGTAAGAATACAGTGATACTAGCAGTTGGTTTGCAGCATTAGAGATGTAAGTGAAGGCAGAGATTAAAATGCATGTTAAATTGTTAATGCTGACTGGAAAGAAAAAGATTGTTTTGCATTTTAATATTTGTAATTTAAAGCTTTCTAAAAGTTACACAATAAAGAATTACCCCCTTTATTCCATTTGGTTACATGTGTACTCGTATATATATTTTAAAATTTTGCCCCGGTAACTTTGCTATGTTAGAAACAAATCAATTATTTATTAGATTACATTATAAATGTTGAACTGGGCCACAAAAGTGGGTTTCTTTTATTAAGATTGATAGAATGAAGATGTGAGAATGAATTGTAAGCTTGAAGTAAAAATTGCTTAAATTTTTTTTCCAAGAAGAAAGGCCGTGTTGTTTGGTGATAGTCAGGGACTGACTGAGCATTTTGGCTGTATTCCGAATTCTGCCACTGACTCACTGTGTTTTTTGGCAAGTAACTTATCCTCACTGAAACAAGTTCTTGATTCTTTACTTCTCTGTGTGTAAAGTTAGCATAATAATATTGTGCTAACCTCAGATGGGTTGTGTAATGGTTTCCCACTTTAGAACTTTCCAGCATAAAAATAGTATGGATTTTCAGTGCCTTGCTTTTTAAAATAATTATTTCTAAGTTGTTGTTTATTAGGTAAGTATGTTAGACAATTTAAATGCAAAACAAAACTCTTACTATACTTTTCAAAATATAGCAAACCTCATAAATTTTAATTATATACAACATTTTAAGGACCATACCCTATAAAGTATGAATAACTATTTTATTCATTTATTTTAGTGTCAGAAAAAAGAAGAATTTATTGAAAGAATTCAAGGTTTAGATTTTGATACAAAAGCAGCAGTTGCCGCACATATTCAAGAGGTAATATATACAATTTTATGTGCTATTTATGAAGCTTGTGGTGTACTTATTTGTCTATCTCCTAAAATACCTAAAAGTAATATAATAAGCAAGAACAAATCAAGATCAAATATAGATGAACCCTGCTTTTATACAAATTGTCTTCTCTTTAGAGATAGTTCCTTAAGTTTGGCACAGTGTTAACTACAAATATACTGTTGCCCTTATTCTATAGTGACATAGGCAGAAAGTGTTAAAAAGTCATAGTATAGGCAAGAACAAATCAAGATCAAATAGATATGGAGCCTGCTTTTATACAAATTGTCTTGTTTTTAGAGATAGTTCCTTACACATGGCACAGTGTTAACTATAAATATACTGTTGCCTTTATTCTATGGTGACATGGGCAGAAAGTGTTATTTGAGGAATGAGGTATATGTCTTTGTTAGAATAGATTACAAAGCAGTAAATGGAAACAGCAGAAAGTGGAACACTGCTTGTAATTCAAAGCGATAGTGAGGTAAGATGACAAGCTTAGTATTGTCATTCTAATGATTTTCTTTTGAATGAATAGACAGCATAATTTTTATTAAAGATATTACTTGAATTATAAACCCATTAATGATTTGTAGCATTCATATAAAAACTTAAGTCTAGGGCATATTGTGCAGTGTCAAATAATTGAAATTAAAATTTGTTAAGATTCATTTTAAAAGCTATTTCTGTATCTGTCTATTCTTGGGCTTTTAATCTTATAAAGACACTTTAGAATTAGAGTATGTTAAATTTTACATGTTGATTAGAAAAGGGAAAAGAAAATTTTAAAATGGTGAAAATTGGTAGTATTTAAAATATTCTTTATTTAGAAGATTTTTGTGTTCCATAGGTAATCTTTTCTCTTATTTAGCATTTGTAAAGCCCAGATTTCTTTATCAGTAACATTATTATCAACCATAAGCATATTAGTACTTTACAAGATGTAGTTTTATTGGTAGTCTCCCATTATAGAGACATATTTGCTTTACGCTAGTTATATGGTTTTATTTTATTCTGAATAAATGCTAAGTATTGCAAGTTATAGAATTTGCCACCATCCTTGGAAGTGTAATTATTTTTGCTATTATGAAAGTTAAAGCAAATTATTAGAATTATAGTGAGAAATGGAAGGCACTTATATAACTTTTCCATTCTTTTAAAAATCTTTATATTGGTAATCCTTTCTCCTAACCTTCCGTGACAGTGTCATCTTCAGAATCTATAAAGACCTAGATATTCAATAACAACAGTGCAATAACATATATCCTACAAGATTAAAAACTTTTTGCTCTTGAATTCAAGTACAATAAATTAAAAGTCTTATCTACAAAATTCAGTTGATTTTGTTAAAGAAGTTGTCAGGATATATCAACATTACTTTCCTTTAAGAATGCCTTGAGTTAAATATTAGTGTTTTATTTTTGTTGACTAGAAAATGAATATTAATTCATTTAAGGATTATATTTAGTTAAAAATAATTTTTATTTGTAGTGTTTTCATCATTAATTTCAAATGTTCTCCTTTTAACATCATACTGGCTTTTCATATTTTATATGGGTTATATAATACTTGAGCTAATATTGTACTATAGTGGAATAGATTTTTAAGTATTAACCACTTTTTTGGTTGTTTATTTCGATTACTTTTCTAAAGGTAACTCATAATCAGGAAAATGTGTTTGACCTGCAATGGATGGAAGTGACTGATATGTCGCAGGAGGACATAGAACCACTCTTGAAAAATATGGCATTGCATCTAAAAAGACTTATAGATGAGAGAGATGAACATTCAGAGGTTTGTAAATTTCTTTCAGTATATTGTGAAAGTCTGCTTTCCAAAAAAGAAAATAGCAGCTTTCGGCAGTTTTCAGAAACGATACTATTTCTTAGAGGCGGGTAATACAGGAGTGTCTTTTTTTGTGTGGAACACAGGAACCTGAAAGGATGTGTAAGAACCCCAAATTGCTAGTAAACAGATTGCAGTTAGGTTTTCTCTTCTTCTTTTCTTTTTTTTTTTTTTTTCAGACGGAGTCTCGCTCTGTGCCCAGGCTGGAGTGCAGTGGTGCGATCTCGGCTCACTGCAAGCTCCGCCTCCCGGGCTCACGCCATTCTCTTGTCTCAGCCTCTCTGAGTAGCTGGGACTACAGGCGCCCGCCACCAGGCTCGGCTAATTTTTTGTATTTTTAGTAGAGACGGGATTTCACTGTGGTCTCTATCTCCTGACCTCATGATCCGCCCGCGTTGGCCTCCCAAAGTGCTGGAATTACAAGCGTGAGCCACCGCGCCCCGCCTCTCTTCTCCTTTTCTTTTAAATTAACATTATTCTTTTGTTCCTGTGTGTTTTTCAAGTCATCCCCACGGCTTTGGCAACAATACAAAAGTGTGAAACTGAAAATATAGTTGATGTAACTGGAAAAATCATTGCCGTGAAGCTTAAGAACTTGCTTAAGGCTAATTTCTTAGTTTTATTGCCACATGTTGAGGTTGGAAAAGTAAGTTTTAATAAAAGGAGAATAACAGGTGTTCTGAATAAAATGTCCCACAAAAGATCTCAAATGAGGTGTGATTTTTAAAAAGAGAATTATTTTAAGTCTATTAAAACAGAACTTTGCTTTTTAAAAAGAGTAAAAGTGTACCAAGTTTTCTATCTGCAGTGTCTGAAAGCAGTTTATAATTTTAAAGAGTCTAGACTTTTAATGCATGTGATGGTGGGTAATATTTTCTTAATAGCAGAGCAAAGTACTCTGCCATTCTGCAGAATGTATAGCTTTTATCAGTTTCATTTACATGCGAGAGACAGTTTTGAGCTTATTTATAGAGAATTTGTATCAATACTCTTGAGACCAGTGAAAGACTACATAGAGAAAATTCCTAAACATTTTTTTCAGAATAAAACTTTCTTGTCTCTGTAGGGGTTAGTCAGTTCTGATGTGAATTTTCAATTTTTCTTCAGGCGTTAAACAAAAAGAAAATATAGGAGATAAACATTTTAAAGCAACAATTAAATTTTTTAAAAAGCTAGGACATTGAGACCAAAGGAAGGAAAGAATAAATTGGAAAACATTCCTACTATGCATCAAATTTATCCTGAGATACTCAGATCATTTCATTTTCAATCAGATTATTTAGCTATATGCTATCATTTTTTAGTGTCTTTTTACTGATTTATGCATTTTCTAGAATATTTATTTGTATTTCAAGTTGTTAAAGGTATTGCAGTAAGGTATCCTCCAGTTTCTGAGGAATTATTTCTAGGAATCTATACTTTGGTTTTATTTTATTTTATTTTTTAAATTTTTTTGAGATGGAGTCTGGCTCTGTCGCACAGGCTGGAGTGCAGTGGTGCAATCTCAGCTCACTGCAACCTCTGCCTCCCAGGTTCAAGCAATTCTCCTGCGTAAGCCTCCCAAGTAGCTGGGGTTTCAGGCATGCACCACCATGCACGGCTAATTTTTGTATTTTCAGTAGAGACAGGGTTTTGCCATGTTGGCCAGGCTGGTCTCTAACTCCTGATCTCAGGTGATCTCCTACCTCGGTCTTCCAAAGTGCTGGAATTACAGGTGTGAGCCACTGCACCCAGCCTGTACTTTGGTTTTATATGACTGATGGGTGCATATAAAATGTTAGATCTTGGGCTGGGCGTCTCAAAAAAAAAAAAAAAAAAAGTTTGATCCCATTTAAGTGAATTGATTAATGTGGGGTGAACAGAATACTTATCATTACATGACTCTGGTAAACTAAAAGGAGTATGAAATACTGTATAGAATGATTGTTTGAAAAACCTTTTAAAATATGTTATCCTGCCAATTAAGCATTTTTGTTGAATTTGTTTTTCAAATAAGGAAGAAAAAGTCGTACTCTTCTGTCTCAGATACTTGGGAAGCAACTTGCTATCTGGGATAGGGTAGGTGAGAGATATCCAATCATCTGGGAAATTTTTTTCCCTCAATTTGGGCTACCAGTAGACTAACTTGAAAAGGTCATTAAAAAAATTGTGAAAAATGTTAGACAAATGTAAAGGTAGTATGTAAATGTAATTCTGTGTCATATATTAGATTGAAACAAGTTCTTATTTAGAGTTTCCCTTTAACTTTTTTTTATTTTGATTAGCTTTTGTTATAATTATTTCACTTCAGCCTAAAAAGTATATATTTGGTCACCCTTTTTAACATTTCTCTTTCGTATTCTTAATGCTATAGAAAAAGTATGTCTTCAGTCCTCTCCTTTTACTAAAAACCAAACAGGAGATTTTTAATGAATTTAAGACCTCTTTATTATCACTATTTATTTTATGCTAGACTTTGTGCTGTAAGTTTAACACATACTGTTTTATTAAATCTGCATGAAAACCCCATTTTATAGGTAAAGATACTTGAGCCCCAAGTAGTTAAGTAATTTGCCAGATCTAACTCCACTGCCTGTGGTTAGAAACATAATACTGTAATACCTTTGCTTAAATCCATGATTGTACTGGGCACATCTCTAATTTCTTTTCCTTAATAATGAGTTCTGCAAGTAGAATTAATAGGTCACCTGTTTTTGTGTTTTGTTTTTTTTTTTGTCTTTAGCATTGATGGGTCTTTTTATGTTCATTCTTCACCATATATTAAGAAACAACTGGTTTTTGCAAGGTCTTGTGCTTGGGAGCAAAAAAATTGACAAACTATTTCAAAAAAGAACCAAAAATTGTTATAGTGTAATAAGGAAGTTATTTTATTAAAATAATTAACAATAATAAAATTGTGAAAGTGATAAGTACAAAAAATAATATAGATCATTTTTATATATATTCCTGTAGCATATAGTATATATTCCTATATATATTCTTACATATATGCTACAGGAGTGGGAGGGCATATGAAATTAGTTATGCTTTAAAAACATTTGCCATCAGATTATTTTGTTTTGTTTGTTTTTGCATCAGACTATTTTGAAAATGTATGGGAAACCTTGAGGTCAAGAAGTTACTGCTATTAGAGAAAAGTCAAAATATCTAAATAATCTTTAATGGAAAATACTCTGGGAACTCTTAACTTTTAAAATACCAGGTTTCTTTCTTTCTTTTTAATATTTTGTAATATGTAATTCATTGACTTTTGGAAGTTCTTGATAGATATCACCATTTCACCACCTACTAAGTTCACATGTAGTGTCTGTCTTCTATATTTTCTCCTGTTCTTAGTTTTGTGAATTGCTTAATTGAATATTTTTGAGCACCCATTTTTATGTAAAATACTATGCTAGATAAAATTAGAGATTGAGAGATACAAAGGAGGTGTAAGAAAGATTGCATCTGGTTTATTGAGAAAACTACATTATTTGTAACTACAAAATATGAGCTAGCATATAATTAAGTGCTAGTTTATTTGTGTATGAGACAAATATTATATACTTACTACTATCTGTCAGCTTTGTCAGGAGATGTTAGAAAGCAAGATTAAAGGTAATTGAGACAGTAAGAAAATATACAAATAAAAGTTGACTCCAAGTACATGCAGTCAACTATGAAAATTAATAACACTGTTCACAGAGAGATAGGGAAGTTGGGATGAGCACGCTGATAGAGGGATAGAACTGAATAGTGTCATTGGACATAGGAACCATCCTTCAAAAAGTGCCAAGAAGGGAATATGATTTTTTTTTCCTGAGTAAAAGAAACTTGTATATTTTTGAAGAACACAGAGAAAAAAGCCAATAAAAAGAAAGAAATTGAAATGTTTAAGTAAGGAATATGTATTAGGAGCAAAAAAAATGCATAAGAAGAAAGGAGTTAATAATCCCAGGTGGTTTTGTTTCTTTGGCAAATTGGAGGAGAGGTCATTTATTGGAAGTAATGATAGCAGTTTGCAGTTGGAGGCTTAAGTAGAGAAAAGGTAATACATTTACAGAGTCATCATAGGGAAATTTGAAAGGAGATCAGCAATATTTCAATAAAAGGATAGATGGGCAGTGGAAAGAGTTTAATTGAAAATGGATGGCAAGATCTGTAGTAGGACTGCGTAACTTCTTGTTTTTCTGCTAGAGCTTTATCATCTTGGAGTAAAAATAGAGAAAACTGATGGTGGGTCAGGAAGATAACAGTGTTAGAGTCAAACTTGAATTTGAATCTCTGCTATCTGTATTATTGGTTGGGTGACTTCGGTTAAGTTATTTAATCTATATGAGCCTAAGTTTTCTCATGTCTAAAACTGGCATAATATCTCTATTGCAAATTGTAGTATTGGATGAGATCTTGTTGGAAAGTCCCTCACAAGTTCTATAAATGTTAATTCCTTTTTCTTTTTCTGCAAAGAGTGAGTCAGTAACAGCACAGTAAGGATGACATTTAAGGGCCTAATTATAATTCCAGACTGAGTAGGAACTCTAAAGTAGCCAGGAATAATCTTCTGGACTGAGTAAAAGCCGGGAGGAGTTGAGTGATTAAAGATTCAGGAGTAGGTATGGTGACATAGGAAAATGACAGTAAAGGAGGCATACTACAATAGAAAAATTGCTTCCTTTGCTAGAGAAAACTGTATGTATTGAATAAGGAGTGGACATGAAATTAGTAGGGAGAAAAAGAAATGGGAAGTAACATTCTGAGATTCATCAACAGACATACTGGAATCGGAAAGCATAGTTACAGGCAGGAAGGTAAGACAGACCTTGATACAGGTGAAATGTATCCTGAGGATAAATAAATGAATTGTGGTAGATGTTGGGGAAAAAGAAAGTAATGATTCAGGGAAGGCAGATAAGACTTGGTGATGAAAAATAAAGCAAGGATGCTTATTTCATGATCCCAAGGTGGTAACCCCACCATTCTTTCTGGAATAGTAGTACAGCTGAAATTTCTATATAAGACAGTTTATTTGCCTGAGAAGTTTGAAAGAAAACCTGAGAAATTGGTTTAGAGTAAGATAATTTACAGATAACAAAAGGAAAATTAGGGGAATGGAGGAATAGGTACATATAGCCCTTAAAGTTCAGATTTAGGAAAATGAAAGGGAGGTTTGTGTCCCATGGAGGGGAAAGAGAGAGAGAGAGGAGGGGGGCAGAGAGGAGAGAAGAGGGGAGGGGAGGGGAGAAGGAGGGAGGAAGGAAAGAAGGAAGGAAGGAAGGAAAGAAGGAAGGAAGGAAAGAAGGAAGGAAGGAAGGAATCTGTCTTTGAGATGGGAAGCAGAAGGAAGGAAGGAATCTGGAAGCGGAAGGAAGGAAGGAAGCAATCTATCTTTGAGATGGGAAGCAGATGGGACTGCTATTAGAGAGAGCAGAAGATGTGGAGTTAGGCTGGCCTGAAGTCATGGCATGTTAGCTAGCTGTGTGATTATGGAGAAATCAATCACTGTTCCTCAGTTACTTACTGCAGAGTAAAGAGATTAAGCTAAACCTTTGAGGTATTGTTAGGACCCTCCAAGAACCCTGTTCATAATTCAAGAGCAGTGCTGTCCAATTCTGCTGTGATGGCAAGATTGTATTTCTGGGCTGTCCAAGATTGTGTTTCTGGGCTGTCCCAGTGCATACAGTAATGGCTGTGTGCACTTGAAATGTGGCTAGTGTGACTAAGGAACTGAATTTTATTTTATTTTATATTTTTGAGACTCTCACTCTGTCACCCAGGCTGGAATGCAGTGACGCAATCTTGGCTTATTGTAATCTCTTGCCTCAGCCTCCCGGGTAGCTGAGATTACAGGTGCGCACCACCATGCCCAGCTACTTTTTTTGTATTTTTAGTTCATATGGGATTTCACCATGTTGGTTAGGCTGGTCTTGAACTCCTGACCTCAAATGATCTGCTCTCCTTGGCCTCCCTAAGTGCTGGGATTGTAGGTGTGAGCCACTGTGCCCGGCCCAGAACTGAATTTTTAACTTAAAAAATTTTTAATTAAATAGCCACCTATGCTACTGGCTATTATATTGGACAACATAGTGCCAGCCAAATCACTTTATTTCTTTTCTATATCAGCAGGTCTTTTATGCCTTTCCACCATTGGCTGTCTAATCTAATCATTTTCTTCATAATTGATTTCTTTTGTTAAAAAAACTAGGAAGGGAAAAAATAGCAAAGACATGGAATGAACCCAAATGCCCCTCAATGATAGACTGGATAAAGAAAGTGTGTTACATATAAACCATGGGATACTGTGCAGCCTTAAAAAGGAATGAGATCATGTCCTTTGCAGGGACATGGATGAAGCTTGACACCTTTATCCTCAGCAAACTAATGTAGGAACAGAAAAGCAAACACCACACGTTCTCACTTTTCAGTGGGAGCTGAACAATGAGAGCACATGGACACAGGGAGGTGAACAACACTCACTGGAGCCTGTCGGGGGAGGCCAGGTGGGGAAACATTAGGGAAAAGAGCTAATGCATGCTGGGCTTAATACCTAGGTGATGAGTTGTCAGGTGCAGCAGACTACTATGGCATACATTTACCTATGTAACAAATATGCATACCCTACCACATGTACCTCGGAACTTAAAAAATAAATAAATAAATAAATAAATAAATATGAAAAGAAAAAAACTAGGAAGGAAAAAACATTATCTTCTTTAGTATCATTTACTAAGTAGCTCATGCATGAACTGTTGAATGGAACTTTTAAGAATGACAACTAAATATGATAGTTAAGATGTTTTTGACCAATGAATTGTTTTTGATATTGTAGTACAATTCTTAGACCTAGTGGATCTTGTTGATGTGTTTAGTTTGCTAATACGTAGAATACTGAAAGTGATTCTGTGTGTATTTCTAGACTATCATAGAACTCTCTGAAGAGCGAGATGGTCTTCATTCTCTACCCCATGCCTCTTCATCTGCACAGTCACCCTGTGGTTCTCCAGGCATGAAGCGAACAGAAAGTCGACAACATCTGTCGGTGGAACTGGCAGATGCTAAAGCCAAGATACGAAGGCTTAGGCAGGAATTGTAAGTTGCTGATTTTCGAGGTTCATTGAATGTATGTGGTCCCAAAGGTTACCTAAACAATATTTTTAAGCTTATGGAAATATTTCTAGCTTGTGTCAGTGTTTTCACAAGTATGTGTCAAAATGAGAAAAATAAGGAGGTTGGCATAAGGTTTTCCTATGTTAAATCTTACCAATTTAAAGGATACCTGTTATTCTGGATTTATGGCCTTTCTAGCTTTCTAGTGTTAATGTATTTTTTTTATTAAAATAAGGTCCTCCTTTGGCAAATTGGAGCTCTTAAATTTTTGTCTTACTTTCCTTGAAATCCAAATTACTAGGAACTACTGATGGAGACCAGTAAGTCTAACTCTTTTAAAATTAATGTTTTGCACCTATTCTCCCCCCCCAAAACTTAATGTTTTAAAAGACTGAGTTCTTGGCATTATACTATTACCAAAAGATAGTTTCGTGTATGTGTCTTGCATTGAAATGCCTCAGTCACGTACTTAGTAAAGGTAAATACAGTCATGTGCCACGTAATGACATTTTATTTAACAATGGGCCACGTATATGATGGTAGGTGGTCCTGTAAGATTACAATGGAGCTGAAAAATCCCTATCATCTAGTAACGCCTTGATGTGCCTGACCCTAGGCTAATGTGTGTCTTAGTTTTTAACACATAGGCCTAGGCTAATGTGTGTCTTAGTTTTTAACAAAAAAGTTTAAAAGTAAAAGCAGAAAAGAAAAATGCTGATAGAATAAGGATATAGGCCAGGCGCGGTGGTTCACACCTGTAATCCCAGCACTTTGGGAGGCTGAGGTGGGCAGATTGCCTGAGGTCAGGAGTTCAGGACCAGTCTGGCCAACATGGTGAAACCCTGTCTCTACTAGAAAATACAAAAAAATTATCCGGGCATGGTGAGGTGCACCTGTAATCCCAGCTACTCGGGAGGCTGAGGCAGGGGAATTGCTTGAACCAGGGAGGCGGAGGCTGCAGTGAGCCGAGATGATGACACTGCACTCCAGCCTGGGTGACAGAGCGAGACACTGTCTCAAAAAAAAAAAAAGAATAAGGATATAAAGAAAGAAAATATTTTTGTACAGTTGTACAATGTGTTTACATTTTAAACTAAACATTACTAAACATTATTATAAAAGAATTAAGTTTAAAAATTCTAAAGTTTATTAAAAACATGGCTGATGATGTGGCTCATGCCTGTAATTCCAACACTTTGGGAGACCGAGGCAGGTGGATCACTTGAGGTCAGGAGTTCAAGACCAACCTGGCCAACATGGTGAAACCCTGTGTCTACTAAAAATACAAAAATTAGCCAGGCATGGTGGTAGGCACCTGTATGTAGTCCCAGTTACCTGGGAGGCTGAGGCAGGAGAATCGCTTGAACCCAGGAGGTGGAGGTTGAAGTGAGTTAAAAGCACACCACTGCACTCCAGCCTGGTGGACAGAGCGAGACTCTGTCTCAAAAAAAAAAAAAAAGTGTACATTTTTAATATTTTATATCCTATTTTTACTGTACCTTTTCTATGTTCAGATACGTTTAAAAACACAAATACCATTATGTTATGGTTGCCTATGGTATTCAGTACTGTCACATGCTGTATAAGTTTGTAGTCTGGAAGCACTAGGCTATACCACATAGTCTAGGTGTATAGTAGGGTATTACCGTCTAGATTTGTGTAAGTACTATACATGCTCGGTGATGTTTGCCCATTGATGAAATCACCTAACTCGTTAGAGTGTATTCCCATATTTAAACGATGCATGACTGCATTCAGATTTGGATAGTGCTGATGAAATTGTATTTTCTCAATTTTAAAAGACTATTACAGAAAACTAAGCATAAATGTTACATAGGCATTCCTTGGTGAACCACAAGTAAAGATGTGATCAGTCTCTGCTGGAGATTTGTTTTTATTTTGTACTTTTAAAAGAACAAAGGATTTTTGTTGTGGCGGCCGGTTTTTTTTTTTTTTTTTTTTTTTTTGGTTTGGTTTCTTGGAATTTGAGCTTCAGAATATAGATTTTAAGTTTAAAACCACAATGTAGCAATTAAATTTATTTACTGATTATTTAAAGTAGTTAAAGAAAGTGACTGAATATGCAAGGTAGAAAAAATATTACAGTCCATAGGAAAATTTGAAAATAAAAAATAACAGCTTTCATTTGTGGATGTCTGCATTATTATGTATCTATTGAAATGAACACGCCCAGGATATTCTATAAACAGCTGCACCAGGAAAATTAGGGAAGAGATTGCTGTTATTAGTTTGACTGGCAGTTAATGGATAGTCTAAATAGTGAACACTAGTTTGTTCCATATAATTTAGCACAATTTCTCCAGTCTTTAGATAAAGCATGCAATTAGAACCGTAATGATGGCTGTGAATTCGTTTAAGGTTTTGCACTATGTTCGAATTTAATTTTTAAATAAAATTTACTTGTACATAGAGTATAGTAAAATTCCAAACAACTTGAGGAGATTGATGAAATTTGGTTTTCTAATACTTATTAGAAAATGTAAATGGATATTTTTAATGGGTAAATAAATGTGCCAGTATTGCAACAAGTATTCTCAGTAACTAGCTTTTCAACAAATACCATCTAATATCTTCGTTGCCCTTTGAAAATGTGTTTCTTTATGGATTTCTTCTATTAAAAAGAAATAAATCTCATATTAGTTCTTTTTATTGGGACAAATCTCTACTAAAGTGAATGAAGTGCAGAAATCATGGTCGACAAAAACGGCAGGTTGCCTTATACCGAATGGAAACTATACAATAAGTAATTACAACCAGAAAGTCCAAATTAACAGCATACTCATTTATGGGGTAGTACATTATGATATAATTGCTTTTGATTTATAAACATATAGTGTAAAAGTATAATTTGTGATATGGGTAAAAGAAGTAATTTTTTAATTTAAAATAGTAATTTCACTTTTATGCAGTAGTTAATACTACCAAAGAGTCCCTTTAACTCTGCCTCCACAAATCCCATGTTTTGAAAGAATTTTTCTAATATTAACTATTTGTTATTTTTCAAAAAAATAAAAGCCTTATTGAGATATAATTCGCAGGTCAGAAAATTAATCCTTTTAAAGTGAACAATTCAGTGGTTTTAGTCTATTCAAAGAGTTGTGCAGTCATCACACAGCAATTTCTTGTGTTTTTTTTTGTTTTGTTTTTGTTGTTGTTTGAGATGGAGTCTCGCTCTGTTACCCAGGCTGGAGTGCAATGGCGTGATCTTGGCTCACTGCAGCCTCTGCCTCTTGGGTTCAAGCAGTTCTGCCTCAGCCTCCTGGGTAGCCGGGATTTACAGGTGTGCACCACCACACCTGGCTAATTTTTTTACTTTTAGTGGAGATAGGGTTTCACTATGTTGGTTAGGCTGGTCTTGAGCTCCTGACCTTGTGATTCACTGCCTCAGCCTCCCAAAGTGCTGGGATTACAGGCATGAGCCACTGCACCGGCCCACACACCAATTTCATGACGTTTTCATCACCGCAAAAAGAAACCCCATATTTAGTCACTGTCACTATCCATCCCCCTTTGCTGTCAGCTCCTGGCAATCACTAATCTACTTTCTGTTTTCATGAATTTGCCTATTCTGGACATTTTATTGTATAAACGAAATCATACAGTACGTGCCTTTTGTGACTGGCGTCATTTACTTAGCATAATGTTTTCCAGGTTCATCCATGTTGTAGCATATATCAATACTTTATTATTTTTAGAGTTGAGTAATATTCCACTGAATGGATATACCACATTTTGATTAGCCGTTTTTTGGTTGCTGGGCATTTGAATCCAGTTTTTGGCTATTATGAATAATGCTGCTATAAACATTCAGGTGCATATTTTTGTGTAGACATCTGTTTTGAATTCTGTGTGTTAACATACATAAGGAATGGCCAACATTCAACATTGTGAACATAATTAATGCCACTGAATTATATGTTTAAAATGGTAAAAATGAGGCAGGGCATGGTGGCTTACTCCTGTAATTCCAGCACTTTGGGAGGCTGAGGCAAGAGGATTGCTTGAGCTCAGGAGTTTGAGACCAGCCTGGGCAACACAGGGAGACCCGTCTCTGCAAATAATTTTTTTAAATTAGGAGTGTGGTGGCACGTGCCTGTGGTCCCAGCTACGTGGGAGCTTGAGGCAGGAGGATCACCTGAACCAGAGGTCAAGGCTGCAGTGTGGTGGCACGTGCCTGTGGTCCCAGCTACGTGGCAGCTTGAGGCAGGAGGATCACCTGAACCAGGAGGTCAAGGCTGCAGTGAGCTGGGATTGCACCACTGCACTTCAGCCTGGGTAGCAGAGTGAGACCTTGTCTCAAAGGGGGGAAAAAAAAAACTTGAAAAAATTCTGAACACTTCTGGGTCCAAAGCAGTTCAGATAAGGGATACTTAACCTGTTTCAAATGCCTTTTAACTTGTAATGCACTTTTAGAAATCTGTCCCAAAAGCCAGGCACAGCAGTGCGCGCTTGTAGTCCCAGTTACTTAGCAGGCTGGGTGGAATTCTTGGGCCCAAGAGTTCAAAGCAAGGCTGGGCAACATAGTGACACCCTGTCTCTTAAAAAACAAAAGAAGAAGAAAACTGTCCCGAAATACACAGGATTTTATATATAGTAATGAGCTTATTTACTAAAAGATTATATAGTACAGTGAAAAATGGAATCCATTTAATAGGGTATGGTTTCTCTAGCAAAGGGAATATTTTTCTACCATTAAAAATTATGGTTTTGGGCTGGGCACCATGGCTCATGCCTGTAATCCCAGTGCTGTGGGAGGCTGAGGCAGGAAGATTGCTTGAGGCCAGGAGCTCAAGACCACCCTGGACAACAGAGTGAGACCTCATCTCTACAAAAAATTAGCCAGAAGTGGTGGCACATGCCTATAGTCCCAGCTATTCCAGATGCTGAGGCAGGAGAATCACTTGAGTCCAGGAGTTCAGGGTTGCAGTGAGCTGTGATCATGCCACTGCACTCCAGCTTGGGCATCAGAGTGAAATCTTGTCTCTTAAAATATATAAGTATATATATTTTTAATAATATATTTTAAATAATATAAACATTATATTTTATAATATGTATTAATATATAATTGTTTTGAAAAATGTAAGGGCATGAGGAGATTAGAACAATAAATTGTTTTATACAGTGAACATTTACTTTATTATTAAAGAACAGAGGGTAGAAAAGTAGAGATAGTAGTGGAGGCTTATTTTAAGGAGCTTGATTGTGAAGGAGAGAGAGAAAATGGAGATTAGAAGTAAAGCAATTCTAAGAGAAAAACTAATAGAAGAAATTCGAGGATGTTTATAGGCTGAAACCAATAAAGAAGTAAAGATTTTAGTATCTTACGGCAATTGGAAGTAATAATTTCCTTTCAGCCACTGTAAATGTTGAAAATAGTTGGAGACCCTTATAAGTCTCAGACACAGGTAGAACTGCCTTGCATAAAAATTCTTAGCTTAGGCCGGGCGCAGTGGCGCATGCCTGTAATCCCAGCACTTTGGGAGTCCACGGCAGGTAGCACCTGAGGTCAGGAGTTCGAGACCAGCCTGAGTAACATGGTGAAACCCCGTCTCTACTAAAAATAAAAAAAATTAGCCTGCATAGTGGCGGGCGCCTGTAATCCCAGCTACTGAGGCAGGAGAATTGCTGGAACCTGGGAGGCAGAGGTTGCAGTGAGTCAAGTTCCTGCCATTGCACTCCAGCCTGGGCGACAGAGCAAGACTCTGTCTCAAAAAAAATTCTTAGCTTGACTGTCTGTAACTGCAGAGAGTGAGGAAGAGAGAAAGAAGAGTGGAAATGGAAGGGGTGGAGGGCAGGAAAGATGAAAAGAGAGGAAGAGAAAAACTGTATTACATACTATGAGAACATCAGCCATTGAGGTTAGCCTTTGGAAAAAGGGAAGAGGTTTGATTAATGGCATCTAATTGTATAAATTCCTAATACCTATATTTTTTTCTCTTCTAGATTAGGGTTATGGCTAATACTATGTTCAACTAGTTATTTAGTAGTGATAATACATTTATATTAATGCAGATGATGATCACAGTTTTCAAAAATAATATGCTTAATGAATGTATTTTTGCATTTAAGGGAGGAAAAGACTGAACAGTTGTTGGATTGTAAACAAGAACTTGAGCAAATGGAAATAGAACTCAAAAGGCTGCAACAAGAGGTTGGTACCTGGAATATCTATTATTTAGGACCACCAAGTAATTGGAAATTGATTTTCTTCCTTGTAATTTATAACCTTTCCTTCAATGCTTATATAAATAAATGAGGTTACTGAGGCTTCCAGAGATTGGATGATTTTTTCAGAGTCTCTCTCTTCAAAAATGCCAGAGCCAAACTTTCTTCCATGTTAATGCTGTTCAAACTCTGCTAAGATTCAGAAGAGCTACTTAGGACTGGGGTAGTTCCAGATTTTTCTTTTTGATGTGTTTGGCTTCTGTGGCCTTGGAAGCTAGAACACCTCTACTGTAAACTATGCTCTTTATGTGTATCTCTCTGTGTCTCTGCTGCCTGATAGTGCTTTATATGAATTTATATATGACAGAATGCTTTTTGATTTTTTTCACTCTTTTCCTATTAAATGAGATTTAAAAAATTTTAAAAGTATCTTTATTTTACAGCAGCTTCTTCTTTTTTCACCTTAAACCAAGAGTAATTAATAGCTCACTTTTACAGTCACTCTAATGTTTCATTTTTATTTGAGATTAGTGTGTGAGCTCTTTAATCCATAAGTGCTAAGGATTAGGATAAGGCTGGATAGTTGTTTTTTTCCCTTAACTTCCCCATACCTGCCATTTTAGATGCAGGGAATACTGTAATTGCCGGATCACAAACTGGGACCTTCATAGATAAATGAGACTGGTCTTCATAGTCTTTATTTCTAGACATGCTGTGGCTGCTTTTCTACTTGTTGGCAGCAGGGTTTTTTTTGTTTTTTGTTTTTTTAATGTATGTTGGTTCTCTCTAAAGCAGTAGTTTTCAGTCTTTTTGGTCTCAAGCCTCCTCACCACTCTTAAAAATTAATGAGGATTGGTTGAATATGGATTATATCTATTGGTATTTATCATATTAAAAACTAAAACTATGAATTTTTAAAAACTTAAGTCTGGGCAAGTGCAGTGGCACACGCCTGTAATCCCAGCACTTTGGGAGGCTGAGGCAGGTGGATCAAGAGGTCAGGAGTTCAAGACCAGCCTGGCCAACATAGTGAAACCCTGTCTCTACTAAAAATACAAAAAATTAGCCGGGCGTGTTTGTGGGCACCTGTGATCCCAGCTACTCAGTAGACTGCGGCAGGAGAATTGCTTGAACCCAGGAGGTGGAGGTTGCAGTGAGCCAAGATTGCGCCATTGCACTCCAGCCCAGGCAACAGTGCGAGACTCCGTCTCAGAAAAAAAAAAAAAATTAAGTCACTTGGGTTGGGTGCAGTGGCTCATGCCCATAATTGTAGCACTTTGGGAGGCCAAGGCAGGTAGGTTGCTTGAGCCCAGGAGTTAAAGACCAGCCAGGGCAACATGACAAAACCTCATTGCTGCAAAAAAAAATGAAAAAATTAGCTGCACGTAGTTGGGCACACGCTTGTAGTCCTAGCTACTTGGGAGACTGAGGTGGGAAGATCACTTGAGCCTGGGAGGTCGAGGCTGCAGTGAGCTGTGAATGTGCCAGTGATCAGCCTGGGTAACAGAGTGAGACGCTGTCTCAAGAAAAAAAAAAAAAAAATCATTAAAAAAATACCCCATTTCATGTTAGACTCCATCTCTAAAATAAACAAATAGACTGGGCGTGGTGGCTCATACCTGTAATCCCAGCACTTTGGAAGGCCAAGGCAGGCAGATCACTTGAGGCCAGGAATTCAAGACCAGCCTGGGCAACATGGCAAAACCCTGTCTCTACTGAAAATACAAAAA
Source organism: Theropithecus gelada (assembly GCF_003255815.1). Classification (NCBI taxonomy): domain Eukaryota; kingdom Metazoa; phylum Chordata; class Mammalia; order Primates; family Cercopithecidae; genus Theropithecus; species Theropithecus gelada. Next base: position 76,076,426 of record NC_037681.1, on the reverse strand, counting down.
TTAAGTGAGTGTGGTGGTGCACACCTATAATCCCAGCTACTTGGGAGACAGGCACAAGAATCTCTTGAACCTGGGAGGTGGAGGTTGCAGTGAGTTGAGATGGTGTCACTGCTGCACTCCAGCCTGGGTGACAGAGTGAGACTCTGTCTCAAAAAAAAAAAAAAAAAAAAGGTAGATGAATACATAGGTATTTTAATGAAATAACCATTATTTTCCAAAACAAAGAATAATGAAAAGAATGATACTATTTTACATTTTTGCAGATCTCTTTAATACCTTGCTTAATAGATGACTACTACTAGATTCTCATAGCTGTTTCTGCATTTAGTCTGTTAAGATGTCACACACCATGTAGCCTCTGGAAAACTTTACTGTGCCCTCATGAGAGAATGAAAGTGAAAAAGACAAATAATGTTTTAGTGTTATTATGAAAATAGTTTTGACCTTCTGAACTCCCTGAAAAGGTTTCAGGGCCCACAGAAGACCCTGGATTATACTTTAAGAACTACTATCCTAAAAGATTACAATAAGGCTTTTAAAAGATTGGATTTTAATATTTGTCTCAAATGATATTAATATATGCACTAATGATTTTACTTGGAAGCTTTAAAAAAATGTCAGCAAGATTTTGGTATGTCACAACATATCTATAGAAACTTTACTTCTATACAGTAATTAATGATTTATTTTAGTAATATTGTTTGCCTTTTCTGTATTTTTACCATCTTTTTTTTTTAATTAACTTTTTCACCATAAATTAATTGCAAATGGTTGTGTTACATGGATGTTAACTTATTTTAAAATATCCTGAATATTGTTTACATTCCTGACAGAGAACATATTTAAAAAATATGAGCATAAATGTGTATATATATATATGTTTAAAATACTTCATTTTTTTAAAAAAGGCTTTAAAAATTTTTAGTAATGTATCCAAGATAATGAAAAAAAAAGTTTATATCTCCCCATTAAAAAAAAAAATTAGATATAATTTACATACCATAAAATTCACCTTTTTAAAGTATGTAATTCATTGATTTTTAAAGTAAATTTATTAGCCAAGTGCAGTGTCTCACACCTGTAATCCCAGCACTTTGGGAGGCTGAGGTGAGTGGATCACCCGAGGTCAGGAGTTTTGAGACCAGCCTGGCCAACATAACGAAACTCCATCTCTACTAAAAATACAAAAATTAGCCGGGCATGGTGGTGGGAACTTGTAATCCCAGCTACTTGGGAAGCTGAGGGAGAAGAAGCGCTTGAACCTGGGAGACGGAGGTTGCCGTGAGCTGAGATCACACCATTGCACTCCAGCCTGGGCAACAAGAGTGAAACTCTGTCTCAGTGAATAAATAAATGTATCAAATTGTGCAACAAAGAATAACAAGTTGATAACGGAAAATAATAATTAAAATATATTTTTAAATTTTTATTTAGAACATGAATTTGCTTTCGGATGCTCGCTCTGCCAGAATGTACCGAGATGAATTAGATGCACTTCGAGAGAAAGCAATCAGAGTTGATAAGCTTGAAAGTGAAGTCAGCAGATATAAAGAGAGACTACATGATATTGAATTTTATAAGGCAAGAGTTGAGGTATGTTGCATAATTAACCATGATTTTTTTTTCTGTGTTAGAATTTTAACGTATTTAAAATGCAGTTAATAAACATGAGAAACTCTTGAAATGGTGAACAAACAGTAAATACATTTGGGTATGTTTATTTTATGATAGATTAGCATATTGCTTTTAGTTAGACTTCTACAAAAGGGACCTGTGGATATTACTAGTTTTATTGAACTCTTTGGGGCTCTTCTTTTATTCCTTTTCTTAGCATCATATATAGAGCAGACCTTTGAAGTCCTTCTTATAGTCAAAATATTTATTTCTATTAATTTTAAACTTTTTCCCAAAAGTGAAAGCAAAACATATTTCAGATTGCTTCTTAATTGAGATCACTAAATTAAGATTAATGAAGCCTCTATATATGCAAACAAATGAAAAAAATTTTTTCTAACTTGATAGTTACAGTTCAGTGTTACGTGAAGTTGAGTTTGACAAGAATTTGACAAGTCAGGCTGGGCACAGTGGCTCATGTCTGTAATCCCAGCACTTGGGAGGCCAAGGAGGGCAGATCACCTGAGGTCAGGGGTTCGAGACCAGCCTGGCCAACATGTCAAAACCCCGTCTCAACTAAAAATAAAAAAATTAGCCGGGCATGGTGGAACATGCCTGTAAGCCCAGCTACTCAGGAGGCTGAGGCAGGAGAATCGCTTGAACCCAGGAGGTGGAGGTTGCAGTGAGTTGAGATCGCACCACTACACTCCAGCCTGGGTGACAGAGTGAGACTCTGTCTCGAACAAAACAAAAAAAAAGACTTTGACAGGTCTTGTGTCTTTTTCTTCTTTCTCAGCTAATTTCCTCATTATCTGTAAACAGGAGATTTTGGTCAATTTCAGTAGTAGGCTAAGAAGGAGAGAGTATACAAAATCAAGAAATGAAAATGTAAGAGAAAGTGGTTAGAACATTTTAACTTGAAGGTTACCAGTAAGTAGACCCAATAGGACTGTAGAGATAAAGTACATATTAATTATTTGTCAGTTATTTAAAGGCGTGTGTATGCATGACACTGTTAAGGGATTCTCATGAATATCACTGTCTTAGTATACTTTTTCTAGACTTTAGTTTAGAAACCATAGGTATATAACTTAGCAAGATAGAATTATGAACTCTTTTATCTTCAAAACATATGCAGGGACTTTTAAGGATTTCCTCAAGGTGTATTTATGTAAAATATTTATTAATAGAGCCTTGGTTTATGATTTATGCGAGTTCTGATTCAAGTCTTGGTATTTTACTGCAAAAACCTCAAGCCCTTCACTTCCAAGTTATAGCCCAAAGTACAGAGAAATATTTAAATCTATTTCAGTCAATACATTAAGCCTGGATTCCATGGAGAGTTGTATCTTAAATATCTGGAAGACTACTTCTACTTAGTTAATTCCTTATCTTTGTGACTGAGGAAGTTAAATATGCCCCAACAATTTAATGTGAAGTTACAGTAGTATTACATATCTTAAGTACTGAGTGTTTTGTTTGCATTCTGGGGTAAAAAGCCAAGAAAACATTAATTGTATTTCTATTAGTAGGTTTACTCATGCATAGAACTGTTGATAAAGATGGCTTAATGTTTTGTGATAATCTTTATGTTCCATAACTTTAAAAAATTAACAGATATTAACACATTTGTGATAAATGTTTATAGGAGTTAAAAGAAGACAATCAAGTTTTATTAGAAACAAAAACCATGTTGGAAGACCAACTAGAAGGAACTCGTGCTCGTTCTGATAAATTACATGAATTAGAAAAAGAGAACTTACAACTAAAAGCTAAACTTCATGATATGGAAATGGTAAGTTTTAAGAGATAGATCAGTTACATGGCCTCTAAGGAAAACTTTTCAAGATTCAACTGATTTCCTTGTATTGGCAAGGATGGCTAGTGTCCTTGAGGCTTTAACAGAGAAGAGAGCTAAGTAAGTTAGATGCCTCCAACTTTATATAAATATAAAAGTAGTAGAAATTTCTGCTTTTGTTACAGAAGCATGTTACTTACTAATTTTGTCTTCAACCTTTCAATACCACAATAAATAAGCTATTGTGTAAACATGTCTTTAAAAATACAGAAATCTGTTTGCTAAAATTTAGCGTTGGTTCATAATTCTTTTGTTAGATCACCAAAACAGTATGTTGACTATGAAGAAGAATTTTCATTGTGTCCCCAAAGATCAGCTTAAAAGGATGTCAGACACTTAATCAGTATAATTACCAGTGATAATTATAAGTGCCTTCAAAACTGAACAATTTAAGGAACTCATGATTATGACTAAGTTTCTGATAAATAAAAGTTGAGTAATAAAGTTTTTGCTTGAAATTGTACTGTTTCTTAGCCTTTTTTCTCTCCCTAATCCTTGCCAATAAAAAAGGAACGAGATATGGATAGAAAAAAGATTGAAGAATTAATGGAAGAAAATATGACTTTGGAAATGGCACAGAAACAAAGTATGGATGAATCATTACATCTTGGCTGGGAGCTGGAACAGATATCCAGAACTAGTGAACTTTCCGAAGGTATTCTCAATTTTTTAAAAATTTAAATAGATAATTGAATCATGAAGTTGTATTTATGTTTACTTTCAGTTCTTTATTTTCTGCAGTGGGAGATATCTCAGAAGACTACCTGTCTCCATAGATATGATTTCACACAGTAATACATTGTTTGCATTTTCTTGGGTCTGGTCCCTAGCTTTGCATGTCTTACAACTGAATTTTATGAATGCAATAACAGATTTGATTGGTTTCTTATCCACTATTTCATGTTAGTATCCTAAGAGGCTGCAATACCAGTTTATTAATTTATTTTAAGAAATATAGTCATCTAGTAAATAGAATAGAAAAGTCATATTAGTGGTCAGCATGTTCTTTGACTATAGGTAAACCCAAATAGGGAGTCAAAGCATAATGGGCAAATTTTCAGGTGAATATATAGTTAGAATTAGTTAATTTAAGGATCTTCATGACTACTTGTAATATGTATAGTCTCCATTATAAGATTATACCTGCCAACCAGCCCAGCCTGGTTATACCATGGACCTAATGAAAGATTCCCCCAGGTAAATTTTTAACTTTTGGCTCTTTTTTCCTGGGCTTCACATTGACTTGTCCTCTTTCTCAAAGCTGGGCATAATTTTATACAGTTGTTTGGATTATAGCTTTGGATGTGCAATATGAATTTTTGAAATTACAAAAAAATTCACCAGTTAGGTCACATTTATTCAAATTAGACTAGTTTCAAAACTCGTCAGTTTTGCTCAGTGTTAGATTGTTCTACTTGCATTTCTTCAGCAAATACTTACTAAGCACCTATCGTGTGTAAAATACTATACCAGACACCGAGGATGTACTGTTGAGGTAGACATAAACTGTTGAGATTTTATAATCTGGTGCTTACAGAATAATTACCTCTATAGATTATTCCACCTATTGATTACCAATTAGGTTCTTCCTATTTTACACTTGAGAATCGAATACCAAATTCTGGGGCCCCATGTACCGACTATAGAGTAAGTGATGATATTCGATCATTGAACCTGTGTTACTTAAAATATTTGTGAAACTTTAAAAATTATATTCCTTGTGAATTGAGTTACAAAGAAAGCAATTCAGACTTAAATATTTTCTACTAAAGGTAGTTAGAATTACTCTGTTAATTAAGAATTACTACTCTGTTAGTCTAGACTTCTGAGGATTAAATTGTTGGTATTTGTGAGGCCCTTAAATAGTGCCTGGTAAATAGTAAGCATTCAAGTATTAAATATCATTATTATTCTGTCACTGTTGTTTTGTAATTGATCTTAGCTGGGGTTGTAGAACTGAATATTTGCTTTACTGTGGTGTAGTTTTAATTTTTTAAATTATACAAGGGACTTTCTAGAAAATTTACAGAATTTCAGAAAATTTGCTTCAGAACTTTTCTATCTCATTTTCTAACCCATGTGTCTTAGGAAAGTTAAAAGTATCTTAGAAGTTTTTTAAACGCCAGTGTGTTTAATAATCACCTAGTATAAAAGTTTGCAGTAGTTGTGCTTTCAAGTTTCTATGAAATAGGTGGGAATGTAAACTGGTTCGGTCATTCTGGAAAACAGTGTGGAGGTTCCTCAAAAAATTAAAAATAGAACTCTCATAGCATTCAGCAGTTTTGCTCCTGGGTGTATATCTAAAGGATATTAAATCAGTATATCAAAGAGATATCTGTATTCCCATGCTTGTTGCAGCATTATTCACAAATGTCAAGATATGGAATAAATCTGTGTCAATGAAATGATGGATAAAGAAAACGTGTTTTATATACATAATGGAATATTAGTCATAAAAAGAATGAAATTCTGGCCAGGTGCAGTGGCTCACACCTGTAATCCCAGCACTTTGGTAGGCTGAGGTAGATGAATCACGAGGTCAGGAGTTCAAGACCAGCCTGACCAATATGGTGAAACCCCGTCTCTACTAAAAATACAAAAATTAGCCAGGCATGGTGGTGTGCACCTGTAATCCCAGCTACTTGGGAGGCTGAGGCAGGAGAACCTCTTGAATCTGGGAGGCAGAGGTTGCAGTGAGCTGAGATCACCCTATTGCACTCCAGCCTAGGTGACACAGTGAGACTCTGTCCCAGGAAGAAAAAAAGGGGGGGTGCCGGGTGTGGTGGTGGCTCATGGCTGTAATCCCAGCACTTCTGGGAGGCCGAGGCAGGCAGTTCCCGAGGTCAAGAGATCAAGACCATCCTGGCCAACATGGTGAAACCCTGTCTCTACTTAAAATACAAAAAAAAAAAAAAAAAAATTAACTGAGTATGGTGGCGCACGCCTGTAATCCCAGCTACTTGGGAGGCGGAGGCAGGAAAATCACTTGAACCCAAGAGGTGGAGGTTGCAGTGAGCCAAGATTGTGCCACTGCATTCCAGCCTGGCAACAGAGTGAGACTCTGTCTCAAAAAAAAAAAAAAAAATGTTTGGCCGGGCGTGGTGTCTCACGCCTGTAATCCCAGCACTTTGGGAGGCTGAGATGGTAGATCACCTGAGACCAGGAGTTTGAGACCAGCCTGGCCAACGTGGTGAAACCCCATCTCTATTAAAAATACAAAAATTAGCCGAGCGTGCTGGCAGGTTCCTGTAATCCCAGCTACTCGGGAAGCTGAGGAAGGAGAATCTCTTCAACTTGGGAGGTGGGGTTGCAGTGAGCCACTATCACGCCACTGCACTCCAGCCTGGGTGACAGAGCGAGACTCCGTCTCAAAAAAAAAAAAAAAAAAAAAAAATCATTTGCAACAATATGGATGAACTTGAAGGGCATTATGTTAAGTGACATAAGCTAGGTACAGAAAGACAATAGTGCATGATCTCATTTATATGTGGTATCAAAAAAATTCAAACTCATAGAAACAGAGTAAATGGTTGTTAGCAGAGGCTGAGGGGTTGAGGGTATAGGGAAGATGTTAGTCAAAGGACACAAGATTTCACTTAGATGGGAATAATTTCAAGAGATCTATTGTTTATCGTGGTGACTATTTAAAAACACCTAATCCAGGTAGATTAACAGTAATGCTACTCTTGGGGAATATTATATATTTAAACTCTATACTGTGTTTTAATAGATATCTTAAGACAGAATCAGATTTATAAAGGGATAATGAATGGAAGTGGATTAAAGATTTTAAAATAATTTCAGCATGCTCAGAATATTCATTTTGAACTTTTAGCCAAAATAAAACAAGTAGTATTGCATTTTCAAAATTTGTTTAATCCTTCATTAGTTGCTACTTAGAATAATGTATCCTGTAAGTTTATAGTTGAATTTAAATAATCTTTTAATTTAAAAAAAGACTTGGGCAACTAATGGAATGTTAAAAGTCAGTAACTATTCAGTATACCAGCTTTCAGTAAAAGATTAACAACATGATGACTAGAAAAGCTGGAAATAAAAATTGAGGTTTTCCTTACTTAAATATGGAGGTTATTTACTTATCTAATTTTGAAGAGATTTTATACATGGTGGGGGATATGTTGGATGTGCATGTGTTTCTTTGGTTTTTATGAAGAAGAATTTGAAACATACACAAAAGCATACACTGGAAATTCCCTCCAGTGCCTTTATTCATTTCCTTTCTTGAAATAGTAGGTCTCATCTTTCATTTGTAAATCCTAATGTTCTTGTATCAGCAAAATATTTAATGAGTCTGCTTGAACTCCAGTTTCTTCAATCTAAATTTTATGCTTTTTTTCACTGGAATGCTGTGGATGCATTAAAAGTTAAAGATTCATCTCTTGGCTGGGTGCAGCAGCTCATGCCTGTAATCCCAGCACTTTGGGAGGCTAAGGCAGGAGGATTGCTTGAGCTCAGGAGTCCCAGACCAGCCTAAGTAACAGAGACCCAGTCTTTACTAAAAAATAAAAAAATTAGCTGGCTGTACCTGTAGTCCCAGCCGTTTGGGAGACTGAACTGGGAGGATCCCTTCAGACCAGGAGTTTGAGGCTGCAGTGAGCTAGGAACGCATCACTGCACTCCAGCCTGGATGACAGAGAGAGATCCCATCTCTTTAAAAAAAGAAAAAAAGAAAAGGAGAAAAAGATTTACCTCTCTTATCATGTTTATCTTATATAACCTCATTGAATTTTTAATAAAGTTAAGGATCAAATGATGCAATGCATATATACTGAACTTTTTAAATAGTAAAGAGTAAACATAGTAAAAATGGTAAAGAGTAAATACAATGGTGTATTTTTCAATATTATAGCACCACAGAAATCCCTGGGCCATGAGGTGAATGAGTTGACATCAAGTAGATTATTGAAGTTAGAGATGGAAAATCAAAGTTTGACAAAAACTGTAGAAGAGCTTCGGACTACTGTGGATTCTGTAGAAGGCAATGCTTCCAAAATCCTGAAAATTGAAAAAGAAAATCAAAGACTCAGTAAAAAGGTAAATTAAAATGTAATGTTTATTTTAATGTTAAAAAATACTTGTAAAAGTGTAAATAAATGGCACATTTATTTTCCACTTTTTAAATGCACCCTCAATGTTATTTTAACTTGTTATGAAATTTTTCAAATATACACAAATATGGTGTAAATGAATCCTATACTCATTATTCAGCTTCAACAATTAAGAACTTACTAGCTGATCTTGGCCAGGTGCGGTGGCTCACACCTGTAATCCCAGCACTTTGGGAGGCCAAGGCGGACGGATCACCTGAGGTCGGGAGTTTGAGACCAGCCTAGCCAACATGGTGAAACCCTGTCTCCACTAAAAGTACAAAAATTAGCCGGATGTGGTGGTGGGTGCTGGTGATCCCAGCTACTCAGGAAGATGAGGCAGGAGAATCTCTTGAACCTGGGAGGTGGAGGTTGAAGTGAGCCGAGATGCGCCACTGCTCTCCAGTCTGGGCCATAGAGCAAGACTCGGTCTCAAAAAAAAAAAAAAGAGGCAGCAGGGCTAGAGGAGTTATATTTGCCAGTTTCCAAATAATGAATTGGTTCTCTCATATCTTCTTGAGAGAACAGTGAGTGAGTCTGTTGTTTCAGAATCATTATGAACCCATGAATTTAAAAATATTTGTATTGTTTCAATCCACTCCATTTGTTTTTCTTACTGTCTCAACTTAGGCCAGTGGAAGCCTCTTTAAAAGCTGCTTTGGTTCTGAATCCTTATTACATGGCCTTAGCACTCCTTGAGAGCTGTCTGTCTTTCTGCCATGACAAAATATTCTAGGCTTATCTTGAATATTTTCTGTCCCAGATCTGGAGACAGCCATTTCTCTAAAATTAGCCTTTATTCCTTTTAGTGGGAAATAATATTTAGAGACCACAATTTAGGTATTATGAAACTTGAATCTTAATCAGACTCTGGTTGAACAGAGATACTTAGCTGTGGAAGAACAAGTGTTTTGTTTTTGCATATCTTTCTGTGCACATAATTCTACATAAATAGAATCCCATCATAAAAACATGCATGACTAAGAACTGTTTCTAAGAAGTTCCTAAGTGATGCTCATCATGCTGTCCTGGAATCATGCTTTGAGAACCACTGCCTTAGATTATTCAGAGGCTCCTTGGTATTCTTGTAAGATTTTTACTGTTTTAAAATGTTTTTGCATTGTCTTTAATCCATTAACTAAATAATCTTAGTAAGTGTTTGACAATATAGTGTTAAAGTAGGATGGCCATTTAGAATTTAGAACAGTTTTATTTTGGTTGTCGTTAAAATTGGGCCTGTAGAGTACAGTTTCTTTTTGAAATTAGCTTTGAAGTTTGATTTGTAAATTCTTAGTAATTCAAACAATTTTTGATCAATTAATTGTAAAAATGATTTTTTATAAACTGAATGTTTCACTTTAATCCCATTGATACAAAACAACAAATGAGTTTCAATAACTGTCATTCATATATTTCCGTATATGTAATATGAGAACCAGATTAATTATTCATAACTGAAAGCTTCCTGAACTGTAAATTAATGTTGAATTGAGTTATTGGATAAGTTTTTTGACCTGGTGCTTTTCATATTATTATTATTATCATTATTATTGGCAGTAGTAGTATTTTGAGCTAGGGTCTCACTATGCCACCCAGGCTGGAGTGCAGTGGCGCAATCCTAGCTTGCTGCAACCTCCGCTTCTCAGGCTTAAGCAGTCCTCCCACCTCAGCCTCCCAAGTAGCTAGGACTACAGGCACAGGCCACTATGCCTGGCTCAGTTTTTTGTTTTTTGTGGTTTTTTTGTTTGTTTGTTTTTGGTAGAGACATGGTTTCACCATGTTGCCCAGGCTAGAAATATTATTGGAAGATTGTTTCCATGTGTAGTTATTTCCATTAATGTTAAAATAGAAAAATTAAAATTGCTTTAGAGTGCTTCACTATTGACATAAGAATTTAACATTTAATTTGCAGTAGAATATTTTATAAAGTCTTCTCGATTTTTTTAATTGCCTAGTTTGAATATATGATAATGGAAAAATCAATAGTCTTAGCATATTTTTAACTTTAATTTGCTATTTTGTACATATTAACTACCAGTATTTTTCATCTCTAAAATGTGTAATTGAAAAGAAATTTGAACCTGAAATATAAATATTTGCTGCTGTTTTCCTTAGTCCTTTTTTATAGTAGTATTCTTTTTCTCCCTCTTTTTTATTTTAAACCAAGTCCTTTCTTTTTTCCTCATTGAACTTATACTGTACTATTTCTCATCTTTTCCTTCATGCTTTTTATATCTTCTCCCTTCTTGCTCACTGAAATTCTCTGAGTATAAGTAAAATTTTACTTTACAAATCCACTGAAGCCAAGAGAATCTTTTAAAAAAGTTTGTATAGTTCTCATATAGCACATTATCATTTATTCAGCTGGATTTGTCTTTGTGTTTAGAAAATGAAACTTACCCCAAAAGATGCATAGGATAAGAAATCATGTCTGCAGATTTTATACAGCTACAGAAATTAGCATGGAATGCTGCTTGAATTTCTATACTGAGTTCTTAAATTTTAGCATTTGGATATTAACACTATTTTATCCTTTATTCAGTGATTATCTTTTGTTTTGACATGTTTTCACTATTGTAGAATATTTAACATATTGTTTTGTGATTTAATTTTCTTTAGGTTGAAATTCTTGAAAATGAGATTGTTCAAGAAAAGCAAAGTCTTCAGAATTGTCAGAATTTAAGCAAGGATCTAATGAAGGAGAAAGCTCAGCTTGAAAAAACAATTGAAACACTGAGAGAAAATTCAGAGAGACAGGTTCGTACATTTTTTTACTAAGTAAACATGTATTTTAAAATTTATTAGCAAAAGTTATTTAAAATATATGCAAACAAAACGTTGATATAAACATTAAAGGGAAATATTTTAGAATTTTTTTATTTCAAAGTAATTATAATTTTACCTCATTTTCTAACCTATGTATCTTAGGAAAGTTGAAGAGAAAGCTTAGAGTTTTTTAAACTGCTAGTGTGCTTGATAATCATCTAGTATAAGCATTTGCAGTTCTTGTGCTTTCAAGCGTCTATGGAATAGGGCTGCAGATTCTAGAGTCCCTGAGTGGAGTTGGCCAGGAAATGCAGCTGTCCTCTGACCTACCGAAGAGGGAGAAATGCGGTGGCAACCACACTGTCTTGGATATTATGAAATTTGTTTTCAAGTGTTTAATGTTCATTCTTATTTTATGTTTGAGGAAACTGAGAACTGGATAGATTAATTGATTTGTTTTTGAAATATTTATGTATTTGAGACAGGGTACAGCTCTGTCACTGATGCTGGAGTGCAATGGCACAATCATAGCTCACTGCAACCTCGAACACCTAGACTCAAGCAATCCTTTCACCTCAGCTGGGACTACTAGGCATGCACCACCATGCCCAGATAATTTTTTAATTTTTTAATTTTTATTTTTTGGTAGAGACAAAGTATCGCTATGCTCCCCAGGCTGGTCTCAAACCCCTGAGCTCAAGAGATATTCCGGCCTCAGCCTCCCGAAGTGCTAGGATTATAGGTGTCAGCCACCATGCCTGAGCATTAATTTTTTTAGAAGTAAGATTATTTGTTTATATCATCCAGGTATAGTCCTCAGACCAGCCATAAAAATGAAGGTTTCTTTAGAGATACAGAACAGAAATTCTAGACTAAGCTTCAATCTTCACTTTTCCAAGCTTCTTGAGATTATTTAACACACTAAATTTTGAGAATCATTGTATTAGGTCATGGTATAAATTGGATGAATTAGTTCTCAAATGTATCCAGTAATTTTTGTGATTTTGATGCTTCCTACTTAGAATTATTTTTGGGAATGAATACACACACATACAAACCGATATATACACATACAATACAGCACGTATTTACTGAGGACCCACTGTAGGCATTGCAAAAGTTACTCAGTAAAAGTAAAACCTTATGTTCTCAAGGAGGTATGTGTGTGTGTGACACCGGTATTCCTATTTGTATTTGAAGCATGTAACTATAAATAATCTGAAGACCATTATGATTAATAGAAAATACATTTCTCAATCGTTCCTTTAAACTGTGAACTTCCTAAAGACATGAACTTTAATGACCTGACAGCATGTGTACACAGTGGTCTTCAGTAAATACTTGTCAGAATTAAAAGTAAGACAGGCATTCTGGTACCCTTTTTTTTTTGTTCCCCTTTTCTTGGTAGTTTTTGGAAGAGATAAACCATAGTTTTTCCTCGATTACAGCTTTTGATTATTTTCTTTTTCAAATTAGATTAAGATATTGGAACAGGAAAATGAACATCTGAATCAAACAGTGTCTTCTTTAAGGCAGCGGTCCCAGATAAGTGCAGAAGCAAGAGTGAAAGACATTGAAAAAGAAAACAAAATTCTCCATGAATCTATCAAAGAAACAAGTAGCAAGCTAAGCAAGATTGAATTTGAAAAAAGACAAATTAAAAAAGAATTGGAACATTATAAAGAAAAAGGAGAACGAGCAGAAGAACTTGAAAATGAATTGCATCATCTTGAAAAAGAAAATGAATTGTTACAGAAAAAAATAACTAATTTAAAAATTACTTGTGAAAAAATTGAGGCGTTAGAACAAGAAAATTCAGAGCTAGAAAGAGAAAATAGAAAATTAAAAAAAACATTGGATAGCTTTAAAAATCTGACCTTTCAGTTAGAATCCCTAGAGAAAGAGAATTCCCAACTTGATGAGGAAAACTTAGAGCTGCGAAGGAATGTAGAATCTTTGAAGTGTGCAAGCATGAAAATGGCTCAGCTACAGCTAGAAAACAAAGAACTGGAAAGTGAAAAAGAGCAACTTAAAAAAGGTCTGGAGCTCCTGAAAGCATCTTTCAAGAAAACAGAACGCTTGGAAGTTAGCTACCAGGGTTTAGATATAGAAAATCAAAGACTGCAAAAAGCTTTAGAGAACAGCAATAAAAAAATCCAGCAATTAGAGAGTGAACTACAAGACTTAGAGATGGAAAATCAAACATTGCAAAAAAACCTAGAAGAACTAAAAATATCTAGCAAAAGACTAGAACAACTGGAAAAAGAAAATAAATCATTAGAGCAAGAGACTTCTCAACTGGAAAAGGATAAGAAACAATTGGAGAAGGAAAATAAGAGACTCCGACAGCAAGCAGAAATTAAAGATACCACATTAGAAGAAAATAATGTGAAGATTGGAAATTTGGAAAAAGAAAACAAAACTCTATCCAAAGAAATTGGTGTATATAAAGAATCTTGTATCCGTCTAAAAGAACTAGAAAAAGAAAATAAGGAGCTTGTGAAAAGAGCAACTATTGATATAAAAACGTTGGTTACACTACGTGAGGTAAATATGTTTACCTAAATTAAGGCAAATATTTTTTATATTTTTAACTCAAGGTTTCTTTAAGTTTTATTGGAACCTATCATTAATTTGCATCATTTTTAATATTTTTAACTCAAGGTTTCTTTAAGTTTTATTGGAATCTATCAGTAATTTGCATCATCTATTTTATGGTTCAGTAGAATTTTGGAATTAGAACTAGAAATACCTTCCAAGTTTCCTACTTTTGTTAAACTAAGAAATACCTATAAATTGTATTTTTAAAAGAATTTGTAGTAATAAAGTTTCCTAGTGGTATCTGACTTATTACATTATAATTTTAAACCTTTATTTCAATATAATGATAAAATGCTTGATCAAAACTCTTACTGAATTCTAAGTATAATAAGCATGATAGCTACTTTTTATTGAGGGCTATGTGCCAAGTACTGGGCTAAAATCTTCATGTAAGTTGTATATATATAAATAATATATATACACACACACAAATATATATACATATATATACATGCACATAATCTTTACAACTAATCCTTTATAAGTATTATATCCATTTTTTAGATGAGAAAACAGGTTCAGAAACATTAAATAATTTACTCAGGATCACACGGCTAATAAATAGCAGAGTTGGATTACTGGATTCAAATCCAGATTTTTCAGACTCCAAAGCCCCATGAATTTTGACCTCAAAGCCAGAGAATGCAAATCAGGTTCAACTGTTCAACACTGAGCAACTAGTATTTGCTTGAATCTATGTATCAAGAAGAATTCTGAAACTTCCAGGAGTAAATTGGCAGTATGTTCTGTGAAACATGGTTGGTGCAAGTCAGAAGGTGTGTGTTTGGCTCTTTTTCCCCATCTCTAAGCATTATAATATGTGATAACCATTTAAGTTCAATTTAAAAGTATATTAGCATTCTGGCAGAAGGTCACATTGGGCAGTCTGCATTTCTGCTAAAGAGGCATTGAGAGGGACCTTTTATTTTTCTCTTCTGTAGACTTATACACATGAACAACAGGTTCCTTGTGCCTAAACTTCTAAGAACATCCTCTAGTTCTTCAGATCAGTATCATAAGACCTCTTTCACTGGGAGAAGGGATCTTGTGGGAGAGAAGTGTTATAGTCAACATATATTTATAAGAAGAAAGGTGCACTAAAGTTCAGGCTCGTTATTAAAAAGTAAATGGATATGTTTTCCCCCCACAGTTTTCTTTTTTTTTTTTTTTTTTTTTTTTTTTTTTGAGACGGAGTCTCGCTGTGTCGCCCGGGCTGGAGTGCAGTGGCGCGATCTCGGCTCACTGCAAGCTCCGCCTCCCGGGTTCACGCCATTCTCCCGCCTCAGCCTCCGAGTAGCTGGGACTACAGGCGCCCGCCACCACGCCCGGCTAGTTTTTTGTATTTTTAGTAGAGACGGGGTTTCACCATGTTAGCCAGGATGGTCTCGATCTCCTGACCTCGTGATCCACCCGCCTCGGCCTCCCAAAGTGCTGGGATTACAGGCTTGAGCCACCGCGCCCGGCCCCCCCCACAGTTTTCAAACCTAAATGCATATTCACAAGTAAAGAGTTACTACTCCCTTTTAAGGTTTTGTTTAACGCATTAGCATAAAAAAAAAGGAAAAAAGTTATTTCAACTAGGTTATAACTTCAGCTACATTTTAATAATGAAGGAATGGTTTAACGACATTTCCTGGTTCAAATTACATGTATTCCTAGATGGTGGTAATTAGAATCTTAGCTGACTTTCTTAGATGTTTATGCCCTTGACACGTGAGTTTTGCATTTCTTTTAAAATAAGGATTTGGTGAGTGAAAAATTGAAGACCCAACAGATGAACAATGATCTTGAAAAATTAACTCATGAGCTTGAGAAGATAGGGTTAAATAAGGAGAGACTCTTACATGATGAGCAAAGTACTGATGACAGGTAAGTACTAAGTCTACTTGGCAAACAGTTGAAATTTTTTTTTTTTTTTTTTTTTGCTCATACATTAATTCTTTTCTGTATTAGCTATAGAAAACATTTATATATTTCACCCTATTTCTGGTTCCTTTCTTCCCTTAAAGAAAGTTGTGTGGCCGGGTGCGGTGGCTCACGCCTGTAATCCCAGCACTTTGGGAGGCTCAGGCGGGCAGATCACCTGAGGTCGGGAGTTCGAGATCAGTCTGACCAACATGGAGAAACCCCATCTCTACTAAAAATACAAAAAAATTAGCCGGGCATGGTGGTGCATGCCTGTAATTCTAGCTACTCGGGAGGCTGAGGCAGGAGAATCGCTTGAACTTGGGAGGCAGAGGTTGCGGTGAGCTGAGATCGTGCCATTGCACTCCAGCCTGGGCAACAGGAGTGAAACGCCATCTCAAAAAAAAAAAAAAAAAAAGTTCTTAAGGAGAAAAGAGGAATCATAGACAATCTAATATAGATATAAGAAAATAAAAACCTAAACTGTTACTATATAAATACAGTTATAAAATAGGAAAACAGGATGCTACCCAGGTAGCAGAAGATCAGAGGCTATAATTGACTGTGAAAACAATAAGACATTAACAACAAACCAACCTCCGGCTCATCAAACACAGTCAATTAAGCAAGTTATTTTTTATCTGACTCATGTGCTTAAATACCTCTGTTCTTTCATTTATTTGCCACAATGTTGACTTAAAGATAAATGGAGGAAAAGTATGAAACAAAGGAAAAGAAAAGCAACTGAGGTATAAAAATAATGTGGAAAACTAAAGCCTTAAAAGCTGGATATGAGTTAAAAAATTAACTCATATGCCTTTTAATTTTAAAAATGATCAGTATAGGTTTAAAGAAAATATATATTCTCTCATGGTAATTACAGTCAATCAAACAGAGTTAATCTGATTTTCAAGTAGTCTATTGTTTAGCATCCAGTCAGCTCCATGAATCCAGCTGGAATAGAGGTTGTGTATTGTTAAGAACATTATTTTATGTAGACTAGATTTTCATTCCATTTCTGTAATTATATAACTTATATTTTATCTACTCATTATTACTGTTCCAGTATTTATATTCTATATTAAATGTATATTGGAAAAATTAATGGTGATTTGTTCATGTAGTTTTGAGGATGTTCAAAGTAAATAGGATAGATTGATACTTAAAAAGTTAGTTGTGTAATAACAGATATAATTTGAGGCATATATTCTAGCAATCAGTTCAAGTCAAGCAATGATTATTGAATTAATTATACAGATATTTCATGAGGAAATATTTTTATTTGAATTAATCAGATAGTTTTAAGTGCAGATTTCATTGACTGTCTTTTAATATAGATACTGAATATGCATCCCCTCTTTATTCAAACAGATTTATTATCTACTATATGTAAGATACTGTACTGCATGTTCTTTGCAAAAGAAAAAGTAGAGTACACCCTATAGTGCTAATTGACCCTAGGTTCATATAAATTTATGAACCCAGCTCTGGGTGGACCCTTTATACAGTTTGGCTCCTTGTCCCAAACCTTAATTCATACAGTTAGCCAATGTTAATTGAGCTCTTCTTATCTGCTGATCATCTAGCATCAAAGTAGTGATAATGTTTCAACTGAATCTTAAAAAATGACAGAGGTTTACAAGGTGGGAACAGTGGGGAAGGGCATTCCATGTAGACAAAAGCATTTGTATAAAAGCACAAAAATGTGCTGAGCAATTTTTAGAGTATATAAAAGATGGATTACAAAAAGGAATTTGGAAGCACAGAGACAGGCTAGGAAGTGATTATAATAGTCTAGGCAACATGTGATGGCATTCATTATTTCCACATATTTATTTACATATTAGGCATGGAGGTAGGGGTATATGTTGAACTAAAGCTTTTTGGAAATAGAAAGTGGCTTGAACTACTAAACCAGCTTCTTTCTCAGCCAGGGAGTTAGTCTTTATGTCACCAAAAAAACCCCAGAAGCTCACAGACATATATTCCTTTAATGTGCCATTCCCTCCACCTTGGGATTTAGGTATATCAGTCTCAAATGATGTCCCTAATTCCTTTATTAGTCTAACTTTCTCATCTTTCTTTTTTTGAGCCAGAGTTTTGCTCTTGTCACCCAGGTTGGAGTGCGGTGGCACAATCTCGGCTCACTGCAACCTCCACCTCCCAGGTTCAAATGATTCTCCTGCCTCAGCTTCCCAAGTAGCTGGGATTACAGGCATGCACCACCACGCCTGGCTAATTTTGTATTTTTACTGGCCAGGCTGGTCTTGAACTCCTGACCCCAGGATCCACCCACCTTGGCCTCCCAAAGTGCTGGGATTATAGGCATGAGCCACCGCGCCCGGCCTAACTTTCCCATCTTTCTAATTCATGTTATTCTTTCTGAATTTTTTTGACAGTACAGTTATTATTACGATACTTATTCTTGCCATCAAGGAATATATAGTTTAGTTTTTGAATTGAATGTGTAAGTAGATAAATTTAAATGCAACAAAATAAATTTAGTAGGCCGGGCACGATGGCTCATGCCTGTAATCCCAGCACTTTGGGAGGCCGAGGGGGACGGATCACTTGAGGTCAGGAGTTCAAGACCAGCCTGGCCATCGTGGTGAAACCCTGCCTCTACTACAAATACGAAAAATTAGCCAGGCGTCGTGGTGCACGCCTGTAATCCCAGCTACTCAGGAGGCCAAGGAACAAGAATCACTTGAGCCTGAGAGGCAGAGGTTGCAGTGAGCTGAGATCGTGCCACTGCACTCCAGCCTGGGCAACAGAGTGAGACTCTGTTTCTAAATAAATAAAGTGATAGAGTTGTAAACAGAGGTGATCACTCTTGTCTTTTCTCCTTTAATACCTCTTTGTCTTCTGTCTTCTCTTTAAATCTGGTTGCTCACAGGATTATGTTTTCATATGTTTTCAGGCCTCTTATCCATTCATTCTGTATGCTGAGCCTTCCCATACATCATCTCACCTGAGATCCTTTTTTTTTTTTTCTCTGTTTACTGTATGTTTCTACCAGGATAGACCAGAAGCAACTCAGACGTCACCAATTCGGCATACCCAAAATCGGACTCAGTAAATGATTTTTAAATGTTTGTTGACTTGAGCCAATACCAAAATGAATGAGATTTGTTCTCTGTATTCAATGAAATTAAAGTCTGATTGAGAAGAAAATATTTACATAAAAATTAATTCCAGTAAAAGAATGTGGTGAAACTCTCATATATACACTTTAGGTTTTTATTTGGTTTTGTCTTCAGGGTCTTTGGGTTTAAGAAATGGATCATAAATACTGGTTTATGATACACTCTGAATTGTGTTCATATACCATCCTTTTTGTGAAAAAAAAAGTATTTATTAATAATTACTCATTTATCTGCCATTCAGAAAGATAATTGCAACACTAAGTCACATCCATCTCCCTCTTGCCACTCTGTCACCAGTATCCTGTGCCACAAATACATCATTTTTTAACTGTAACTACTCTGTACCCTGAGATAAAGAGTCTTCATTGCCGGGTGTGGTGGCTCATGCCTGTAATCCCAGCACTTTGGGAGGCCGAGGCAGGCGGATCACCTGAGGTCAGGAGTTCAAGACCAGCCTGATTAACATGGTGAAACCCTGTCTCTACTAAAAATACAAAATTAGCTGGGCGTGGTGGCACATGCCTATAATCCCAGCTATTAGGGAGACAGAGGCAGGAGAATCGCTTGAACCCAGCAGGCAGAGGTTGCAGTAAGCCCAGATCATGTCATTGCACTCCAGCCTGGGATACAAGAGCTAAACTCCATCTCAAAAAAAAAAAAATAAGAGTCTTAATTACTAAAAGGGGCTATTTTGGGACTTTGATCTTCCAGATTCCTTGAGAATTAATTATTGCTTTTGATAATCTAAGCCATAATCTGGAGCTTATTCACTCAATGATTTTGTTGCTTCATTACCAGGATTAGTTTTAAAGGGAGAATGGGGCAGTAAGAAGAGGATGAGTTCTTTTGCCTCTTTAACAACAAGGTTTTTATAAGACCCATTTATGGCATGAATATTTGTGGTCATAAATTATCTTTAAAAATAATTTTCTGACCTCCAATAATGAACTATATTACTTTGTACTTGGATAGTAGGTATAAACTTTTGGAATCAAAATTAGAATCCACTCTTAAGAAGTCTCTTGAAATAAAAGAAGAAAAAATTGCTGCTTTAGAAGCTCGATTAGAAGAATCCACGAATTATAACCAGCAATTGCGCCAAGAACTTAAAACAGTAAGTGATTTTCTTGGAAAGAATTTTAAGGATCATTTATTATATAAATATTTGGACAGAAAAATATAAAGTAGAAAATAAAAATATAAAACATTTTATTGATATTTAGTCTATTCCTTTTTCATAAACTTGAGAGTTTTCTTTTTTTTTTTTTTTTTTTTTTTTTGAGACGGAGTCTCGCTCTGTCGCCCAGACTGGAGTGCAGTGGTGTGATGTCGGCTCACTGCAAGCTCCGCCTCCCGGGTTCACGCCATTTTCCTGCCTCAGCCTCTTGAGTAGCTGGGACTACAGGCGCATGCCACCACGCCCGGCTAATTTTTTGTATTTTTAGTAGAGATGGGGTTTCACCGTGTTAGCCAGGATGGTCTCGATCTCCTGACCTTGTGATCCGCCCACCTCGGCCTCCCAAAGTGCTGGGATCACAGGCGTGAGCCACTGCGCCCGGCCACTTGAGAATATTCTTAAACAGATCTCTGTCATATGAATATGGTATAGCTTATTCAGTGCTATTTCATGTGTGTGATATCCTGCATGCTGTTAGGGATATATCAGAAGTGTGTGGGTGGAATGAGGAAGAGGCAGGCTTATATTATTGGGAAAAGCTCTCATTGTGATATTGACATTTTACTCTGTCACTCTTTCCTATTGAGGATCCAGGGAAAATTCTGCTAAGCAAAATATGACAGCACCTGATCTCATAAATTTGAGGTCTTTTCTAGATCTGTTTTCTTTTGATATTTGGAAGTATTCAGTGAAGTAAGCAAGCAAGGCAGAGGTAACTGTTTATTTTCTCTAAGGAAGCAAATCAAAATATAAGGGACTTTCCCATTCCACAGGGTTGGTAGATGGTAGATTGGTAGAGTCATGTTCTGGTTTATTCACCCTTTTATTATCTCTGCAGTGCCCCAGGAGTGGTCTCAAGGTTAACTGAATACTTAGACTGACAAGATTACTATAGGCTACATTTAGAATCATTCTACTCAGAACACTATAAGAAATACAAATAGACAGCAGGGCCGTGTCAGTCCATCCTCTTCACGAAGTTGTCTGAGAATAATCTTTCCACCAGATGGTTTACGTATAAGATAAGATTCACGTTGGGTGTGTGCAGGAGCTTTCCTGGCTTTGAATCCTCATGCTCATAGTAGTGATTACCTCTTGCAGCAACTCCAAAGGTATAGATTTAAGATCCCCACAGTGCACATGCCAATTATAGGAGGTGCTGTACTCAGAGAAGTTCAGAGAGAGGGCTGCCTATTGGTCTTTGAACTTCTCCTAGTCATTTTTTTCAATAAGCAATATTATCTAGTAACATAGAATGTTCCAATTTTTTTTCACTATTTGCTGACACCATTGCTGCTATTTGTCACAGACATTGCCATGGAACATACATTGTTACAGAATAAGTTTTACTTATTTTTCATCCAGACATTCTCAGAGCCAGAGAATAAGTTTTAGAACTGTGTCTAGTTAACCAAAGGGATTATTTAAAAAAAAAAAAAAAAAAGCGCACACACACACACAACACATTAACCTGCTTTTTGTCCTGAATTTTTTTACCCCATTAGCTGTATCACTCAGTTGCAAATAAAATCAACTTCATGAAGCTACTCAACCAGAAAATTAGTGGGTTTGGGTATGAGTTGTGTACGTGTGTTTCAAGTAGATATTAAAAATGCCATCACTGGGCCGGGTGCAGTGGCATGCCTGTAATCCCAGCACTTTGGGAGGCCAAGGCAGGCAGATCATTTTAGGTTGGGAGTTCAGGACCAGCCTTGCCAACATGGTGAAACCCTGTCTCCACTAAAAATGCAAAAATTAGACAGGCGTGGTGGTGGGCATCTGTAATCCCAGCTAGCTACCCAGGAGGCTGAGGCAGGAGAATCACTTGAACCCAGGTGGCAGAGGTTGCGGTGAGCCGAGATCGTGCCACTGCACTCCAGTCTAGGTGACAGAGTAAGACCTGGTCTGAAAAGCCATCGCTGACTTTCACTTTCAGCTTTTTAGACATAACTGTTACGGACTAGCTTCTTGCTGTGTATTCAACTGAATTTATATTGTTACAAACTTTTAATACTATATGTGAAGAAGTATTCTCTTTTTTTTTTTTAGTTTTTTTTTGAGACGGAGTCTGGCTCTGTAGCCCAGGCTAGAGTGCAGTGGCCGGATCTCAGCTCACTGCAAGCTCCACCTCCCGGGTTCACGCCATTCTCCGGCCTCAGCCTCCTGAGTAGCTGGGACTACAGGCGCCCGCCACCTCGCCCGGCTAGTTTTTTGTATTTCTTAGTAGAGACGGGGTTTCACCGTGTTAGCCAGGATGGTCTCGATCTCCTGATCTTGTGATCCACCCGTCTCGGCCTCCCAAAGTGCTGGGATTACAGGCTTGAGCCACCGCGCCCGGCCAGGAAGTATTCTCTTTAAGATAGACTGTGAAAGTTAAATACGAATAGTATAAGGGTTAAAGTAACCACTAAATTCGTATGACAAAGAGATATAGGTAATATGACCAAAAAAGGGAGATAAAATGGACTCATAAAAAATAAATCCAGGTTAGGCACAGAGGCTCATTCCTGTAATCCCAGCACTTTGGAAGGCTGAGGTCAGCAAGATCGCTTGAGCGCAGGGGTTTGAGACCAGCCTGGGCAACATAGGGGAGATCCTGTCTGTTAAAAAAATCCAAAAGGCAAAAAGAAAGAAGAAACAGAGAACAAAGTACAGATTGGACAAATAGAAAACAAATAGTAGGATGGCAGCTTTAAACTAAAGTATGGCAATAACTATATTAGATATAAAAAGTCTAAACACCCCAGTTAAAAAGCAGAGATTAATAAATTAGACAAAAAGGCAAGACCCATCTATATGCTACCTATCAGAAATCTTGATGGAAAACGATATATCATTCTAGCACTAATCAAATAATTGCTAGATTGGCTATATTAATGCTAGGCAAAGTAAATTTTAGTGCAATAAATAGCACCAGAGCTGAGTAGTTCATTACATAATTACAAAGGGGTCATTCCAGCACAAAGATAACAAGGTTAAATGTTTATGCATCTAATAACAGAGGTACACCTAGTAACAGAGCTGCAAAATAGATGAAGCAAATATCTGTAGAACTACATGGAGAAAGACAAATCTACAATTACAGTTAGAGAGTTTAATACTCATCTCTCAATAATTGGAGAATAAGTAGAAAAAACTTCATCTACCAGATAAAGGGCTTCTATAAACAGCCTATAGACTAATCACTTTCCCCTTTTGATCAGGAAGAATACAAAGATTTTGCTCTCACTGTTACTATTAAATGCTGTACCGATGATCCTAACCAGTATACTAAGATAAGAAGAAATGAAAGGCATACAGATTTGAAAGGAAGAAGTAAAAATGTCTTTCTTCACATGTGTGACATGACTATATTTACAGAAAACCCTGAGGAATTTACAGAAAAATGTCTACAGCTAAGGTGAACTAATCAATGTCACAGGATAAAAGTCAATATATAAAAGTCTATTTTATTTCTCTATATTAGCAATGAAAGATTGGAAAATGAAATATAAAAAAACACCATTTATAATACTATGAAATACTTATGGATGAATTTAAGGAAATGTGTGCAAGAACTCTACTAGAAACACCAAAGGAATACCTCAGTAAATGGAAATAAGAACCATGTTCAGGAATTAGAAGACTCAATATTGTTAAAATGGCAGATTCCCCATATTGATCTCTTGATTCAACATAATCCCAATTAAAATCCCAACAGGCAGATTTGCAAGATGATTCTAAAATGTATATGGAAATATTGATCAAATATTAGTGAAAATTGGGAGCAACTGGAACTGTCATGCATACTGATGCAAATATAAGATGTTATAACTAATGTAGCAGGCAGTATGGCAGTATCTCAAAAAGTCCTAGCCCATGGCCCAGCATGGTAGCTCATGCCTGTAATCCCAGCACTTTGGGAGGCTGAGGCAGGCGGATCACTTGAGGCCAGGAGTTCAAGACGAGCCTGGCCAACATGGCGAAACACTGTCTCTACTAAAAATACAAAAATTAGCTGGGCGTGGTGGTGCACTCCTGTAGTCCCAGCTACTCAGGAGGCTGAGCCACGAGAATCACTTGAACCCAGGAGGTGGAGGTTGCAGTGAGCCAAAATTGCACCATTGCATTCCAGCCTGGGCAACAGTGTGAGACTATCTCAAAAAAGAAAGAAAAAGAAAAGAAAAAGAAGGTGATAATGCTACTTGTCTTTACTCAAGGAAAATGAAAACATAGATAAATGAATTTTTTTAGCAGCTTCATCATAATCAAAAAACTGGATATAATGACCAAAAGAAAAAAATTACTGATGTACTCAACACATGGATAAAGCTTAGAAATATACTCAGAAACACACACACACACACACACACACACACACACAGATTATATACACTGATTGTATTTGTGTGAAATTTTAGTATAAGCAGAACTTTTATGAAAGAAATGAAAACAGTGGTTGCCTGGTGCATAGAGTAATGGAAGTGTTCTGTCATGTTGATATATGGGTTATATAGGTGTTTGCCATTCTCAAAATTACCGAATTACACTTAAAATCTGTACATTAGCAACTTCATGCAAATTATAACTCTATTTTTAAAGATTACATTATCTTTGGGAACTGTTGAAAATTTTAAATTTGAATTCATAACATAATTCACAATATTTTAATTAGCTCTAAATTACTTTGTTACAGTGATTTATTTTTATCTAGACTCTGTATTCATTTCCTCTCTGAATATAAAGATTTTGATTAATGATATATAATCATTTTTAATACTTACTTGAAAGAACAATGGCTTTAAACTGAGAAGCCTTCGGCCGGGTGCTGTGGCTCACGCCTGTAATCCCAGCACTTTGGGAGGCCAGGGTGGGTGGATCGCTTGAGGTCAGGAGTTCGAGACCAGCCTGGGCAACATGGTGAAATCTCGTCTCTGCTAAAAATACAAAACTTAGCCAGGCATGGTGGCACACGCCTGTAATCCCAGCTACTCGGGAGACTGAGGCAAGAGAATGGTTTGAACCTGGGTGGTGGAGGTTGCAGAGTGCCAAGATCGCACCACTGCACTCCAGCCTGGGTGACAAAGTGAGACTATGTCTCAAAAAAATAATATAAAATGAGAGGACTTGAGTTTTATTCTCAGCTCCCCTTCTTAATAACTGCATATGTTTATAGCCTTTCTAAGCCTAGAACAAAGACCTTGTGGGAAATTCATGTAAAATAGAGACTGGAAATGATGCCACTTATCTATTGTTATTAGGGTGTTAAAAGTAAAAACAAAACAAACAAAACCCGGAAACTAGGATCATAGGGTACCCATTAGATGACTTGCGAAACTTGACATTACATTCTATCTTGGCATCTTTTTAGTCTCACCTCATTATTTTCTAACTCAGCAGTAGCATTATTAATTGTTGAGTTGTAGGCTTTCTTAAGTTGTGCATTAGATGTTGAACTATAAAACATTTCTATCCTTGCCTTAATGCAAAGGTTGGGGTTAACTTGAAATTTATTATAAGAATCTCCTAGGATAAACTAGTGCTTCAAGATAGTTTAATAATGCAAGATAAGTATAATAATAGTAAATTTGAGTTGAAGAGAAAGAGTTATTAAGTTAAATCTGGCAAATTTGGTCATATATGATGAGCAAGTTGGTCATGTATGATGAGTTAACAATCCTTGGATTGTTCGCAATCCAAGGATATATCTTCTCTAGGATTTTCTAGTGTGATTATAATCTACTTTAAGAGAGCCAACTCAAAACTAAAAAATCCTGAATACGATATGTCCTTAAAATTAATAAAGTGTCAAATCTTTGTGCTTTACATAGACATCTCTGTGAAATTTCTAAATTGGTTACAGATAGCTCTAAAAAGAATTGTTAGTCATTAGCAACATATCTATATCCACTCTTATCCAGGGGCATTTGCACGACAAACAATAGGATTTGACATTACTCTGGCACATAAACAGAGTACGTTTTATATTTCTAGGAGGAAACGATTTGCATTTTAAAAAGCACAAATCATACATGTTATTCATCACATTTAAAAGTATATTGCCTCTCATATTTACCAGATCAGCCCAGAGTCAAATTAATTGTGAGAAATGTAACTGTGGTGATTTTTTTCTCCCCATTAAAATATTTTAAATAAAATTTTAGGTGAAAAAAAATTATGAAGCTCTCAAACAGAGACAAGATGAGGAAAGGATGGTACAGAGCTCTCCTCCAATATCTGGTGAAGACAACAAATGGGAGCGAGAAAGTCAAGAAACAACTAGAGAACTTCTGAAAGTTAAAGACAGATTAATTGAAGTAGAAAGAAATGTAAGTATTTTTTAATTTTAGTAGGAATCATTTTTTTTAGAAATAGAGGATCACTGGAGAAATTTATCTTAGATATATTGTCTAATATTTAAACAATTGATGGCACTTAATAAGAAAATTCTGGTCATATAGTCCTTTTTCTATTTGTTCGTACCTCAGGGGCCTTTCTTTTTGCTTCTCCTGCCTGGAACATATGACTGGCTTCCCTCAGCATTTGGGTGCCGTATCATATGTCCTGCAGAAGGTCTTCCCTGACTCCTTCCCCCAGTAAAGTTGTTATCCCCAACTTAAACTATTCACTATTGTTCCATTGCTTTAGTTTTTTCATAGCACTTTTCACAGTGAAATTAAATTTCATATTCATTTATGAAAGCAGGTAATTTGTCTTTCTTTTTTTTTTTTTTTTACCACCGTGCCTTTAATATCTAGAATAGTGCCTGGTATGTAGTAGACACTTAACAAATATTTGCTAAATTAGTTCAATATATACTTGACAGTTAACAACAAGCAAACAAGCTGAACAACAAATAGTTACCCTTCAAAAGATGAATAAACTTAAGGAACTTACACAATAGCAAGTAAAATAGTTGTGGTGGTGTTTTTTTTAATTTAACACAAAAATAGTACCTTTAATTAAAAACTAAGCAATAAAACCAAAAAATAATCCCCACACCATTGATTTCTGCTTTCTCATTCAAAAAGAATCACTATGAACAGTTTATCTTCCTAGAAAATTATTTTGTCATTTATCTTTATATAGAAGTATATTTCTTTTACAAATTTATACCTGCGGGATCATGCTATACAAAATTCCTATTTGCATTTTCTGTTAATATTATCTTGGAGATCTCTCAATTTTAGCAGATGTATGTGTATTTCATTTTGTTTAATGACTACCTATTATTCCATAGTGTGAATGTTACCATAATTTACTTAAATAAATCTCACATTTCTCTACAGTTAGGTTTTTTGTTTTGTTTTGTTTTGTTTTGTTTTTGAGATGGAGTCTCACTTTGTTGCCCAGGCTAGAGTGCAGTGGCGTGATCTCGGCTCACTGCCAGCTCCGCCTCCCGGGTTCACGCCATTCTCCTGCCTCAGCCCGCCACCACGCCCGCCCGGCTAATTTTTGTATTTTTAGTAGAGATAGGGTTTCACTGTGTTAGCCAGGATGGTCTTGATCTCCTGACCTTGTGATCCACCTGCCTCAGCCTCCCAAAGTGCTGGGATTACCGGCCTCCCAAAGTGCTGGGATTACAGGTGTGAGCCACTGCGCCTGGCCCATTTAGGTTATTTTTAAACATGTTCATAGAATGCTAAATTGCTGACAGTGAAATTGCAAGGCCAAAGGATATATACGTGTGTGTGTGTGTGTGTGTGTGTGTGTTTAATTGATATTTTCTATTAGTCTTTAAAAATCCCATCAATTTTCTTTCTTTTTTTTTTTCTTTTCTGAGACAGGGTCTCACTCATCTCCCAGGCTGGAATGCAGTGGCAAGATCATAGCTCACTGAAGCCTCATCCTCCAAGGCTCAAGTGATCCTCTTGCCTCAGCCTCCCAAGTAGCTGGGAGCACAGGTGCACACCACCACACCCAGCGAATTTTTGTATTTTTTGTTGAGGTGGCGTCTTACTATGCTGCCCAGACTGGTCTTGAACTCCTGGCCTCAAGTGATCCGCTCTCCTCAGCCTCCCAAAGTGCTGGGATTGCAGGTGTGAGTCAGCACACCCAGCCTAAAAATCACATCAACTTTCAATCCCACTAAAAGAGTATACCTATCTTTCCATATTAACACTGGATAGTAGTACCTCGTGCTTTAATTTTTGTTAAAGCAATAGGAGAAAATATTTTAATGTGTACATTTAAAATTATGAGTTAGGCATTACACATTTTTCATGTATTTATTGGCCATTTATAAATACCTATTTTTAATCAGTGATATATATACCTATATTGCTTGGATTCATAATTACATTTTAGAAAATTGAGCTGGCATATGAAGTTCTGTAAGGTGAATCTTTTTTTTTTCTTGTAGACTTCCTTTATAAATTTCCATTGGAAAAAAATTACTTCGTTTCATATTTTAGATAATGGGGTTATAAAGACGGTCAGCCATATAATAGGCTGGTAATTTTTGTGTTTGCCAGTATTATATTTGCTAACTTCTTTCTTTTCCATTGTAAATTTTTTCCTGCTCTAAGATACCCTCTCAGCTATCTCTTCTCTTCATTATAGACTATAGGAATTTTTTTTATTCCTAGAGACACCTGGAATAATCGGTAGAGCTTGTACAATTTAGTTTCTAAAGTGCTAAACTACAATAGTATTTCACATATATATGTGAAAAATGGTTCACCTCTTTGTGCTGAGATGGTATATAAATACGTCAGTACTGTCACTATTCCATTTTATTTTTTCTAGTATACATTTTTTCATCCTTTTTATTTGAACAAATGAACAAAAGAGAAATACAAAATCATAACGCATCTTAAAGCATTTTGTTTCCTCAGCTTCAATTTTATAGTATAATATGTGGGTCAAATCCTGACCTGCCTTTTACACAGTGACATGCAGTGTATATAACATAAAAGCCAATAAAGTGAATGTTATATTTACATATAGATATGTTAAGAGTGATCTGTTGTGATTCAGTTGTTAACTTTTTATGCATACTGCAGGGTAGACCAATTATGACCTTTAGTATATTAAAGTTTTATTTCTGTTTTCTGGAGGGTTCTTTGTACTTTGCTGTTGCTGATTTTTTATGAAATTTAATTTAGAAATAATCCTGAAAAGATTAATGACAAGTATTTTAAAATCTAATAATCATTGATTCGCATAGTAGTTCATTTGTTATAAAATTGAAATATGGCCTTACGGAAAAACGGAAAATGTTATGTTTTGTTTGGAAATGCTCCAGGAGTCTTACAGTTGAAGTAGAGTTTTAATTAGCATTTTATATCGTGAGAAAAATAAGAAAATATCTGCGTTAGGTCTGTTGTGGACTGCAAATTTTAAACAGATGGTTAAGATTGTTCCTGTAAACCTGCTTCCCTTTGAAATATTTGTGTTTGGAAATTACTTAGTTTTGCACTATCTCTGGGACCACCACTCACTTAGGTATATATTTGCCTTTGGGTAAATTAGAAAAGATAGATCTCCATGGTTGGACACAGCCCCATTTATTCTGGTCATTCTGGGAACCTTCAAGCAGTATTAAAACCATACAACTGACAATTCCTTTCTAGTTTTTGTGTTAATAAATATATTTAGAATAGGATATTTTATTTTTAGGATATTATAGTGCAGACAAGACACAGGCACAATATTAAGGTTTTAGTATTATTGCCTTCTTTCTGATGAATGTCTTTACAATTTGGGATGGGGAAAATGTTTTTTTTTTTTCTCTTTTAAGATTGTAGGGGTTTTAGGGATTGTACTGCTAATAAATACTCATAAAATTCAGTATATTATAGAAATATGTTTAGTATTGCTATTGTTGTTAATATGTTTGGTTTCGGTTTTTGTTTTTTAAGAATGCTACACTGCAAGCAGAGAAGCAAGCGTTGAAAACTCAACTGAAGCAGCTTGAGACACAAAACAATAATTTGCAGGCTCAGATTCTTGCACTTCAGAGGCAGACAGTATCATTACAGGAACAGAATACCACTCTTCAAACACAGAATGCCAAGCTTCAGGTTGTAATATAATATTTTGGGAATATGCAACCAAACTCTTGAATTATGCTATTAAAATAAGGGAGGGTAAACATGGAAACATTGTTTCTTAGCGAATGAACTTAAAGATAAATGAAAATGTTTTTATTTAGTGCCATGCCTAAACTTTCACACATCAATTTGTTAAATGTCAAAGGCTTTAAATATTAATAAATTCAGTCAATACATCTAAATAGAGATAAATTATATTTGTGGTCTTTCTACCATTTCATTAAGTTGATTGTAATAAATTAGGTAGAAACCCTTGTTTGAGAGTATGGTTGCAGCATACTATTCCTTATTTCATTTGTATAGCTTTTTTTTTAATCAGTTTAGTTACTGGAAAGCAGGACAACATGAGAATTTTGTCTTTAGACCTGTCCTAAGTTCAAAGGATCCATCTTTCACTTAACACCGCCAGTGTCTTTCCAGACAGAACAATCAGGTGGGGGAAAGTTCAACTCTGAAACCTCTTAAAGAACAGAAACAAGTTCCCTCTCTGAATCTAAGAATTCTTCTTTCTGTAACCCTTTTCTTTGATCAGCATCAACACTTTGTTTGCTAAAGAAAATATTTATTTAATTCGGACTCTTGAAAAATTTCCACAAGTAATTTTTCACTTCTATCAACTTCTATCACCAAATTCTAGAAATGATAAACTAGCACTTCAAATTCTATACATTTTCATTTGTAATATAATAAAATGGTTGCTAATCACCTTCATTTAAAATAAATTCAACCCAAAACATAAAATACATATATATGTCTAATATACACACACACATATACGTATGTATGTGTGTATTATAATACTTCCAAAAATCAAAATTAAATGGTAGCGTTATTCTTTGGGAAGCTAAAATCAAAATCTTCCCAGTATAATGTAAATATATCTGCTGTGATTCATTTAGAGCTTGCTTTATTTAACATTGTAATCTTGTATTTTGAAAAAAGAACGTGAACTATTTTTCTTATGTCTGATAACAATACATATTCTCATAGGTTGAAAATTCTACCCTTAATTCCCAAAGTACCTCACTTATGAACCAGAATGCACAACTCCTAATCCAGCAGTCTTCCTTAGAAAATGAAAATGAATCTGTAATCAAAGAGCGAGAAGACCTAAAATCTCTCTATGATTCTCTGATCAAAGATCATGAAAAGCTGGAACTTCTTCATGAACGTCAGGCTTCAGAGTATGAATCTCTTATCTCTAAACATGGAACTCTGAAGTCTGCCCACAAAAATCTTGAGGTGGAACATAGAGACCTTGAAGACCGGTAATTTGTTATATTTTGTTGTACTGTGAATTTAAAATGAATTTTCTTCAAGTAGTATAATAAATTTTATATGTTAAACACATCTAATGTTAGTTTACGTAGGAAATGTATATAAATTTACCTGTGTTTTAAATGATAATTACTCATTTCCTTCATTTCTAAAGTTTCTTTTTTGTAAATATTATAAACCAAATGCCTTTTTTCCCCCAGTTACAATCAGTTATTAAAACAGAAAGGACAATTGGAAGATTTGGAAAAAATGCTCAAAGTAGAACAGGAAAAAATGCTGCTTGAAAATAAAAACCATGAAACGGTAGCTGCAGAATACAAGAAACTTTGTGGTGAAAATGATAGGTAATAAATACATATTATATATTACAAACATTTTATGTAGAAAGTATATACATATATATGTGTGTATATATATATTTTTTTTATTATGTATTATTTCTTACATCCAAAATACATACTGTCCCTTTGTAGTACCAAGCATAGTTTGAATTTAGAATTTTAAAAAATAGAATAGGCAGGGTGCGTGGCTCACACCTGTAATCCCAGCACTTTGGGAGGCCGAGGCAGGTAGATCACCTGAGGTCAGGAGTTCGAGACCAGCCTGACCAACATGGTGAAACCCTATCTCTACTAAAAATGCAAAAATTAGCCAGGCATGGTGGCATGCACCTGTAGTCCGAGCTACTTGGGTGGGTGAAACAGGAGAATTGCTTGAACCTGAGAGGTGGAAGTTGCAGTGAGTCGAGATCGTGCCACTGCACTCCAGTCTGGGTGACAGAGTAAGACTCCCATCTCCTTAAAAAAAAAAAAAAAGAGAGAGAGAGAGAGATAGGATCTTACTCTGTTGCCCAAGCGGAAGTTCAGTAGCTCGATCACAGCTTACTACAACCTCAAACTCCTATGCTTAAGCAATCCTCCTACCTCAGCCCCTCAGGTAGCTGGGACTGCTACCACACACCAACATGCCTGGCTAATTTTTTAAAATTTTATTTTAATTTTTAGTTTTTGTAGAAATAGGGTCTCCTGTGATCCCCAAGGCTGCTCTCAAACTCCTGGCCTCAGGTGATCCTTCTGCTTCTACCTCCCAGAATGCTGGGATTACAAACATGGACCATCAGTAACCAGCCAGTACTTTCTTATTAATACTTGAAACTTTCAGTACCTATACTTGAACATATTTAAAGACTAAAAAATTCTTTTCCAAGTGTGGAGATGGGTGGATGGAAAAGGGAAATTAAAAATTATTTTCAAGGGAAAGGTACTCAGAATTTTTAAAAATCTAGTTTTTACAGAATAGAAACTGATTTTTTATAAGTTTAGTAACTTGTAAAACAGTCTTTTATTCTAAGTATGTCTTAATGTTATTTATGTCATTTCATATTGTATAAATTATACCAAAATCTATTAAGATAATCTAATTATATTTCTGTGATTTCTAATTATAGGTTGAATCATACCTATAGTCAACTTTTAAAAGAGACAGAAGTTTTACAAACTGACCATAAAAATTTGAAAAGTCTTCTGAATAATTCCAAACTGGAACAAACAAGATTAGAAGCTGAATTTTCAAAGCTAAAGGAACAATACCAACAACTGGATATTACATCAACCAAGCTGAATAACCAGTGTGAGGTGAGCTTTAATAAGTTTAATCGCTGTTTCTTTCATTTAGGCACCAAGACATGCCTAAGAAATAAATGACTATATTACAATGACAATACTGGTATATATTTAGTGGTGTATATCTAAAAGAATTTGGTCAAGGATCATTGAAACCTACACGTGATTCAGAACAACTTCCCATATCATTAATTACAATCTTTTTAAAAGTATTAGCTTAAACTTATGTCCAGATTCTTTGAAAATTGTAAAATTATTCATTTAATGAAAAAATGTTCACACCTGGCATGAAATTATAAACCAATAGAGAAATTAGTTGGAAACAACATACAATTAATTACCCAACAAAGCTCAGAAAGTAGTTCATTCTACCTATGGTATATAAAAGTCTAAATAAATTGTAGTTAGGATGGTATACCTCTAGAATGGTAGAGTGAGGAATGCAGCAAATCAACTCCTTAAGAAACAATACAATTGGACAGAACTGTCAAAAACAACAATGTTGGGACTGTGGAACCCAACAAGGGCATATAACAAATTGAGAAGCATTTATTAAAGCAAAACTATTCAACCCTGGGAAGGAACTGTGATTGTCTGAGGCATTTTATCTTGGGGCTTCTCCCATTCCTCTTCTCCTTCCCTGGTTTCCTATACCTGGTAGTTTTGACAGAGCATAGGGCAGGCTGTGAAAACCAGCAGCCTTTCTACTGGAGGAAACTGACTTGATTTGGAACAGAGCATAGCAAAGCCCCATGCCTGGGAGAGTTGTCAAAGGTCAACTCTTAGATAGCTTGAGGTTGAAATATTGGTTGGGGCAAGTAACAGACCAGTGAACTAGTCAAAAATTAAAGGATTTTCAAGAAATGAGTCAGCCTCAGTGGGTCTTCATAAGATCTCCCACATGTCACTGGTGGTCCAGAAAACTGTTCGAGAGAGACCAGAGAGGGCCCTAGCTATCTATGCATCCCTGGCTAATTCTCACAACTTGGGTCAAATGTTAATTATTGGCTGAGGGCTAAGTCATATAATGACATGATTTAGTGGAGGTGGAAAAAACTATAGTGTAAAAGGTTGAGGTAGTAGTTAACCTTGGTGGGAAGGGATAGTGGTTGGAAGATAGCACAGGTGTTTCTAGAATACAATTAATGATCTGTTTCTTGGTCCAGGTGCTGGTTTAACGTAGTGTTCACTTTGTGATAATTCATTGAGCTCTATATACACTTAAAATTTGTTCTTGGGGCCGGGCGCGGTGGCTCAAGCCTGTAATCCCAGCACTTTGGGAGGCCGAGACGGGCGGATCACTAGGTGAGGAGATCGAGACCATCCTGGCTAACACGGTGAAACCCCGTCTCTACTAAAAAATACAAAAAAATTAGCCGGGCGAGGTGGCGGGCGCCTGTAGTCCCAGCTACTCGGGAGGCTGAGGCAGGAGAATCGCTTGAACTTGGGGGACAGAGGTTGCAGTGAGCTGAGATCACGCCACTTCCCTCTAGCCTGGGCAAAAGAGCGAAACTCCATCTAACAACAACAAAAAAATTGTTCTATTTTCTTTATATATGCTTTATCTGTTGTCTATTGACACCGATAATGCTCTTTAACAATGGGAGAACCTTAGTGGTAATGGACAGTAAACACTTCTTTTTGCCTAATGAGTCTGAGTTTGCTGAGCATCTATACTAATCTACTCACTGCCAGGGGTTTGCTCCTGCATCTGTAATTAGCTGGCATGTATGCTGAGGGCTGGCTGGTCTATGGTGGCCTCACTGGGATAACCCTTCTCTGTTCCATGTGGTCTCCCCATCCTCCAGCGGGGCTCTGAGAGTGTGAGTGGAAGTCCACAGGCAACTTGAGGCCTAGGCTTGGAACTGTTACACCATCACTTCCACCACTTTCTCTTGGCCAAAAGCATTCCAAATTCAAGAAGAAGGGAAATAGATTCCACTTCTTTATGGAAAAAGTGAGAAGTCACATTGCAAGAGGGCATAGGTACAGGGAAGAAAATAAATTCATTCAAATAAATCTACCATGTATGTTATGTTTCAATTTAACAACATACAGATAAATATAGTATGATATTCACAGTTACAGATCTAGATGGTTGTTTATGATTATAGTATCATTCTCTCTGATTTTCTCTCTACCTTTTGAAATTTTTCAAAATGTTTTTTTTTTGGGGGGGGGGTGGGGTGGGTGGTGTAGGCAGGGCAGGTATGTGTTATTTGCTTTTGCTTTTTTAATACAGATCTCTGGGCTCTACTCGAGACCTGCCAAATTTGAATGCTCGGGCCCAGAAATCTACAAGGGATGCCAAACTTTTAGAATCACTACTTTGGGCCTTCTGAACTTCTGTTTGAACCTCTGGCCTAGCTAAGGCATATTTCCAGTTTCTACTAACTGCATACAAAAGGCCCAATGCTGCTGGCAGCCCAACTACTAGTAATGCCAGCTGTTAATACCAACTGTTGACTAAATTACCTGATTTCCCTTGATCAAGCCACAAAAACTACACACAGACTTTTAAGGTTTCTTGAAAACAGTGGATGGATGCCGGGCACGGTGGCTCATGCCTGTAATCCCAGCACTTTGGGAGGCTGAGGTGGGTGGATCACCTGAGGTTGGGAGTTCAAGACCAGCCTGACCAACATGGAGAAACCGTATCTCTACTGAAAGTACAAAACTAGCTGGGCATTGTGGCACATGCCTGTAATCCCAGGTACTCGGGAAGGTGAGACAGAATAGCTTGAAACCGGGAGGCGGAGGTTGCAGTGAGCCGAGATCGGGCTATTGCACTCCAGCCTGGGCAACAAGAGCGAAATTCTATCTCACAAGAAAGAAAACAGTAGATAGGGAAATTGTGAGACATACTAAGTACTTAGTGTGTGCTATACACATGCTACTAGATACTTTACATATATTAATTAATCCTTGCAACAGTCTTGTTGCGTGGGAGCTATCCTCATTTCATAGATCTGAGAACTAACTTGTCTAACATTTCATAGAAATAAAA
Source organism: Theropithecus gelada (assembly GCF_003255815.1). NCBI lineage: Eukaryota > Metazoa > Chordata > Mammalia > Primates > Cercopithecidae > Theropithecus > Theropithecus gelada. The sequence continues at coordinate 76,040,310 of NC_037681.1, read as the reverse complement.
TATTAGATATTTGAATCTAGCTTTTGGACTGTAAGTTAAACCATTTTAAAGACAGAAAGCAGTGTCTGGGGAGTTAGATAATTTATTATATATTAGACCCAGTGTTTGTGAGAATTAAGAATATATGTGTGTGTGTGTGTGTATGTATATATACACATGTGTACGTATATACGTATGTACGTATGTGTATATATACACACACACACATATATATCATGTAACCCAGTGCTGTAGGTATCATTGTCACTAAAATAATCATGCTCTGATAAAAGTATAATCATCTAATTGTTCAAACAGTGGAACACTTAAATCTTTGTGTAGTACTTCATATTTTTCAGTTGATTTATGTTAAACGTAAATGTTTTTTTAAAAAAATGTTTGTGTTTAAACAGTTGCTAAGCCAACTTAAAGGAAATTTAGAAGAAGAAAATCGACATCTACTAGATCAAATTCAGACATTAATGCTACAGAACAGAACACTTTTGGAGCAGAATATGGAAAGCAAGGATCTTTTTCATGTTGAACAAAGACAGTACATGTAGGTACCAAATAATTTTGCACTCTGAAATATGTTACTCATGATTTTATCATTGCCATACCCAGTGGCAGAGAAAATTCATGCTAATTTTTATTGATTTTCAACATTATTATTTCAACAAATATTTTTGAGTGCTTATATTCCAGGCACTCTCCTAACAATCAGAAATACTATCATGAAAACACATGAATCTTGCTCTTAAGAAATTAGTAATATAAAGTGAGAAATACAAATAAACATTTAAATACAGTAATTCTATAATGGAAGTATATGTAGGAGGCCATAGAAACAGCACATGTAGGGGCAGGAGTATCTTAGTCTGGGAGAGGCAAGGTGAACTTTCCAAAGATGAGACTTGAGCAGAGACTTATGGATTCAATAGGAGTTTGCTTGAGGAGGCATACCAGCCCAGGAGAGCTGCAATACAAAGACATGGAGGTGTGATGAAAGTATGTTGTGGTGTGGTATAGGACCTAAAAATTAATTGTTCTTTCTGGAGCAAAACTGAGGAAAGGAGTGGTGCAATAGAGAAGTGGCTAAACAGTCAGGACCCAGTTTACAAAGGTTGTTCTATGCCATACAAAGGAGTTGAGATCAGGCTGCAAGACGTGTGAAAGAGAATTGGCAAGGCTTAATTATTGGTAAATTGTGTCTCCAGAGAATTAAACAATCTATTAATACTCAGATTTGGGCCTGTGCGGCCCAGTGGGTAGTCTTTGTATTACCACACAATGATTCATCTTTACTCAATAGATCTCTTTGCCCCACAAATGAGAAGCACCACAGTATAATAGAAATAGCACAGATGTTGAAATCAGACAGCTTCTAATTCATGTCCCAATTTATCCACTCACTAGCTATGTGACCATAGAGAAGTCACTTCATTTCTTTGATCATTAGTTTCTTCTCTAAAATAGAGATGACACTTACTTTCCAGATTATTCAAGGAGTACATGAAGTAGTATGTCTGTGCCTTTCAGACTTGATGTACATAAATAGCCAGGGCACATGTGAAACCAGGATACATCATACATTTTTCTGAAGCACCAGTCTTACCAAAAAATTTCAGGCAGGGAACATTATTTCTTTGTTAATACACAGGTGTATCATGGAACAAAGGCAGAAATTGTGTAAACTTTCAAAGTAAATGTAAAACCTCAAAGAAATTTCACATTTGTGGCTGGACACCTTGGGCTCCACCTTTAGTCCTTTTAGTCCTTTCTGGGGTATATATTCCTTTACTTGCTTTCAAAAGAAGCCTTGTTTTAGGTTAAGAAGCTTTGAGTATATATAAAACTTTTGACATTTGAGTCTCCTGTCCCTTAAGCAGAGGCATTATCCAAAGCTTTGTTGTCTTAACTATTCTGACCGTTGGTGACTAATACATTTCCAGGTGAAAGTGCTTGTGTCTAAATAGTTGACTTCCAAAGATTTTTATCTATTATGACTTACTGAATTTAAATTACAAATACCCATCTTGCATGTCAGACATTTCTAGCTAAATGCCTCTGTCATATGGTCCTAGCAGGATGGCAGTGGACAGGTAGTACTGAGATTTTGGAGGTTCTTAATGATATTTCAACCAGTAAAAGGAAAAACCAACTGGGAACTATGGCCTTGTTTACAACTTTTCAAACGTCAACTCTTCTGCGGGCCTCAGATCCAAGCAGTTGGTGAATAATAAATGTAGGCTGTGTGCTGTTTGTGCCGTGGTATAACCGTTGGCAATATCTGTTCACAAGGCATCTTCTACAGAATCTCTCGAGTTAGTTCCTCCTAGTCTCCACCACTGTAATTCAGCCTTCCCTCTCAAATAGACTACCCCATTAGCTCCATTAGCTTCCTGAATGTTTTCTTATCTCCAGTCCTTTTTTTTTTTTTTTTCCCGGTCTTGCTCTGTCAGCCAGGCTGGAGTGCAGTAGCGCAATCTCAGCTCACTGCAAACTCCCCCTCCCGAGTTCAGGCGATTCTCCTGCCTCAGCCTCCCGAGTAGCTGGGACTACAGGCAAACGCTGCCGCACACTGCTAATTTTTGTATTTTTTGTAAAAACAGGGTTTTGCCACATTGGCCAGGCTAGTCTCAAACTCCTGAGCTCAAGTGATCCACCTGCCTCCACCTCCCAAAGCACTGGAATTATAGGCCTGAGCCACTGCGTCCTGCCTTATCTCCAATCTTTCTGATATATCCTATTCCATCATTGGGTTAAAGTACTTTAAACAAAGATTTCTTACCACTTTGTAATGAAACTTGGAATACTTCTGATTTCCTACTGAGCAGAATCTAAAACCAAAACTCTCCCTCACTACTTCGTCTCAGCCTATAACGTTCAAGCTAAACATAACTTAGCATTTTTTTAACTTCCTACACTACACCAACATATAATTTAGCATTCTTATCTTTCCTTTTCAGCCTATCTAATAATGGCCTTTTTCTTCATGGGGATTTATTTCATGATCTAAGATGGATATATTTACCTTCCTGTTGTACTTGCACAGTATTTTATTTTGGTACTGCTACTTCCTTGGATTATATAGTCATTTTATATATATATATTTGTGTGTGTGTGTGTATATATATATGTATGCATACAAACGATGTATGTTATATTAATGCATATATCTTCTTTCTCCTATATTATAAACAAAGCTATTTATTATTCATCTTCATATATACCTCATGCCTTCCTCATTGTAAATGATCACTAATGTTTCTTAAGTAAATAGTATTCTTTAGCATTGTGGGGTTTTCTTAGAGACGTTATTTTGGTGATCTTTGATGTTTATATAGTAAATACTACTGAGAATATAAAAATGAGACTAGGATGTGATGACTCATGCATTGCTGGAGTCAGGAAATGATTCTCTACAAGTAAATCAAGCCTAAGTAATTCTGCCGAAAAGAAAAAAATCTATTTGCATGAACATGTGTTTGCAGGATTAGTCATTATATCTATAATTATAAGCAAACTATCCAAATATTTTTATTTTTTGCTAATATAAATTGTAATAGATCACCTTTCTTCCAAAAAGGAAAAAAGAAGTTGTAAATTTTTGAAAAAGGAGAAACATGGAAAAATTCCCATTGTTAACTACCTGATAAAATCTTAGTTGCCAACCATGGTATCTGTTTTTTTTATGTTTTGGGGAGAAGTTAGATCACAGTCACAAAATAATTTAATATTCATAGCTTTACAAAATATGATGCCTGTCCTAAAAGGTAATTTTTATTTTTATAGTGATAAGTTAAATGAATTAAGACGTCAGAAGGAGAAATTAGAAGAGAAAATTATGGATCAATACAAATTTTATGACCCATCTCCTCCTAGAAGGTACCATTAACCAAATTTTATGAATTCTTGTTTTGAAAAAAAACTGTACGTTATTTCTAATATTGTGATGACTTCTAATTTTGTGAAGGATTTGTATGTTGAATTTTAAACTGATAACAATTTTTAAAATTCTGTTAGGAGAGGCAACTGGATTACTCTAAAAATGAGAAAATTGATAAAGTCTAAGAAAGATATTAATCGGGAACGCCAGAAATCTCTAACATTAACACCTACCCGCTCAGACTCCAGTGAAGGATTTCTTCAGCTCCCTCATCAAGACAGTCAAGATAGTTCTTCAGTAGGTTCAAACTCTTTAGAAGATGGCCAGACCTTGGGGACCAAGAAAAGCAGCAGTGAGTGCTTAAACTCTTTAAACATGGTATTGATTTAGAATCCTTTCTAAAGATTTTTTAAAACTTCAATAGTCCTTTGGGGGAATAGTCGGATGAGTGGCATTTATTTTTAATTTCATATTATAAAATTAATTGTGTACTGCATTATTTTACAGCCACACAATTTTCTGAGGTAAATCATACACAGATATACTATCATTTGGCCAGAGGGGTAAAATATTGCAGAAAGAAAGTTGAAATAAGAGCTGGAATACCTCTGCCACTTGCTATTTCTGTTAATATGGGCAAGCCTTTTACCTTTGCTTCATACTTCACAGAACAGTTGCAAGGAGCAAGTGAGAAATATGAGATGTCATTTTCATAATTATGTATAACTTAATCAGAATAATAAGGCATTTTATAATGAAGTTTCTGCTCGTATACTTTGATGGTGTCACATTGGAACAGAGTTACATTTGGGGAAGCAAAGAAAAATAGGTATGAATTTGAAGGGGTGTTATTCAATGATTTAGAAATTACAGAAGGTTAAGAAAATTATTGAAGGATTGCTTGGTAAGGGATCTACTAAAATAGAGAGGTGCTGGCGGGCACGGTGGCTCACACCTGTAATCCCAGCACTTTGGGGGGCTAAGGTGGGTGGATCACCTGAGGTCGGGAGTTCGAGACCAGCCTAACCAACATGGAGAAACCCCATCTCTACTAAAAATACAAAATTAGCCAGGCGTGGTGGCTCATGCCTGTAATCCCAGCTACTTGGGAGGCTGAGGCCGAGATTGCACCATTGCACTCCAGTCTGGGCAACAAGAGCGAAACTCCGTCTCAAAAACAAAATAAAAAAAGGAAAGAAAATATAAAATTAGCCTGGTGTGGTGTTCTGCACCTATAATCCCAGCTACTCAGGAGGTTGAAGCAGGAGAATCACTTGAACCTGGGAGGTGAAGGTTGCAGTGGGTCAAGATTGCACACTGCACTCCAGCCTGGGTGACAGAGCAAGACTCCATCTCAAAATAAAAATAAAATAGAGACGTGGGGGCCAGTCACAGTGGCTCACGCACGTAATCCCAGCACTTTGGGAGGCCAACGCAGGAGGATCACATGAGGCCAGGAGTTCAAGACCAGCCTGGGCAACATAGTGAGACACTGTCTCTATTATTTAAAAAAATTAGGCCGGGCACAGTGGCTCATACCTGTAATCCCAGCACTTTGGGTGGCTGAGGTGGGCGAATCACCTGAGGTCAGAGTTGGAGACCAGCCTGACCAACATGGAGAAACCTGTCTCTACTAAAAATGCAAAATTAGTCGGGCGTGGTGGTGCATGCCTGTAATCCCAGCTACTCGGGAGGCTGAGTTAGGAGAATCGTTTGAACCCGGGAGGCGGAGACTGAGGCTGAGATTGTGCCATTGCATTCCAGCCTGGGCAACAAGAGTGAAACTCTGTCTCAAAAAAAAAAAAAAAAAAAAAAAAATAGTTGAAGAGATAAACATTTGTATATAAACTTGTGATGTAATTTTTTATTACAAATGTAGGCCGGGCACGGTGGCTCAAGCCTGTAATCCCAGCACTTTGGGAGGCCGAGACGGGCGGATCACGAGGTCAGGAGATCGAGACCATCCCAACATGGGCTAACATGGTGAAACCCCATCTCCACTAAAAAATACAAAAAACTAGCCGGGCGAGGTGGCGGGCGCCTGTAGTCCCAGCTACTCGGGAGGCTGAGGCAGGAGAATGGCGTGAACCCGGGAGGCGGAGCTTGCAGTGAGCTGAGATCCGGTCACTGCACTCCAGCCTGGGCGACAGAGCGAGACTCCATCTCAAAAAAAAAAAAAAACAAAAAACAAACAAACAAAAAAACAAATGTAGAAGTACCACATTATAATATGCGCTATACAATTACAACCTTTTAATTTCATTACTAGTATGCTTAAACAGTAAAAGCAAAGTAAAAGCTTTGGAAGTATATTCCAAGAAAATGAGAAAATTTTTTTAAAGATGTCTTAAGAAGTTGACTACTATCAAAGTTCTTACAAAATATGTGAACAGGATACTTTTAATCCTCTCACACTATCGCCAATGTCACTAATTGAACACACACACACACACACTCTCCATTCTTTTGAAATAGCAGGTAAATGCAACTGCTGCTTCTCCCAGAGGTAGACTCTCCAAATGGGCAGTTCTCAAAACACTCAAAAAACTATTCACAGTGTTTTGGCCTCAGGTGAATTATCTCTGAAAACATAGTATTTTAGGGTATAGGATATTAGGCATTAATTATGGGCTATAGGACGGGCGCAATGACTCACGCCTGTAATCCCAGCACTTTGGGAGGCTGAGGCAGGTAGATCACTTGAGGTCAGGAGTTGAGGACCAGTCTGGCGAACATGGTGACAACCTCATCTCTTCTAAAAATCCAAAATTAGTCTGGCATGGTGGTGTGCACCAGCTACTCAGGAGGCTGAGGCATGAGAATCGCTTGAACCTGGGAGGTGAAGATTGCAGTAAGCCAATATTGCACCACCGCACTCCAGCCTGAGTGACAGAGCGAGACTTCCTCTCAAAAAAATAAAATAAAATTATGGGATATATTTCAGAATGCAAGTATAGCAGTCTAAAAAGTAGAATCCATAGGTAAGCAACAGAAAAAGTCATACACATGTACATTTGTGTGTATGTGTGTCTATATATAAACACACACACGTGTATATATATGTACATATATGTGTATGTATATATACATATGTGTATGTGTGTATGTGTGTGTATATATACACACATATATGTCTCAAGAAAGCTGTTTTATAATTCTATATCCCCACATAAAATTATGGTTACCCTGGGTCTTTTGCTGTCTGGTTTTGTCCACCAAGTAAATCTACATAAATCCTCCAAGTAATCACTGTTTTAGAGAGATCAAGTTTTCTTTAAAAGGTGGCAGATAAGTTAATTTTATCTGTTATATTTGGATATAAAATATCTGACATCTTACTTAATAAGAAATGGGGCCGGGCGTGATGGCTCATGCCTGTAATTCCAGCACTTTGGGAGGTTGAGGCGGGCAGATTACGAGGTCAAGAGATCGAGACCATCCTGGCCAACATGGTAAAACCCCACCTCTACTAAAAATACAAAAATTAGCTAGGCATTGTGGTGTGCTTCTGTAGTCCCAGCTACTCAGGAGGCTGAGGCAAAAGAATCGCTTGAACCCAGGAGGTGGAGGTTGCAGTGAGCCAAGATCGTGCCACTGCACCCCCAACCCTGTGCCACTGCACTCCAGCCTGCACGACAGGAGCGAGACTCCATCTCAAAAAAAAAGAAATGGTAATAGGTATACTTATTTTTTTTTTTTAAGGAAGATTTTTTTTTTAAGAGATGGGGTCTTACTCTGTTGCGCAAGGTGGAGTGCAGTGGTGTAATGATAGCTCACCGCAGTCTTGAACTTCTGGATTCAGGGGATCCTCTTGCTTCAGCATCATCCTCCCAAATAGCTGGGACTACAGGAAAACAGCACTGCACTGGCAATTGTTGTTTTATTTAATTGTTTTTTTGAGACAGGGTCTCACTTATTATGCCCAGACTGGTCTCAAACTCCTGGCCTCAAGCGAACCTCCAGCCTTGGTCTCCCAAAGTGCTGGGATTACAGGCATGAACCACTGTGCCTGGCTTTAAAGAAAAGAAATGTCAGTTCAGATATAGGCATACACAAGAAAGGCACAAAAGTCTTTTTTGAAGTCATCTTGTCTGTTTTAAGTATAAATCTGTCATCATTTCATATTCTCTGCTGAAACATCCAGAATAAGAATCAGAAGGAAGTGATATTCTCCTTTCCTACAATTGTTCAGTTTTAGAATTTTTAAAATAAACCCAAAACCCAACAAATACTAATGTTCCCTTAATTTCAGTATGCTTTGGGAAATGAACATTGTATATGTACAAACTCATTACTATAAGAAGAATCATTTCTTCCTGACAAATATAAAACTCCTTTTATACTGTTCATTTTGGAAGAGTATCTGTCAGTAAAGCAGTCCTTAGAAAAAAAATTAAAAACAGAAAAAGAAATAATTTAAAAGTAAACAAGACAACATATGCATGCTGCAACCACTCAGCTTTGTTTTATCTAAGTGTCCATTTTTATATTGCTTTCAGTTCATTTCTTTTTAATCATTGAAAACAGCTGTGTTTACTAAGCTTGAAAAGAAATAGGTCAAACTAAAAGCTTAAGTGAATCATGACTGCTCCTAATAGCAATGAAACAGGTTAAAGAGCTCTATGTCCATTGCACTCTCTTTAATGAATGATACTTGTCAGTTTGTCAAAAGAACTTTGATTATTTACACGATGACAGCAAACACTGAGAAAGAATGTAGTTATTAAATAGACAGTGTATAATATGTTTTTAGGTCTTTATGCAAATTGTTTTTCCTAATTCCTAAATTACATTTCTAAAAAGATACAATAATTTTTTATAGTTAACAGTGTATAATATGTTTTTAGGTCTTTATGCAAATTGTTTTTCCTAATTCCTAAATTACATTTCTAAAAAGATACAATAATTTTTTATAGTTAAATATTACTAAAATGTGACTTAAGAATGGTTAGTGACTCTAGTGAACGTTTTTATTTTTGTCCTAATGACTCCTGTATTTTAGTGATAATCCTTTTATTCACAAAATCAAATTCCTTCAAAAGCTCTTCAAAATATCTAAAAAATGTTATACTTTTCTCTCGTTTTTTCTTGCTTTGGGGTACCTCCTTATTTTTTAGGTTTATTGGAGCTTATTGCTAATGCTTATTTCTACTATCTAAATACTCTTTTTTTCCCCTCTTTCCCTCAACCAATGTTTTGTAAAATGAACTTAATGTGATTGTTTATTTAATCTTTAGAAATACTTTGGTCAAAAGAATGTTTATTTCAGTGGTGCTGCTAAATAATGCATCAGAATCCAGTTTAAACCAAGAAGGAATTTATTTTCTTTATTAAGGTGTAATAAACTAATGAAAGGTTTTTTCGAGTGTTTTTATTTTGTTTTGTTTTGAGAGAGGGTCTCCTTCTGTCACCCAGGCTGGAGTGCAGTGGCGTGATCATAGCTCACTACAACCTTGAACTCCTGGGCTCAAGCGATCCTCCTGCCTCACCCTCCAGAATAGCTGGTGCTCACCACCACATGGCTAATTTTTTGTAGAGATGGGTTCTCGCTCTGTTGCCCAGGCTGGTCTTGAACTCCTAGGCTCAAGCGATCCTCCTGCCTTGGCCTCCCAAAATGCTGGGATTACAGGCAGAAGTCGCCATGCCTCGAAATCTTAAAGTTTTTTAAGATTGTTTTAAATATCTCCTGGGCACCCTAATTTTTGTTGCTTTATAATAATAAAATACTGTGGTAGAAGGTGCATTTTCCTAAGTTATTTTTGTTTTCCAAAATAAATATTTTAACTAATGTTTAAAAAGTTAAAGTAGCTAAAATAGAGACTTAAAAAGCCTTGTACATTTTCATCATGTAGACTCTGTGAACCACCAATAGCCTTCATTTTAAAGGTTTACCTTTACAACTTAACTAGGAAAATTGATCCCTGCATAAATAATTCCAGTCAGTTCCTGTTTTTATAGGACTGTAACCAATCCAAACTTTAAAAGTATATGTTCCTCAGGCTGGGCGTGGTGGCTCACGCCTGTAATCCCAGCACTTTGGGAGGCAGAGGTGGGTGGATCACCTGAGGTCGGGAGTTCGAGACCAGCCTGACCAACATGGAGAAACCCCGTCTCTACTAAAAATACAAAATTAGCCGGGCATGGTGGCGCATGCCTGTAATTCCAGCTACTAGGGAGGCTGAGGCAGGAGAATCGCAGGCGGAGGTTGCGGTGAGCCAAGATCGCGCCATTGCACTCCAGCCTGGGCAACAAGAGTGAAACTCCGTCTCAAAAAAAAAAAAAAAAAAAAGTATATGTTCCTCATCATTGTCTTCAGTGCTTTTCCAAGTATTTTAAAATATCAGAGTACATATTTCATATTTCATTATCACTCAGCAGCATGAGAATAATAGCCTTAATATAGCATACATAGCTAAAACTCAAACATTCATTTCTGTCCTTAATTTCAACATTTAACTCCCATCTGTTCTTCTCCCTTTTTTCTTTCATTTCCCTGTTTCTGTTTTTCCTCATGCTCTGACATTAAAGTGGTTGCACTGAAAAGACTGCCCTTTTTGAGGAACAGACCGAAGGATAAAGACAAAATGAAGGCCTGCTACCGTCGTTCCATGTGTAAGACTTTATGACAGTTCAGCTTCTTTCAACTGACTACACTGGCTTTCATTACTAATTTTTCACTAACCTTTCTCTGGACTGTGCCAATTTCCTTATTTTGCAGAGGTCAGTCTTCCTCTAATATAAGGAGCTGGAAGAATTTTTTTTTCAAGTGGCACTGAATTTGTATTATGTATATGTCCACTTATACATATACATGCATATTTCTAGTCATACATGTAATTTACTCGTAAATTTCCAGTGCTTTCTAAAAATTGGCAGAAAAAAACCCTCTTTATGCCATAGAGATTTTTTTCCCAAAGAAGTTTACTTAAGGAGAATATAACAAAACTTTTAGTATTAGAAATTAATTTCCTTTAATGAACCAGATTAATTAAATAAATAAAATGGCCAAAAACCCTTGAAAATGCTTGTCATTCTTTAAATAATAATATTCTGGATTTTCTTTTTTTATGTGGCATGGGTAATTACATAATCACATTAAGTGTCTGTCACTTTGGATATCATCTCTTTCAGGTTTTTATTGAATGGTATACTTATTGAGTCATAAAATGAGTAATTTCTTCAGTAACCTGCTCTGACCAAGGACTTTCATTTTCAATAATGATGCTATATAAGAACTGCTCTTCATCTTACCTTTATCTATTCCATTTTTGTCACCACAAAACCACATTATGAAGGCTGCTAATTAAAGTTTTAGCACATTGCTGCGCAATAGCATGGCAGTCGTACTTAGTAAAATTCCTTTCCTCTGTCTTTTAAAGGGGGTGGAGGTGGGATAAAAGTATTTATTGAAATTTATCAGCCTTTGGCCTACTCATTTCATTCAGCTGAATGCATGTCATAATTTAAATGAACATTTGGTTATAATTTTTATGTCCATTTGCATTAATTCATAGACAAAAACCACAGTATTTATACTACAAAATAGAAATACAAACAAATACATTAATCATGCTGATTCATTTGCTTTCATTTGCATCCCAGCCATGAATGACCTGGTGCAGTCCATGGTCCTAGCAGGACAGTGGACAGGTAGTACTGAGAATTTGGAGGTTCCTGATGATATTTCAACGGGTAAAAGGAGAAAAGAATTGGGAGCTATGGCCTTCTCTACTACAGCCATCAACTTTTCAACTGTCAACTCTTCTGCAGGCTTCAGATCCAAGCAGTTGGTTAATAATAAAGGTATAGGCCGTCTGCTATTTGCACTGTGGTGTCACTGTTGGCAACAAGAATTTTAATTTGACTTTTCCCTGTGTACTTTTTTAAAAAAAGCAACAACCTGAAATAATTATCGAAACATGATTTGTATTGGATTTGGAGGAACTTTCAAATCATTTTAAAAATTTTAAACATTATACAAATAACTAAAATCTTTTCCAGGCCTCCTTTCATAATAAACAGCTAATGAATTCACAAGAAAAGGAGAAGTAAACCAGGTAAAGAGTGATAAAAGAAGGCAATGCTAGTTTTCTAAAAACTAAAAGCACTACAACTTTCAACAGAACTACCTAGAACCACCCAGGCTCTTGTTTTGCTTTGCAGGGTCAGAGGGGAGATTGTTTCATTGCTTTTGGTGTTTTCCCTAGGCAAGTCAACTCTCATTAGAGTTGCCATTTTTCTTATTCCTAGTTCCAGTTTCTGGTTGAGTCTATGAAATACGTTAAGTCAAGCTGTATTATACATGATTGAAAAACAATTTCCATATTCTGTGTAAATAAAATTTTATAATGGTTTTTTATTGCAAAAATATCTTTATATCCATTTTGCTATTTTATATAGATACTACGTCCTTTGAAGACATAAGTCCACAAGGTGTTAGTGATGATTCTAGTACGGGATCAAGAGTTCATGGTAAGATAATGAACTTTATTTAGAGAGTACACATTAAATACAGAATGGGAATGCTAGGACTCTTGCACTTAATAGGTGAATGTGGCATTGCCAGCAAGCATGTTTTCTCTATCCTGCATCTCTTAGTTACCTCTACCATTTCTTCAAACCTAATACTCCCTTCTGCCTCTTTTAAGATAATTGCTTCATCTAAATATTCTCTATTTTAGTCAAGGTCATTTATAAAGTATGCCTGCACAGTCTTCAAAGGTAATTTTGTTACCATTTTTGTATAAGGTTAAAGTTATAAGAGTTATATTTTGCCATTGGTTTAAAATGCCAATTTAAAATACTAGTTTAAAATATTAAAAATATTTGTTTTAAAGGATGAACTTTAAGAAACCAATTTTTGGGCCAGGGACAGTGGCTCATGCCTGTAATCCCAGCACTTTGGGAGGCAGAGGCATGCAGATCACCTGAGGTCAGGAGTTCAAGACCAGCCTGGCCAACATGGAGAAACCCCATCTCTACTACAAATACAAAAATTAGTAAGGTGTGGTGGCAGGCACCTGTAATCCCAGCTACTTGGGAGGCTGAGGCAGGAGAATTGCTTGAACCCAGGAGGCAGAGGTTGCAGTGAGCCAAGATTGTGCCATTGCACTCCAGCCTGGGTGACAGAGTGAGACTCTGACTCAAAAAGAAACCAATTTTTGGGCAATGTTGAGTATTTCAGATTTTTCCATTTCCGTCTGGAAAATCCCAGCCTCCCAAGTAGCTGGGATTACAAACTATTAGCAATAAGTGGATAACATGTTAAAGGAATTTTAATGTAAGCAGGGTTTTAAGAGTTAGCATAGGGCAGTGTTAACTATACAGTTGTTTCCCTTGTTACAGATAGGAATACAGGACATTAACTGTATAGATGCTTGTATTCCTCCTCTTCTTGACATATCTGCAATGTGCAGAGTTCCTTGTCTGATCTTTTGTAAGTGACCCAATCAGTAGCATTTTGGGGGATCTGGGGGGATATGTCATTCTATTCAACTAAAACACTCCTGGCATATCCATTTAGAACTCATTTTCAAATCTAAGTATGCACTTTATCCTCCTCTTTGAATCTCAACTATTGTTTCAGAAGTGTCCTGTTCTAACATGTCTCAATGAACTATCTGGAAATTTGCTTTCTAATCTGTGGGCATGCTCATCTTGTGAAAGTATGCATGATTGCTTCCTCAAAGCATTCTGTAATCAGAATGTAAAAGCTCATCAGCATCATCAGCTAGAAGTTTTATCACACCGTCTCCTGGTTTTTTCATTTAGCTTCAAGACCAGCCAGCCTTGATAGTGGCAGAACATCCACTAGCAATAGCAATAATAATGCTTCACTACATGAAGTCAAAGGTATGCTGTAGGTAAATTTATTAATGCACTCCATCCATTTCCAGTATTTAAAGGTGGGAGATGGGATGAAGTTTCTGGGGTAAAGCATGAAATCCAAATCATCTATGTTTGGAACATAGTTGTTTGGAACATTTTATACTTTTCACATTGTAATACAAATGTATTTCAATGTATACAAATGTAAAAACAGGAGCAGTTATTTAGTTTCAGTTTTTCATCTTCACAGAGAAAAGTCTTATGGTAATATTTATACTTCAAAATTATCTATAGGTCCTTATTTTACTGACATTTTTTCTTTGACGTGAAAATGATTGTCCTTCATTTTCTTATGATGCATGGACATTGAACTCACATTACTCATATTTTAGAAATATGTTTGACTTAATTTATCCACAAAATAAGGGACGGATTTTGTGTTTAATTTGAGAAACAACTATTTGTGTGTGTGTGTGTGTGTGTGTGTGTGTGTGTGTGTGTGTGTGTGTATAAAACAAGAACTATATGAATGCATTTGGCTCATGTAAGGAATTATTTCAAGATTTGTTTTCTTAATGTTTACATATGCATTCCAAGGTGAGGTATTTAAGTAAATGTCTGGAAACCTTGACTGATAACTTTTTCCTCAAAGATATTCTGTCTACTAAGATTCTGGAAGTTGTTTGTTTGTTTTGAGATGGAGTCTTACTGTGTCGCCTAGGCTGGAGTGCAGTGGTGTGATCTCAGCTCACTGTAACCTCCACCTCCCAGGTTCAAGCCATTCTCCTGTCTCAGCCTCCCAAGTGGCTGGAACTACAGGTGCCAACCACCACCACACCCAGCTAATTTTTTGTATTTTTAGTGGAGACAGGGTTTCACCATGCTGACAAGGCTGGTCTTGAACTCCTGACCTCAGGTGATCCACCTGCCTCGGCCTCCCAAAGCGCTGGGATTACAGGTGTGAGCCACCACGCCTGGCCTGGAAGGTTTTCTTTTCTTTTTTTTTTTTTTTTTTGAGATGGGTTCTCACTGTGTCACCCAGGCTTAGAGTGCAGTGGTACTATCTCAAATCATTGCAACTTCCACCTCCCAGACTCAAGCGATCCTACCACCTCAGCCTCCCGAGTAACTGGGACTGCAGAGACCCATGCTACCATGCCCAGCTAGTTTTTTTTGTATTTTTGTTAGAGACAGGGTTTCTAACATGTTGCCCAGGCTTGTCTCGAACTCCTGAGCTCAAGTGAGTCACCTCATCCAGCCTCTGAATTATTTAACCAACATATCATAGTTATTCTCTGTACTCCAGAATTGTCAGGTTACAAAGAATGCATTTGTTTTGTTCCTTTTTGTATTAGAAAATTATTTTGTCTCAGTTGTAATTTTATTTTATCAGTTAATGCTATGACATTAGTACAGTGATCTGAAATACCTAATTTTGAGGTGGGATTTTAAAAAAATTTTTATCATGTTTTTCAGATTTATTTGTTCCTTCCCCACTCCCACTACTTCATTTGACTAGCCTTAAAAGAAATAAATTATTTAATTAAAAATGTTTTTACATCCACTAGAAAAATGTAGTCTGAAAATATGATTTTTCTTCTGATTTGAAAATTTAAGAAACTCTTACTTTTGTAAAATATTACATAACTTGAGCCAAATTCTTTCGTGGTGGCCCACTTTACTCTCTGTGACTGGGAAACCATGGAAAGTTGCATTTTCTGTTTTGATGTACAGTTTGTTAGTGATCAAATCAGTACTCTTAAGGAACACCAAGATTTGAGGGAGTTTTATTCTAGAACTAGCTAATTTGCATTTTATATAGTTGCTAATGTCAACTGAGTCTTTTAAGGTTATATAGGTACCATATCAACAGTGGACAGCAAGATGATCAAGACTTTTAAAAAAGAATAAAGCACTACATATTTGATTTTATACTTTTACTGAAATGTTGTAAGTAATTGCTTCATGTCTGTCTTTAACTTTTCTTATATGTATGCTATTTAAATTTTTTTAAATGTTTAAAGTTATTCATGTAGGATGAACAGAGAAGCCTTCAAGTAGTAATGAGGACTTCTTAGATAAGCAAAGAATTAAATTAGAATTTTCTGCATTTAGAACAGTTTCTGGTCTTAACATACTGAAATAATATAAAATTCACCTAATGAGCCAGGTATGGTGGCTCATGCCTGTAAGCCCAGCACTTTGGGAGGCCGAGGTGGGCAGATCACTTGAGGTCAGGAGTTAGAGACCAACCTGGCCAACATGGTGAAACCCCGTCTCTACTAAAATACAAAAATTAGCCTGGCATGGTGGCGCATGCCTGTAATCCCAGCCACTTGGGAGGCAGAGGCAAGAAAATCACTTGAACCCAGGAGGCGGAGGTTGTAGTGACCTGTGATCGTGCCACTGCATTCCAGCATGGGCAACAGAGTGAGATCCCATCTCAAAAAAAAAAAAAAAAGTGTGTGTGTGCGTGTGTGTGTGTGTGTATATATATATTTCATCTAATCATGTTCTTATCCTAAATTGTGAGGCATTTTATTTTATTTACTTTTATTTATTTCTTTATTTTTGAGACAGTCTCAGGCCAGAGTGCAGTGGTGCGATCTCTGTTCACTGCAACCTCCGCCTTCCAGGATGAAGCGATTCTCCTGCCTCAGCCTCCTGAGTAGCTGGGACTACAGGCGTGTACCACCACACCTGGCTAATTTTTTGTATTTTTAGTAGAGGCGGGGTTTCACCGTATTGGCCAGGCTGGTCTCCAGCTCCTGACCTCGTGATCCGCCTGCTTCAGCCTCCCAAAGTGCTGGGATTACAGGCATGAGCTACTGCACCTGGCCTGTGAGGCATTTTATAACTGTTTGAACCTAACTTTTAAAAAAAAATGTATTATTCACTTATTTATTTATTCATTCATTTACTCATCAAATGTATTGAATGCTTTTTATGAGGCTCTGTTTAGGCTCTGTGTGTGGTAGTAAAAGCATATCTTTGCCCTTGTGGAGTTTATAATAGTTGTCAGTTTGACAAAATAAGGAAGCAGGCTATGGCAGACAATTGTTACACTGATAAAAGATTGACATTGTTTACTAAGCATTTCTAAATAAAGCTTGAAAGTAAATTTGGCTGTTCATATAATTAGGACACAGTCAACAAATGTTATTACTCATAAAGTATTAATCTCATTTCTATTATTGAAATCTCAACACCCCATTTACTCCAAAAGCAGGTGCAGTTAATAACCAAAGCAGGCCACAAAGCCACAGCAGTGGAGAATTTAGCCTGCTTCATGACCATGAGGCTTGGTCCAGCAGTGGTAGCAGTCCAATCCAGTACTTGAAAAGACAGACCAGATCAAGTCCAGTGCTCCAACACAAAATATCTGAAACACTGGAGAGTCGACATCACAAAATCAAAACTGGTTCCCCTGGAAGTGAAGTTGTTACTCTACAACAGTTTTTGGAAGAAAGCAATAAGCTTACCTCAATACAGGTTAGTTTTATCTATGATGACCTTAATTTAGATGAATACCACAAGTTAAATTTCTATAATTGAACTTCAGAGCCTTTTTTTTTTTTAAGTTAAGGAGTATTAAGAGATACCCACAATTATATATTGTACAGTCTGCTAACAGGAAAGTAAAAACATGGTACTATATTCACTAATCTGCTTTGAATTTTTTTTAAAACAGATAAAGTCCTCAAGTCAAGAAAATCTTTTAGATGAAGTAATGAAAAGTCTGTCTGTCTCTTCTGACTTTTTGGGAAAAGACAAACCAGTTAGCTGTGGTCTGGCCAGGTCAGTAAGTGGAAAAACCCCAGGGGACTTCTATGATAGATGGACAACTAAGCCTGAGTTTTTGAGACCTGGTCCTCGAAAAACTGAAGATACCTACTTCATTAGTTCTGCAGGAAAACCTACACCAGGCACTCAAGGAAAGATAAAATTAGTAAAAGAATCTTCTCTGTCACGACAATCAAAAGATAGTAACCCTTATGCCACTTTACCTCGTGCAAGCAGCGTGATCTCAACTGCCGAAGGAACTACACGAAGGACAAGCATCCATGATTTTTTGACCAAGGACAGTAGACTGCCTATATCAGTTGATTCATCACCAGCTGCTGCTGACAGCAACACTACTGCAGCATCTAGTGAGTACCATTTACACCAGTGGTCCTCTGATATACTTGACAGCCCAACACATACTATAGGTTCTTGTGCCCAAAATGATTTAGCTATAGACATGCCTGAGTCTCTATATGTGCGGGCTAGAAATTCAAGAACAGAAAGGTCACATTTTCTAAACCAAACTTTTGCCACTATTAAGATGCCTAGTGATGCATTCGGAATGTTGGCAAAAGATAGCATAGGGCCATTTACTGTGGCCCATTCATCTCAGCCGTTCTTATCCCTCAATACAGAATTAGTTAGTAACATAAGTGGGTTACCTCCTAGGCCAGTCACCAGAATAACTGACCAGGCTTCTGCCTTTTTGGATAAACCTGCACAGAAAGAAAATGAACAGTTTTCTGATCATCAGAACCCTAGTAACAGTAACCTACAGTTTTCTATAAATAGCAACAATCTTGTCACTCCTGCATGCCTCTGTCCTGATGACACAGAAGCTGCATTGTTGGTTTCTGAGGATAATCAAACTGTTTGGTATGAATATGGTTGTATATGATCAAAATTGCACAATATAATATATTGATGTTATTTGATATACACTACTTCTCTAATATTTGAAAAGTTGCTGTTAACAAAATATCATTTGGCTAGGTTTATATTTTTTATTTAAAATTGTTGCACAGTGTTCAGCTGTACATGATGGCATGTATATTAATGTGAATGTGTAACTACACCAAAGTCTGCATGAAATATTAATTGCTTTGTCCATTTGCTGCATGCCTTTAAAAACCTTAACCATACATGCTCCTCCTTCACATTTTTTGTTGCCTGATAAGGTTGTTACTTTGATATCCAGAAGCATGTTAAAACAGTTGCATGCTGTCTTACCAAGAAGACATTTTCAAGTCATATTTGCTTTGTTGCTTCTGGAAAAAAAAAGTTCATTTTCTCCCTCCCTTTCTCCTCTTCCCACCCCTCACTTGCTCTTCCTCTCACTCCTTTTTTTCTTCCAGAATGTGTACTTTATATTGTACATGTACAATATCGGGAGGGAAAATGTAAAAAGATGTTTTCTTTTGTCATTTAATTAGGCCATCTGTCCTGTTTTAAAGAAAGAGTTAATAATTCAATACTTTATATAACAAATAGTAACTAATACCCATATTTATAAAACACTTTTCAGATTTAAAAGATTGTTAATACTTATAAACTTAGTGTTATTCTTAGAAAACCCCATCAAATTTAAATGTGATTTACACAGTGACTAGGAACATTTGGATTTATTGTTTCTTCTCTGCACTTTTCATCATCTGATAAATACAAGAGCTCAAGTAACTGTCTTTTTTTCAAGATGGCTTCTATACTTGAAATCAGTTAATACAATAGTTTTTCTAGTTCTTTTTTTTATATAGAGTCAAAGAGAAATAAACCAAATTATACTGATTGTGTTGGAAATCTGTATTTTTAATTCTAATCAAAAAGGGTAGCAAGTTTACAAAGTGGTAATAATTGTTACTTCTATAATTAATCTATTATTAAATTATACATGTATGTCCTTAAAACAATTTTTAAAAATGAATAATCACACGAAAATGTAAAATTAGAGATCTTGTAACCACTTAAGTATGTTTCTAGTAGAACAAATTTTAGAACTAAGAATGAATACAAACTCTTTAGCTTAAAAAAAAAAGAGAGAGAAAATATTTGTTAACTTTGACTCCAGTGCAAAGAAGTTTTATTTTTGTGTTCGCAGCACTTTTAAAGCAAATTAGCTAAATTTGAATCTCTAACTCCCAAAATGGCTAAAAACAAATCATAACCCTGATCCGTTTACTTCCAGAGGAATACATGTTAGCGTTCTCTCTGGAATGTTTTTTGCCATTTGGATTTAGCCTATATATTACTGATAATGACTCAGCCTGGCACCTGGAAGGAACGCCTTGAAATGTGACCATGTGGGGATGAAATTATATTATACTTGTTGTTATTGTATTAAGTTGTTATTAACTGGACCAAAGAAAAAATATGTAGAGAATATTTGCCTAATGAAATTTGTCTCCTTTATAATCATACTTTTTTTCTGATAGCTATTACAGAAAAAAGAAAAAAATGGTTCTGGTGCAGGTCATCAAATGAACACAATCAAAGGATTGTCATATTTTAGTACCACCTAATATACTTTTTGCATCCTTCTATTTTATTGTCAGTTACCTCCCAGTCAGTCTAACATTTCAAATGTATTTGGCGCTAATATTTTCCCTTTTGCTTTTTCATAAGCCAGTAATAAAACTTAATGGTAAACATAGCTGAAATTAAATGGGGGCAATATATGACACAAATGTTATAATTAGTGTTATTTCTTTTCCACACTGAGTCAGATTATTTCACAGCTATTTCAACTGTTTAGATATCATAATTCTGACCATAACACTTTAAAATATATTTATTAATTCAAAATTCATTGAAAAATCACATGCTATGATATTAAAATTATATGATTATTTTACAAAATTAGACCTATAGGAAAGAACTGTTTACTACCCAAATAGCTATTGTATATATGCAGCATGTTTTCAAAAAAAAAAAAAAATACACTGTGCATGTAAGAGAAATATGTATCATGTCCATGTGTCCTGAGGACTGTTGGAAAATACAGTCTAGACTTCAGAAATCATCACCTGCTGTGGCGTCATAAAATTTCCCCAAAACAACACTAGTTCTTTTTTTTTTTTTTTTTTTTAAGATGGAATCTCACTCTGTTGCCTAGGCTGGAGTACAGTGGCATGATATCAGCTCACTGAAACCTCTGCCTCCTGGGTTCAGGCGATTCTCCTGCCTCAGCCTCCCGAGCAACTGGGATTACAGGAGCATGCCACGACGCCCGGCAAATTTTTGTATTTTTAGCAGAGATGGAGTTTCACCATGTTGGCCAGGCTAATCTCCAATTCCTGACCAGCTTCCCAAAGTCCTGGGATTACAGGCGTGAGCCACCACGACTGCACAATGTTTTATCATAACATTTGGAATCAAATTTTTAGTGGTGGAAATACCTTAGAAATCATATGGAACCAATGTGTCCCAAACATTTAAGAAAAACAATACTTTCTGTAAGTGAAATCTTACATGGATGCCCCAAATTTTAAAAAACTAATTTCATTTAAAGTGAAAGTGAAGCAACTCTGACTCAGTTGAGCAGTTGCACTTATTTTCTCTAAGACACCTCCAGTTTTCCAAAGGATTATTTGTAAAACTATTCAAAGATTCAGTATCCTAATTTTATTAATGATGAAACTGGATAGCTTTCAGTATTCCTGGCCTACCTTTCTAGAAATTTTAAACATATTCTTATGCACTGCATCCTGTTTGACCAAAGCAATTTTAGCTATAACCATTGTAAGGAGGAACATTATTTGCCTATAAAATATGCATCAAGCCCTGGTTTTCTTAGTAAATAATACAAATATTTCATTCCAGATGGTTTTGCTACTACATGCAAGATTATGTTTAAAACTATAGGTGACCATTTAGTAAATAAACATAGTAAGGCTATCTGGCACTAAGAGGGGGGAAAATGTAATTGTTATAGTTTTTTAAAAAATTACAGCTTTCCTAGGAATATTACTTACAGCTTTAAAATATAAAAATCAATCTTTAAGTATTGAGATGCCTATGCGATTAATAATTTTCCCAGACAGTTATAGATTCCTTCTCCTTGCCCTACTCAGTGAAAGTGCATTTCTTATCTTCTGAATTGTATTTTGTTTCGTCTTTGACTAAATAATATGAAATGCTTTTCTCCTGCAGATGTGGACAAAGTACAAGAAAGCAGAAATTCAAAAAGCAGGTCTAGGGAGCAACAAAGCTCCTAATTCTATTACCCACTACATGACATGTGGGCCAAGTGGTGAGTTTCCTGCTTAACATGTAAATGAGATTAGTCTCATTTATACAAACTAACCAAATTAAGTGTGAAACGAGCACATTGCATTAACAGATGTAAATATTGCTTGCTTAATTCATTGACTTTCTGTTCTACTTACTAGTGAAGCAAGATTAGTTGGCTGCCATAGGTTTTTACTTGTCAGCGCAAGGAACAAGTTTTTTTTTTTTTTTTAAGACTTTTTCTCACTTTAAATTTAATTTTACTAGTGAATTATGTTCTAGGAATTACTTTTTTAGTTTGAAGCCTTTTGTGGTAGGAATACAACTTCCCCACAGTTTTCTTGAAAATTAATGAGAATAAACTAAATGCCTATTCTATGATGAGCCACTCAAAAATTATCTCTGATTTTCTGTCATTCTCATTCTTATAGAAATATCTGGTGCATGCTGTTCTTATAGTGGCTGCTCTGTATTTTGTATCTCTCTCCAAGCTTTTCTTATATTTTCTTTCTTCTTTCTACCTTCCAACTAAATACAGAGAGAAAAGTGTCCTTCAGTTTCTCAGTATGAAGCCTTTATTTCTGAAGTAACAAGACACCTAGCAACTATAGGAATCATTTTTTAAAATCTTTAAGGAGACTTTTAACAGTCCTTCGTGAATAGAGCAGGCAAGAAATACAAACCTTCATTCCTTGAATCAAGGAGCACTACTGGATTCAACTGCCAAAATTTTTTAAAGGTTTTAGGACTTACTATACCTTGTACTGTTAAGATCTACTGAATAAAGGACGTTCTCTCGCTAAGGACCAAGTGTTTTAAGGTTAAGTGTTTAAAGAAGTACTCCAAGAACAATCTGCTTTTTTCATCATTTGTTTTATGAATTTATCCATGTTTGCTTAATGCTTCTGCTAAGTGTTAGCCAAAATCTAGCCATTTATATTTAGTTGTGTAAACCTAAATTAAATGCTGTAGTATTTTGTGGAATGTACTATATAGCAAGATACAGAGAAAGTTGTTTTGGCATGTCAGAGCCTTATTTGGTTAGCAGACTGCATGTGTTGGTACTTTTTTTTCTTAAAGCCAATTATTTTGATGCAAAAGAAATTCAGTTTATAAGATAAATCTGAAAAATCCATAACGAAATAGGAGTTATAAAAAATTTATAGTGATATTAATCTTTACATATTTCCCATTAAGCAACACTAAGCATACATGCGTTAATCCACGGTAAAGAGTGTTTTTCTGAAACTTTTTAGTAAGATGGTTTTCCAGCAAATGGCATTCCCAAGATAAAGCTGTTGTGCTTTAACTCATTTCTTTTCTTTGGTATTGGGTTATGTATGTGTGTGCATTTTTTTAACTTGAGAGCTGACTGTTGCTTAAGAAGTTTTCTTATGGCAAAAAGAATGTAAATAACTTACTATGATCTGCATTTTGCCAGAAACTCATTTATAATTAAGGCTATCATTTATTAATGACTTTTTTTCTCCTTTATAATATTACATTAAAGTTGATAATTGTTATTGGTACTTTTGAAATATTTGTATGCATTTGTTACCTTTAAACATTTGGAAGAAGCACAAAAAAATAGATTTAGTTAACCCAGGAAACATCAATTTTTTTAGTAGTTCCAATTTTATATCACAGTTTTATTTTCTTATGAAATCAAAAAATGCATTGATATTAATGCAAATTCATTATTTAACATCAATATCAGAGTAATCTTCAAGGTCTGAAATGAGAAAGATACTGACTTTTTAAAATTTTAACAGTGTACTTCTTAGGCTTTCATTACCAGCTCTAAAGAACTTTTTGGAATAATTCCATATTCCGTAGTGTGTGGTTTATGAGTTGTGGGTTTCATCACTAACCCAGTAACCATGAGAAAAGTCTCTCTCCCTCTGTCTCTCTTTCTCTCTCTCTCTTTCTTTCATAGGCCAGTAGCAATGTTGTGTTCACAGTCTACTTTCCAAAAGACCATCAATAAAAAAGAGAGCATGTTTCAATTGAAATGGAACTTAAGAGAACTTGAACTTACTTACATACTTCAATGCCACCGATAACTTAGGTTTTACCACCAAATGCTGTTAACATTAAATCATTTTGAAACTCTTGGATGAAAGGTGCTATGTAAATGTAAATACAAAGGATTCTTACTAACATACAAATAATGCACAACAGAAATATTTAAAACCTATTCTGTAGACTTTGACACATCTCTCTCTGTCATAACTCCCTGGATTCAAGTAGCACATTGGTAATAGGTGTCAGAGCAGTCTAGAGACACTTGCATGTCAAAAAATGTACACTCATTTTTAGGTGGATAAAAGTAAACATAGAAATTATGTTATGGCTAAATACAGTAAGTGGGTAACTTAGATTTATATTAGCTAGCATCTAATTTGCACAACTAGAACACATCCCAGAACAATTACTGAAAAGCTGAAATTTAATGAGTGGTGAGGTAGCCCAATGAGGGCGAATGACATCACAGCTTGACCTCTCCAGAACACTAATATCTTAAAATAGAGAACATGCTGCGTTAAGTGCATTAGTGCTTCAAGCAGAAAATGCTGAAAAACAGCCTGTAAAGTACTGAATCTGAGTAGGCTGACCCTGAGAAGGGACAATTAAAGAGACAACCAAGGGAACACATTGAGACTACAAAAATATGAATAATCTCAATTATATTCATCACACTTTTTTCATACCATTTCAAGAAAAGACTAGATAAGAGTAACCACATGAATATTTTACTTTCTTCAATATACCTTGAGAAGCAAACTTTGTAGGAAGCCACTCTTCTCCCTTAAACTTCTGCCAAACAATAATAAAGTCAACTGGAAACTAATTGGAGCCGTTTTAACTGGGGCCTGACATGCTTTAAATTATCTGGCTCTATTCTAAATCAACACCTAAACCCCCAAGGAAACTGCAGAATCAATATGCAGGGTAATAGCTTTGGTTCAGAGCTCCAATAATGTGCTTCAGATCTGTCCATGTGGAAATGCTTTCATCCAAATTTTTAAATTGGTGGTTACCAAAGAGTTCACAAAACAGGTTTGTATGTAGCACCTTTCATGCAAGGCATGCTAAAAGCCTATTTTAAAATCACTGTGCATATTATAGAATTGTAGCCACCTCCCAATGAAGTACTACAGCCTGTGCTGTCTTAATGGTTTATGTCAGGAAATGAAAAAGATACTGTACCAAATCTGGAATTACAATGGGGAGTAATAATGTATGCTAAATGACTTTTGTATTTTAAGTTACTTTTTGTGAGTGGTGAATTTTTGTGTTTTTCTTTTCAGCTACACTTAGTCCTGAGATGTATTTTTTCTTTAAGTCTTGAATGAATACAAAAGGAGCCCATTTTATAATATAAACCTTGATGTACATGTTGAGATATTTGGACAATGAAAATGCCTTAAAAGGAATGCATATGGATAAAGTTGCACTTATAACACCCTTCAACAAAATCTGATTTTAAATTGTCTTTTTCTTCTCTATTAAGGGTTTTCTTTTTCAGTGTCTACTATTGTACTTATAACTGTTATTAAATACCAAATCAAATAATATAAAAGCTGTAACATTTCCTTTAAAACTAATGCTAATAAGGGATTTAGAATTGAATGGCAAAATGTTTATTACTTGGCAATACCTGATGTCAGTCACAGGCATCCAACTCATGACAAGAGATACCACTGTTTGTTTTTTAAAAAACATTTTTCATTTTGGTACTCCTTCAAAAATTAAGTTGGACTAACATTCACGTATCAAACTAATATAAAAAGAAATAAAACCAAGAGGTGATTTTTGTAACAACGGGTTAGTAATCATTTAAAAATGGTATCATTTCACCAAGTGTTATTTTGTTTCTTTCCGTTTTCCCTAGAGAACTATTGTCAGACATAACCGATGACCTTGTTTAATTGATTCTGTCATAACATTTTGTGATAAGTATTAGGGGTTTGGAGAGAAAGAGCGTCTGTCAGTTTTATCAGTCCCAAAATAGGTTTAAGTGTGATCTAATAGATTGCACAAATAAATCTCTCATTTTCACTTAGACTTTAGGAGACAAAGCAACTGGCCTCATCCTTGGGCAAGTCAGTTTTTCTGGGCCTGTTTTAACCACAAAGTGGGGAAGGCAATTAGACCAAACACCTAAGGTACTTAATTTATGTGTATTCATTAGTACCTTCATTTCATATGCAGAGCAACCTAAAACAGCTACTTTGTGTTAGAGATAGAATACAGAGTATGTAAAAATAAGAGGAACCTTAGAATAAAGTCCTTTTATTTTGCCTTTTAGTAACACAACTTGGTACAGATTAAGTACAATATTTCTACCAGATGGAAACTACTTTTTGAGTGATCAAACTTAGGAAAATGTGATTCTTTTAAGAATATCCCATTTCAGAAAAAAAAAAAAAAAAAAAAAAAACTGAAACAAAAGACCATCCCATTTGGTTGTACTAGAAGGAAATACTAGAATTTTCATGACCAAACAAGAACAGGAATAGCCTACATCAGATCCTCCCTCCACTAATGAAGGATTTTGTTCACATTTAAGTGAGATTTTTAAAATGTCAACTTTTCTGTTTTAGAGCTAGCTTTTATGTAACAGATGACTCCAGATTTTCCTGAAATTTTATATTGTCTCAGATGCCATAACTGAAAGGGGATGAGTAGGCTGGGCATGGTGGCTCATGCCTGTAACCCCAGCATTTTGGGAGGCTGACGCAGGCAGAACATGTGGTCAAGAGATCGAGACCATCCTGGCCAACATGCTGAAACCCCGTCTGTACTAGAAGTACAAAAATTAGCTGGGTGTGGTGGCGCACACCTGTAGTCCCAGCTACTCAGGAGGCTAAGGCAGGAGAATCGCTTGAACCCGGGAGGCGGAGGTTGCAGTGAACTGAGATCGCGCCATTGCACTCCAGCCTGGCAACAGAGCAAGACTCCATCTTAAACAAAAACAAAAAAACTGAAAGGGGACGAGCAAAACTTTAGTATAGACTGGAGGACAGAAGAAACTTGGACACGTGTGTTCACATTTCTTTCAGTTCTACTGTCTTAGCGTCCCAAGTAGCTGGGATCACAGGGATGCGCCACCACGCCTGGCTAATTGTATGTTCACATTTCCAACCTCTGAACAAAGACTAAACACATCCTTGTTTTGGGGGTGGGGGACAGGGTTTTACCCTGTCACCCTGGCTGGAGTGTAGTGGCAGGATCACTGCTCACTGCAGCCTGGACTTCCTGGTAATCCTCCCACTTCAGCCTGTCAAGTAGCCGGGACTACAGTAGCCGGGACTACAGGCGCGGTTATTATTATGTGTTTTGTAGAGACAGGGTTTCCCCATGTTGCCCAAACCAGTCTCCTGGGCCCAAGCAATCTGACCCCACTTTTTGCCTCCCAAAGTGCTAGGATTACAGGCATAAGCCACCACGCCTGGCCCCAAATCCTTTTTAATAACAATGTATATTCCATTACCACATTTTTAAACGTAATACTTTGTTAAGACTAGTCAAGTGTAGTAGTAGAAGGGGAGGAAAGAGTGGAACAAGGAGTTCCATCTGTAACTGATTGAACAATCAGTTGAGATAACTTAATACCATCAGGCCAGCCTATAACTTTTTTTCTTTTTTCTTTTGAGACAAGAGTCTCACTCTGTCACCCAGGCTGGAGTGCAGTGGCGTATTCTTGGCTTACTGCACCCTCTGCCTCCTGGGTTCAAGCGATTCTCCTGCCTCAGCCTCCCAAGTAAGCTGGGAGTACAGGCACACACCACCATGCCCAGCTAATTTTTGTATTTTAAGTAGAGACGGGGTTTCAGTATGTTGGCCAGGCTGGTCTCGAACTCCTGACCTCAGGTGATCCACCCAGCTCAGCCTCCCAAAGTGCTAGTATTACAGGCGTGAGCCACTGTACCCGGCCTGTAACTTTAATAGTACAATGATTATGACATAATATATTCCACCCCTAGCTGTTTTTCTGGATTAAAATTTTGTAAAGATATATTTTCATAGAAAGTTAGCTTATTTTTCACTGGAAAAAAAAATCACTGGTTTATAAACAAACCCCAATAATGGAAAGTGTTTACCTTTGCCTTCATGTTTGTTTTAATTATCTTGCTAGGGAGTTCTTATTCTTTAATCCCCATTTCCCAAAAATAGCCACTATCAACAATTTTTTTTTTTTAAAGACAGTCTCACTCTGTCACCCAGGCTGCAGTGCAGTGCTGTGATCATAGCTCACTATAGCCTTGACTTGGTGGGCTCAAGTGATCCAGCCTCCCAATATGCTAAGACTACATGTGTGAACCACCACACTTGTTTTATTTTTCAATTTTTTGTAGAGAGGGGGTTCTCTCACTTTGTTGCCCAGCCTGGTCTGGAACTCCTGGCCTCAACTGATCCTCCTGCCTCAGCCTCCGAAAGCAGAGATTACAGGTGGGAGCCACCACACCTGGCCTCAACAATAATTCCTATATTCCTTTTGATTTTTTCCCTGTATTATGCACACTATCATACTTTTATACATACTGTTTTACAACGTGTTTTTTTCAAGTACAATAAGCACCCTAAAGATGTAAGCTAGTTAATCTTAGAAGTGTTTTTGTTGGAGGCATTCCTGTAGTAAGTAGTTATCATGGGAGATTGAAAACCGTATCTCGGAGCTGACTAAAAGTACCTCCATACATCTTTTTAAAAAGAGCTCTTTTATAGGGCCAGTCACAGTGGCTCACGCCTGTAATCCCAGCACTTTGGGAGGCCGAGGCAGGTGGATCATCTGAAGTTAGGAGTTTGAAACCAGCCTGGCCAACATGGTGAAACCCCATCTCTACTAAAATTACAAAATTAGCTGGGAGTGGTGGTGTGCGCCTGTAATCCCAGCTACTTCGGAGGCTGGGGCAGCAGAATCGCTTGAACCCGGGAGGCAGAGGTTGCAGGGAGCCAAGATCACACCACACCACTGCACTCCAGCCGGGGGGACAAAAGCGAAACTTCTCCCCAAAAAAAAAAAAAAAAAAAAAAAAAGCTCTTTTAAGATGAAATACTATATTCCTCCTGAAGTGGTTTAGATAGTCACCAAACTAAGTGTACCAACTATTCTTACGCTTTCAATGCTTTTTATAAATTACAAATAAGAAAAACAGCTTTCAGAAAGAAATTTATTCTAAACATTGGCCCATTTAGTTGTTTTTATCAAAATTTAGTATTATGGGATCATGTCCTGTCGTCTTCACAAATGTGAGAAAGTCTTTAGGGCTCAATCCCATGGTTGCAGCATTGGTCATTGGATGAAAGTACACCTTTTCATGTCCACCTTCGAGAATAGCAGAATCCAGAACAAACTTCACATCTCCATCATCACAGAAAAGTGCCAAGGGTGTGGCGCAGCCTTGACCAACTTTTAGTTTTTCTAGCATGGCTGTTTCATCAGCAAATCGCAGATTTCCACTCCCAACACCTAACTGTTTGGCAAGCTCATTTAAATTAATTTGTCTATCATGAAGAACTGTCACCAGCCAATAATTCTTTTTCTTTTTGTCTTTAAGAAATAGGTTCTTACTATGTGCTCCTTTCAAATGTTGGATATGAGGCATCATTTCTTCAACTGTAAACACCTATAAAATATCACATAATAAGTTTTAAAATAAAGTAATATGCATGTTTACATATGCACACATTTATACCTATTTTCCTTGCTGGGTGAAAACAGCAAGGTTAGGGAGTGCTCATCGCCCTGAATTTCACTGTTAGAGACCCATCTTCACCCCATTACCAAATAATTACTTATAAGCCCATGCCATCTCATTTCCTCATCTCAGGACCTCAGGCAGTTTCTTTGGTCAATTTTCTATTCCAGTGTACTGGCCAAGTCCTCCTCAGCAGCATTTTGTTATTTCTGAATTTAAGCTTTCGGTACAGAAAGTTTACAGCAGTTCTAGACTCCTATTCCTTAGCATTCCCTTATGTCCAGACCATGTGACAACCTCCATTCTACAAATATGTAACCACAAAGAAGGTGAGTGGGGAGGCAATAAGAACCCAGACTAACAACATCAGAAAAGCTGGCATACGCACACATAAAGAAGGGGGAGAATATAGGACTATATGGGAGGGAGGAAAGTCAGACAAAATGATTACGGTTTTGATGTTGTATTTGTGAAGGTGAGGAATACTAACGTTATATTTCTCTACTCTTTGAAGATCACCATATTTAGCCATTATTAACTGTTAAGCCTTGGGTAAACTTCATGTCCTTGCACCACTCAAGTTACACATTCGTTCTGTGAAATATCTGCAAGTGGCCGGGCAGGTGCGGTGGCTCACGCCTGTAATCCTAGCTCTTTGGGAAGCCCAGGTGGGAGAATCACCTGAGGTCAGGAGTTCGAGACCAGCCAGGCCAACATGGTGAAACCCCGTATCTACTAAAAATGCAAAAATTAGCCAGCACGCTTGTAGTCCCAGCTATTCGGAGGCTAAGGCAGAAGAAACACTTGAACCCAGGAAGCAGAGGTTGCAGTGAGCCGAGATCGTGCCACTGCACTCCAGCCTGGGCCAGAGAGAGATTCCGTCACAAATAAATAAATAAATGCAAGGAAGATTTCCTATCAAAACACAACAAATGTTACAATTTATGAAAATACAGGCCTGTCAGTTTTGGTAAGCACTTTTAGGGGTTGTGGTTTCTGCCATGCTGCATGCTTCGTGATCAACCCTGACCACGGTAGAAAAATATCACTCTGAACCTCAGTGTCCTGCTCTATGTATGGTGCCCGATACGTCGTACCTACTGAACACAGTGTTAACCACTTGCTTATTTTATCTACACAAAAAGTGGACAGACTGACCCAACACCCCAGACCGATTTAAGATGCACAGTCCTCCGTATGTTGTGCTAGTTCTTAACACGGAATGTAAGCAAATCACTCCCAAGAGGAAAGATTTCCTTGCAGTAACCTCATGGTCCCAAGACGTAAGTCCTCTGCTGTCCCTGCAGGGTTACCTTCGTATTTTGAGACCGGGGAAATATTCCAGGAGCGACGTTCTCACGGTACATTGACCTTGAGACACCTGATCTTAGCCCGACGGACGTGCAGCACAGCCCACCCCGCTGGGCCTGTCTCGGCGGTCACTTTTAGGGGTCTCACCTCAGGGTGCTCCACGACTTCGGTGTGGATGGCCAGGGCACCGAGCCGCTGCTCCAGGGCCGCCCGCAACTGTGCGCCCGCCATGCAGTCGCTGTCGTGGCGATGGGCGGAAAAACTGGGCACTGCTTCCCGCGGCTGCGCAGACCGGAGCCTGAGGCGGAACTGCCAGGAGGGATCCCGGCCGATGCCGCCAGCGTGGTGCTGGTGCCTGCTGGAGGCGGGTCCGCCCTGTCCGAGCGCCTCGCCCGCTGGTCCCTGAACATCGTCCGCTGAGGGCACCGGCTTGCGAAGGCCTGCGGGAGCTCTCATCAGGCGCCTTGCTGCGGCGGGGCCTGCGATCTCACAGCCCTCCCTGATTCCACTTCAGGTTTCCCAGATCGCCGTATCTTCTGTTGAGGGTCTGGGAGTTTTGGGGGTTTTTTTGTTTTTCGGGACGCAGCCTCGCTTTGTCACCCAGGCTGGAGTGCAGTGGCGCGATCGCGACTCACTGCAACCTCCGCCTGCCGGGCTCAAGTGATTCTCCCGCCTCAGCCTCCCAAGTAGCTGGGATTACTGGCGCCAGCAACTACGCCCGTCTAATTTTTGTACTTTTTGTAGGGACAGGGTCTCGCCTTGTTGTCCAGGTTGGTCACGAACTCCTGGGCTCAAGCGATCCTCCAACCTCCCAAAGTGTTGGGGTTACAGGCCTGAACCACCGCTTCCGGCCGCTTTTATTGTTTAAACCGCAGGTAGGCAGTGCACGGTGGCTGACGTCTGTAATCCCAACACTTTGGGAGGCTGAGGCAGGTGGATCGCTCAGAGCCCATAGTTTGAGACCTGCCTAGGCAACATGAGACCCTGTCTCTAAAAATAAATAATCATTAGTCAATCACACCCACATAGTAACTCCCAGATTAGGGAGTGTAGAGGGGGCCCAGATCCACATTGTTCTAAGGCTTTTCAACTTTTATTGTAAATTATAATTTTACATTTTACCCTTTCTGACAGTTCTTATTATTGATCTAAGAATAATTGACTGTGCCACTATGACTCACCTTTTTCCAAGGTAGTTTGACTACCTCCAGGTAGTTTTAAGCTATCTTGGTGTTTTCAGCTATAAAAAGTAAAGTAGCAGTTCCTCTTCAAAGACTTTCCTTAGGAATAAATAGTAACTTATCTTAGATGCAAAATTTATTCAAAGACCCGTGCTAACATTTTTAAATATCTGCTAGCCGTAATAAAGAAATCAATGTGCTTTAAGTTCTTAACTTCCACAATTTAGCCTAAATATTTGCCCTGGCATGCTTATATTGGTCCAAGCAAGCATTAGGTCATAGCGTATTCCTCTTCCCTATTTAAAAGTGTTCTTATCTTTCTCAGCATTCCATAAGTTACTTCCTCCTTCCTTTGTTCTCCTCTACCTTTGCCTCTTTTAAAAAGTTCTAAGTTGCTAGCCAATTGGGGCAAATACAGAATGTGACCTCCCGTTCCAGCCAATGGAAACTGGACACACCAGTAGAGTGGATGTGTCAGGTTATAAATGACGCTGTCGCCTTTGCTGGGTGTACTCTTCTGGCAAAACTGCTGGTGAGTGTACCCTTTCTGCAGGAAGTAAAAATAGCCTTACTAAATAAATTAATGTTCAAGTGCTGTTTCTTTATGGCAGCGGGGAACAAGCATTTCAAATACAGCTATCCTGGGACACACTCCCCACATGTGTGAGTCCTGGAATTCCACCTTAGGAGTTCATTTATGAATTTAGATTAAGGCTCAAATCCCAGATAACACGTAGATATACCTAGGGACATTTAACCTTAGTGTGAATGGGTCATTTCTGGGGTGCAAACTGAACGGGGGGAGAAGGAACCCTCTTAAGACACAGTAAAATGTCTTAGTCCTTACCCGCAGCCCTGGAGGAAGCTACAAAAGAGGAGGAATTCAAAGTCAACCTCACAGTTTCACCCAAAATTGGCCTTGGATAGCACAATATTTAAATATCTCAGTTTAACCTACCTCTTTAATGATTAAATCATGGTTTCCCTTCAAAAACTCCATCTAATTCTGTGATCTCTGATTATAGAATCAACAGGCCACACTTCCCATGGTCTACTAAATTCAGATCAACAACAAAAGCGATGTATCACATTACAGAGGATTTAGAAAACAGGAAAGTGGGGAAAGATCACTCAGACTTTCATGGTGTTCATGCAATGTTATTGCCATTTTGGTGGCAATCTTTCCAGTCTTGTTTCCTTTATTCTTGCTATTTTGGCTATACATAATGATTTTTTCAGATAGTTGAAGCTTCCTACATATTAAATTTTGTGTCCTGCCTTTTTATTACTTATAAGCATTTTCCTCTGTTGCCACAGTGTCTTTCTTTAATATATATTGTGTAGCTGGATCATATTAGCTATTATGTTTTGTTTTTGTTTTGAGACAGGGTTGCTCTCTGTCACCCAGGCTGGAGTACAGTGGCATGATCTCCACTCACTGCAACCTCTGCCTCCCAGATTCAAGCGATTCTCCTGCCTCAGCTTCCCAAGTATCTGGGATTACAGGCGCACACCACCATGCCTGGCTAATTTTTCTATTTTTAGTAGAGATGGGGTTTCACCATGTTGGCCAGGCTGGTCTTGAACTCCTTACCTCAAGTGATCCGCCCACCTCGGCCTCCCAAAGTGCCCAGAGCCACCGAGCCCTGCTGATATTAGCCATTACTTTCAACGGCAAAAACCGCGATTATTTTTGCACCAATCTAATAATTTTCTTAACCATTTCCATATGGTGGACATCCTTGTTGTTAATGAATCATGATGTTCTAAATTGCTTTCCAAAAATTATTCTAATGTATAATTAGCAATGTATGAATTAATCTACTTTACTATATTTTTGCCCAAATTTGCAGAATATATATTTTTAATTTTCAAATTTAATAGACAAATTTTCTTTTCTTTTCTTTTCTTTTTTTTTTTTTTTTAGATGCAGTCTCTCTCTGCCACCCAGGCTGGAATGCAGTAGGGCGATCTCGGCTCACTGCAAGCTCCACCTCCCGGGTTCACGCCACCTCAGGCGAATCACCTGAGGTCAGGAGTTTGAGACCCGCCTGGCCAACATGGTGAACTCTTGTCTCCATTAAAAATACAAAAAATAGCTGGGCGTGGTGGCGCATACCCATAGTCCCTCTTCTCGGGAGGCTGAGGCAGGAGAATCGCTTGAACCAGGGAGGCAGAGGTTGCAGTGAGCCGAGATCACACCACTACACTCCATCCTGGGCGACAGATGGAGACGCTGTCAAAAAATAAAAAGGAAAGAAAGAAAAAAAAAGGAAAAAGGGAGGGAAGGAAGGAAGGAAGGAGGAAAGGAAAGAAGAAAGGGAGGAAAAAGTGAAACCTGTCTCAAAAAAAAAAAAAAAAGGCAGTAACTAGTTAACTGGTCATACATAATATAATTTCCTTCTTTTTTTGAGATGGAGTCTCACTCTGTCACCCAGGCTGGAGTGCAGTGGCACAATCTCAGCTCACTACAAGCTCCGCCTCCTGGGTTCACGCCATTCTCCTGCCTAAGCCTCCCAAGTAGCTGAGACTACAGGCGCCCGCCACCACGCCCGGCAAATTTTTTATATTATTTAGTAGAGATGGGGTTTCACCGTGTTAGCCAGGATGGTCTAGACCCCTGACCTCATGATCCGCCCGCCTCAGCCTCCCAAAGTGCTGGGATTACAGGCGTGAGCCACCGCACCCGGCCCCAGTTTCCTTCTAATTAAACCATAAAATAGGTAAACACATTGCTTGCCTGCCTGGGAAAACACTAGTTTCACACAATGTGAACAAAACCTACACAGTAGACGACAACTGGGTTAAGCAGAGAAGGAGCATTTTTTTTTCTTTTCCATTGACTTTAAAACACCCATTTAAAATTCTGTGGTTATAAGGAAGCTTTACCTTGGACAAGCACTGTTTACAGAAGACACAGCTGAGCCCCAGGCTGTGCTATAAACTCCCAATGTGTAACTCCTGAGAGCCACAATTACTGCAATTCAGGAAGCGTGCAGAAGGAGGTCAGGTGAGCAAGACCTGCCCTGAGTTGTTCTTTAAATCACACTTAATTTTCTGGGTCTACCTAGACCACTAAATCAATGAATAGAGTCATATATTCAGGGGTTTTTTCATTTGTTTTTCATTTTTTGTTTTTGTTTTGAGATGGAGTCTTGTCACCCAGGCTGGAGTGCAGTGATGCAATCTCAGCTCACAGCAACCTCCACCTCACTGGTTCAAGTGATTCTCCCACCTCAGCCTTCCAAGTAGCTGGAATTACAGGTGCCCGCCACCACGCCTGGCTAATTTTTGTATTTAGTAGAGATGGGGTTTCACCATGTTAGTGAGGCTGGTCTCAAACTCCTGACCTCAGGTGATCCACCCGCCTTGGCCTCCCAAAGTGCTGGGATTACAGGCGTGAGCCACTGCACCTGGCCATATATTCAATATTATTACAGGGTCTGCAGGTGGTTCTCATAGCAACCCAAGAAAACTGACTTCCACACAAAAGTACTAAAACAGAGATATGTTTCCTGCTTTGCATGTATGGACTACGGATATTTTAAGTTGTGGATTTCAGTGACTGGTTCGACTGGATTAGGTTTGTGGGAACTACATTGGAATTTCTGTCCTAGTCTTACTGGCCAAGAGAAATTTCCTGTGATTTTAATGCTTTAATTAACTTGCAAGTGAAATATATTTGCATAAATTTTAATAAAAATATTAAGTTGAGATCAGAAATCACATATTATTCCTCTATCCCTGCTGGATGGATTTACCTACTGATGGTAAATGCTGATTTGAGTAAATGTCAATAAATATATTTTGGAATGAGTTGGCTTTAAGAACAAAAAGGGCCAGTTCAATTAAAAACAAACTCATATTCAGTATTTTTACCAAACATAAAATAAGTGTCTTTTCTAACAAGTTGCATGCATTTTTTTTTTTTTTTTTTTTTGAGACGGAGTCTCACTCTGTTGCTCAGGCTGTAGTGCAGTAATGCAATCTGGGCTCACTGCAACCTCTGCCTCCTGGGTTCAAGTGATTCTCCTGCCTCAGCCTCCTGAGTAGCCGGGATTACAGGCGCCTGCCATTGCGCCACCTAGCTAATTTTTGTATTTTTAGTAGAGACGGGATTTCACCGTGTTAGCCAGGATGATCTTGATCTCCTGACCTCGTGATCCACCCGCCTCAGTCTCCCAAAGTGT
Organism: Theropithecus gelada; assembly: GCF_003255815.1. Classification (NCBI taxonomy): domain Eukaryota; kingdom Metazoa; phylum Chordata; class Mammalia; order Primates; family Cercopithecidae; genus Theropithecus; species Theropithecus gelada. Next base: position 76,004,216 of record NC_037681.1, on the reverse strand, counting down.
TGGGATTACAGGTGTGAGTCATTGCGCCCAGCCCCCTATTTTTTAAAATAAATGTTTTAATATTACACTTTAAAAATAAAGACAAGTTAACAACATATATATAGTTAAAAAAATTAGACCACATATGAAGATACAAAAATTTAAATCACAGGTGTATAAAAATATTCACATTGCACACATAATGTACATACTCTAATGCTGTTTATTTCTAAAAGAGTGTTTTGTTTTGTTTTGTTTTGAGACAAGGTCTTGCTCTGTGATGCCCAGGCTGGAATGCAGTGGTGTGATCATAGCTTACTGCAGCCTTGACCTCCTGGGCTCAAGCAATTCTCCCACCTCAGCCTTCCAAGTATATGGGACTATAGGCACACACCACTGCACTCAACTAATTTTGTATATTTTTAGTTTTTGTAGAGATGGGGGTCTCCCTATGTTGCTCAGGCTGGTAATGCTATTTATTTCTAATTTTTCTAATCAAGACAGAATTATACATTTTATAATCTGCTTTTCTGTTTTCATCTAAGAGTCCATGTCAACAGATCTACTTTATTACTTATAATGGCTATATAATATTCCATTTACATATCCAACTCCAAATTTGGAAATATCCAATGTCCAATGACCTAAATGTTAGTCATTTCCAAATTTTCAATATAATTACAAATAAGGCTATGATAAGTGTATTTCTCTTTCTCGGCATATGTGTGTGTATATATATACACACACACACATACACACACACATATATATATGCACATATATGCACATATATATACACACATATATGCATAATTGTTTCATGTATTCCTTAGAATACCAATAATCTGCAAAGTTACACAGTTTACACATTTTTTTGGTTGTTTTGTTTTGTTTTGTGAGACAGGGTCTCCCTCTGTCACCCAGGCTGGATTGCAGTGGCGTGATCTCGGCTCACTGCAACCTCAGCCTCCCACACAATCCTCTCACCTCAGCCTCCCAAGTAGCTGGGACTACAGGTACACACCACTATACCCAGCTAATTTTATTTTTAGTAGAGACAGGGTTTCGCCATTTTGGCCAGGCTAGTCTTGAACTCCTGGCTTCAAGTGATCCTTCTGCCTTGGCCTCCCAAAGTGCTGGGATTATAGGCATGAGCCACTGCACCTGGCCAATTTCCATTATATATTGTTGAAAAGGCAAAAGGCAGCATTTACTGTATGAATCCCATTTATATAAGATTGTATGCATATATATATATATTTATTATTATTATAATTATTTGAGGCAAAGTCTTGCCCTATTGCCCAGGCTGGAGGGCAGTGGCACAATCTCGGCTCACTGCAACCTCTGCCTCGTGGGTTCAAGCAATTCTGCCTCAGCCTTCCGAGTGGCTGGGATTACAGGCAGCCACCGCACCTGGCTAATTTTTGTATTTTTAGTAGAGACGGGGTTTCACCGTGTTGGCCAGGCTGGTCTTGAACTCCTGACCTCAGGTGATCCACCTGCCTTAGCCTTCCAAAGTGTTGGGATTACAGGCGTGAGGCACTGCACCCAGCAATCAACCTTTTAATTTTAGAATAATTTTAGATTGCAGAAAAGTTGCTGAGATAGTGGAGAGTTCCCATGTGCCCTTTACCCAATTTTGTTAACATCTTACATTAACCATGATACACTTGTGAGAATTAAGAAATTAACATTGAGGTATTACTGTTAACTAAACTGCAGACATTATTCAGATTTTACCAGTTTTCCCACTAATGTGCTTTTCTGTTACAGGATTCTATCCAGGATACCATATTGCATTGAGTTGTTATGTCTCCTTAGTCTCTTCTGATCTGTAACAGTTTCTGAGTCCTTTCTTGCTTTTCCTAACCTTGACAGCTTTGAAGAGTACTGGTCAGGTATTTTGTAGAAGGCTCTTTAATTCGGTTTCTCTGATGCTCTCCCCATGATTAGAGTAGGGTTGTGGGTTTTTGAAAAGGATATTTATTACAGGGGTAAAGTGTCCTCATCACATCATTTCGTGTGGGGGTGTCCATGATATTAACAAGACATTGCAGGTGATGTTCACCTTGATCACTTGGTCAATGCATTGTCTGCCAAGTTTCTCCACTGTAAAGTTATTAATTTCCCCTTTCCATACTGTGTTCTTTTTTTTTTTTCTTCTGAGACGGAGTCTTGCTTTGTCGCCCAGGCTACAGTGCAGTGGCACTCGGCTCACCGCAACCTCCACCTCCTGGGTTCAAGCGATTCTCCTGCCTCAGCCTCCTGAGTAGCTGGGATTACAGGTGCATGCCACCATGCCTGGCTAATTTTTAGGAGAGACAGCGGTTCACCATGTTGGTCAGGCTGGTCTCGAACTCCTGACCTCGTGATCCATCCGCCTCAGCCTCCCAAAGTGCTAGGATTACAGGCGTGAGCCACTGCGCCTGGCCTCCATACTGTATTCTTTGGAAGCAAGTTAGTAAGTCCAGCCCACACTAAGGTGGAGAGGAATTAATCTTCACTTCCTAGTGAAGGTTTTATATATATGCATATATATATATAAAAGTTGGCATCTTCTGTAAGGAAGATTTGTTCCTTCTCTATTTATGTATTTATTATATTATTTATTTATATTAGTATGAACATATGTATACTTAGTTGATACTTTTGGTTATAATCTAGTACTGTTATTTTGCTGCTCAAATATTTCCAGCTTTGGCCATTGGGAGCTCTTTCAGGTTGGCTTCTCTGTTCCTTGAACTGTTTTTATTCTCTCTCTGTCTCTTTTTTTTTTTTTTGCCACTTTCTATATTTTGGTATATTGCTTTAATTTTCTGCACTAGCATGATTAGAAAATCTTAATGATTAGAACATTAAAGGAACATAGAGGCATAGATGGTTATTTTCACCTTAATATTGTGGAAAAATGACCTGGCAACTACTTTGATGGTTTACCAACTGATTTCTGGTTGTTTCTCAACTGCCTTGCAAGGCAAGTAAGACAGCAAAGAATTACTTCTCACAGAAATTAAACTTCAGTAGATATCTGACAGCGGTAGGTAAAATGATAGCGATTGGAATAAACTTCAATAGTTTTCAAGTGTTGTTAGGTTCAGTTAAAAAAAATTTCCAGGCCCAGTGCAGTGGCTCACACCTGGAATTCTAGCACTTTGGGAGTCCGAGGCGGGCGGATCACTTGAGGTCAGGAGTTCAAAACTGGGCAGGCCAATTGTACTAAAAATACAAAAAAATTAGCCGGGCATGGTGGCAGACACCTGTAATCCCAGCTACCTGGAAGCTGAGGCAGGAGAATCGCTTGAACGTGGGAGGCGGAGGTTGCAGTGGGCTGAGATTGTGCCATTCAACCTGTGCCACAGAGTGAGATCCTATCTCAAAAAAAGAAAAAAAAAAATGTCCAGGAGAGAAGTTTGCATTAAATCATTCAGTAACACTGATTGCACACCTTTGTAGTAGGCATTGGGAAGGTGGGGGAAAAAAAGAGGGTGGTAGGTTGGGGTGGGGGCATGAGTTAGGAGGTAAGATGATGGCAAGTATGCTTTTGAGTAATGAACTTCTGTACAATACCAATTACCTAGGGGAGTGGTAGATCTTAAAGACAAAGATTAATTGATTGATTTTGTTTTCTTCTTAAATTCCTTTTACCAAAAGACACAGATAATAAAACAATATTTATATTTGAGAGGTGGTGATGGTTGTGGTCAAAAGGACCAGCTGAAAGACATAATGTCCAAGCAAGGTGAGGGAAAGCTCTGGGGGCAGGCTGTAATAACCATAACAGCAAACACTTACTATGAATCAGGCACTAGTTATCAACAGTTTATCAACCCATTAAAAACTTATTACAGCCGAGCGCAGCAGCTCATGCCTGTAATCCCAGCACTTTAGGAGGCTGAGGTGGGCAGTCACCTGAGGCCAGGAGTTCCAGACCAGCCTGGCCAACATGGTGAATTAGCAGGGTGTGGTGGTGTGCGCCTGTAATCTCAGCCAAGCAAGAGGCTGAGGGGGGAGAATCACTTGAACCCAGGAGGCGGAGGTTGGTTGCAATAAGCCGAGATCGCGCCATTGAGCTCCAGGTTGGGCGACACAGTGAGACTGTCTCAAAAAAACAAAAAACAGTCTGGGAGCGGGGGCTCACGCCTGTAATCCCAGCACTTTGGGAGGCCGATGTGGGCGGATCACCTGAGATATGGAGTTCGAGACCAGCCTGACCAACATGGAGAAACTCCGTATTTACTAAAAACACAAAATTAGCCAGACGTGGTGGCGCATGCCTGTAATCCCAGCTACTCGGGAGGCTGAGGCAGGACAATTGCTTGAACGCAGGAGGCAGAGGTTGCGGTGAGCTGAGATCGCGCCATTGCACTCCAGCTTGGGCAACGAGAGAAACTCCGTCTCAAAAACAAAAAGAAACAAAAACAAAACAAAAACCGTATTACAATCCTGTGAACTAGCTACTGTCATTACTATAATGTAGATGAACAAACTGGGACATGGACAGTTGACAAGACATCCCCAGCCACACACTAGAAATGAGCTGGGATAGGAAATCAGACACTCTGACTCTATTACTCCAAATGCCATACATACAAGCTGACTTCCGAAAAAAGAGAAAGTACTGTTCGCACAGTACTAACTGGTTCTACGGCCACTGTTTCCTTGCATTTCTTTTTTCCTTCTTGTTAGGAACACGTAACTTTGAAGGAGGTATCATTTCTCCCACAGTTCTCCATTTAACGTTTCCTCGAGTGCAAGCACCACCGAGGCCACACAGCCCCAGAGTAGAAGTAATTTGCTTCCTAGAAACCCTCATTGTATCCAGATTCCCTCCCAGAGGAGCCATCAGTTCTCATGGGTGGCACTTTTTTCTCCAGCTGATTACACTTTTTTCCTGTATCAGTTAATTTTTCCAACTTCTAACTGAATAAAGGCAGTTTTCTTAAAAAAAAAAAAAAAAAGCGAAAAACGGAAAGGAAGGAAGAGGAAAGAATGGAAGGAAGAAATGAAGGAAGTAAGGAAAGAAACGAGAGGGACAGAAAGAGAGAAAGAAAGGAAAGGAAAACAAGAAATGGAAGGCACCTGCAGAAACGATTCACCACGCGCGGCTGACCCTGGGAGGAGCCACAGGTTGAACGAGCGCCTCCCAGGCTGGACGCCCGCTGCGGACACCGCAGACAGTCCCACCCCGGGCGGCTACAGCGACTCTTCTGAATTCCGGAAAGAACCTTTTCCAGCGGGACCGGAAGCCCGGCGGGGACCGTAGCGGGGACGGACTGACCTACCGACCATTCTTCCGGGTGCGGAAGGTGATCTCACCCGTGCTCAGAATCCAGGGGCCCGGGACAGTAGGTAGGAGTTAAGTGGGTAGGGTCCCTTAACCAGGGTTGTCCGGTGTGGGTGGTGTGTGTTGTTTCGCCTAACGTGTCAGTGGCACAAATCACGCGAACTCATAAACATTGTGCGTTCGGAAGGCTTTTCAAGATGCGTTTAATCCCTGCGTAAGCCCACGTTAAGCATTCACGAAGGCATGTGCTCTGTTCTCTCGGAAGCCGCCGGCCGGCTTCCCCTCCTCGGGCGCGGCTGCGGGCACAAGTCCTCAAGTCCCAGCCTCCCATGGGCCCAAGGCCTTCTGGGCTGCAATTTGAGGCGAAGCCACCCCAGTTTCGTAATTTTTCTGCAGTGATTTATTTTTACCTTTCAGGTAAGTTCGAAAGCTTCCAGCTCACTTTCAGACATTTCCACTAACGTAACTACGTATTTGCAACATACTTTTTTCAGATTCCTTGAAAAGAATATCCTAGTGACCAAACACCACCTTACTGGGAGTCAGAACGTCTGGGTTCTAGTCTTGACTGCCATTAACTAGCGGTATGACACTGGAGACGCCTTTTTGACCCCTATGGATTTACGTTTCCTTTTCTGTAAAATGAGGAGCTTGGAATAAGTGACAAATTTCCTTCCAGTTTTGACATTTGGGTTATTGCCTCCAATATGTCTTTCCAGTTTCTGCCTCAATTACATATCTGTGCTTTGGTTAATATCTTGTAGTGTCCTTCCTCCCATTCCTTTAATCTGTGCTCTTCTCAAATCTGGTTTCATACTCGTTTAAAAATTATTTTCTCAAGGAATCCTGTGTTTCCCGAGCACTCTACTTTTGGTCCAGGGGCACAACCGTAAGTATGTGCCATTCTTAAAAGTATTTAATGTGTGTAAATACTATTGAATGAATTTCCAAATTTTTTTTTTTTTCCTTTGGACAGAGTCTCGCTCTGTCGCCCAGGCTAGAGTGCAGTGGCGCGATCTCGGCTCACTGCAATCTGCCTCCTGGGTTCAAGCAATTCTCCTGCCTCAGTCTCCCAAGTCGCTGAGATTACAGGCGCCCACCACCACGCCCGGCTAATTTTTGTACTTTTAGTAGAGATGGGGTTTCACCACATTGGCCAGGCTCTTGAACTCATGACCTCAGGTGATCCGCCCGCCTCGGCCTCCCAAAGTGCTAGGATTACAGGCATGAGCCACCACGCCCGGCCTGAATTTCTAAATCTTAATGTGTTTATTTCGTTGGCATTAAGTCAGATTTTTCCTTGATCTTTACTTGAGTAAGCATTTTAAGGTACAATGCTTGCTCGATTACACACACATACATAACCTCTTAATTGTCCGAAGGTAAACAAGTTAATGACTTGTGAATATTTTTAACTTATAAGCAATGAATCCTCAACGCTTATAAGCCAATACTGAAACGTGTGATACGGTTTTAAAATAGCTGATGATAAAGTCTTTACATCAGCCCATTTTCCCCTCATAGTCTTGTAATAGGAAGGACAGATATTCAAACACTTATTTATTTATTTATTTGTTAACAGAGATCCAGAAAATGAGGCCCATAGGAAACAAGTGACTTGCTGAGTCCAGATAACACTTACTATCAGAGTGAGTGTCCAGCTAAGTTTCCTTTATTGCCCAATAAGATAATTTCTTCACTATACTGTGCTTGTTTCAGTTACCATTTATTTTCTTTCTTTTAAAAAGTATTCAATATAGGCCAGGCGCGGTGGCTCACGCCTGTAATCCCAGCACTTTGGGAGGCCAAGGTGGGTGGATCACCTGAGGTCAGGAGTTCAAGACCAGCCTGACCAACATGGTGAAACCCTGTCTCTACTAAAAATACAAAAAAATTAGCCGGCTGTGCTGGCAGGCGCCTGTAATCCCAGCTACTTGGGAGGCTGAGGCAGGAGCATCCCTTGAACCCAGGAGGTGGAGGTTGCAGTGAGCCGAGATTGCGCCATTGCACTCCAGACTGGGCGACGAGCAAAACTTCATCTCAAAAAAAAAAATTTCAGTATATTCTATTTACCATGTCAGAACCATAAATTTACTATGTTAGAACCATAAAATACACTTTGGGAAGATTGGTTGAAATGTAACATTTAGGCTAGGCATGGTGGCTCACACCTGTAATCCCAGCATTTTGGGAGGCTGAGGCAGGTGGATCACCTGAGGTCAGGAGTTTGAGACTAGCCTGGCCAACACGGTAAAACCTGGCGTCCACTAAAAATACAAAAATTAGCTGGACACAGTGGCGCACACCTGTAGTTGAAGCTACTTGGGAGGCTAAGGCTGGAGAATCGCTTGAACCCGGGAGTCAGAGGTTGCAGTGGGCTGAGATCACACCACTGAACTCCAGCATGGGCAACAGAGGGAGACTCCAGCTCAAAAAAAAAAAAGAAAGAAAGAAATGTAACATTTAATGTCTAGTTATCTAGCAAAGATCACCCGTCCAGAGTGATTTCTTTGGTCACATCAAATAACTATTATCATTTGTGAACAATTTTAAAGAATATCTAGTAGAAAATATAAATATATTTATATAATATGTATGTTGTATATAAATATAAAATATAAGCATACTGTAGAAATGCCATATTATAAGAGAAATCATTAAAAAAAAATTTTTTTTTGAGGCAGAGTCACGCTCTGTCTCCCAGGCTGGAGTGCAGTGGTGCAATCTCGGCTCATTGCAACCTCTGTCTCCCAGGTTCAAGCGATTCTCCTGCCTCAGCCTCCCGAGTAGCTGGGACTACAGGCATGTGCCACCACGCCCAGGTAATTTTTTTGAATTTTTAATAGAGATGGGGTTTCACCATATCAGTCAGCCTGGTGTCGAACTCCTGACCTCAAATGACCTGCCTGCCTTGGTCACCCTGGTCCACCCTGGTCTCCCAAAGTGCTGAGATTACAGGCATGAGCCACTGTGCCTGGCCAAAAATTTTAAAACTTTGTAAAAGTTTATAATTTTGTTCAAGATAGCTTTATATGTATTTTTATTAGAGACGAGGTTTCACCACGTTGGCCAGGCTAGTCTCAAACTCCTGATGTCAGGTGATCTGCCCACGTTGGCCTCCCAAAGTGCTGGAATTACAGGTATGAGCCACCATATCCGGCTGGAAAACGTGTTCTTTTTACATTGTTTTTGTCGTTCCTGCCCCTAAAAACTGAAAAGCAAAGCCATGGAAATGCAGTCTTGAGAGCAGAGGCAGTAGAGGCCACTGGGAGGAAAAGAACTATTACTAATGAGTTCTGTTACAGTTTTCTCTCAAAAACCTCTTCTTTCATTCTAAGAATAATAACTCAAAAGGCATTATTCAATAAATATTGGGTGTCTTCTTCCTACTATAAAGCATCTTTTTTTAGGGGGTGAGATGGGAAGATGGAAAAGTGTTAAGAATTGAAAGATAGTTCCAACTAGATGAAGTGTGTGCAAAGTTTCAGAGATGAGATGACAAGCCATCAGAGATTATAGGTGGGTTATAATAACAAAAGCTTGAGAGGTAGGAGTGTAGAGACTCTAAGAGTGTAAGAAATAAAGTAAGGCTGGGCATGGTGGCTCATGCCTGTAATCCCAGCACTTTGGGAGACCAGGGTGGATCACTGGATCCCAGGAGTTTGAGACCAGCCTAGACAACATGGTGAAACACCATCTCTACCAAAAAAACAAACAAAAAATTATCTGGGCATAGTGGTGGGCACCTCTAGTCCCAGCTATTAGGGAGGCTGAGGTGAGAGGATCACCTAAGCCTAGGAGGTCGAGGCTGCAATGAGCTGTGACCACATCAGTGCATTCCAGCCTCCAGCTTGGACAATATAGTGAGACCCAGTTTCAAAAAAGAAGTTTCAGGGTGTTTAACAGAAAGGTGATCATTTCAAATTTGCACTTTAGAAAAATTACTCTAGTTGTGATTTGGTTAGTTGATATTTCAAGAGTGAAAAAAGAGCCTTTTACAAGTTGTTATTGTATTTCAATTCTATCATAGTAGTAACATTAACAGTAATAATAATAGCTAGTATCTAGAGAGTACTTGGTATGGAATCCTATCTCTTGATGAGACTGAGTTTTTTCAGGGCAGGAACCCAGTTTTACTCATTGTTGTAAGTCTAGTGAGTTAAGTGTAGCCCAGTGCTATGCATATAGTAAATATCCAATTAATATTTGCTAACTTGATTTGAATATTATTTTAAAACCTTTTTTTTTTCCTAGGAGAAACATGAACCAGAAGCTATTGAAATTGGAGAACTTGCTACGATTTCACACTATTTATAGGCAACTGCACAGTCTGTGTCAAAGAAGAGCATTAAGACAGTGGAGCCATGGGTTTTCATCTGCTTACCCTGTGTGGACAGCTCAGCTGTATGCCTGGCCCTGGCCAACAGAAATGCTCATTGGGGCTGCTTTATCTCAGTATAGGTTTCTAGTAACAAAAAAGGTAGTTACAGTTTTCTTTTTTTTTTTTTTTTTTTTTTGAGACGGAGTCTCAACCTGTCACCCAGGCTGGAGTGCACAGGTGCGATCTCGGCTCACTGCAACCTACGCCTCCTGGGTTTAAGTGATTCTCCTGCCTCAGCCTCCTGAGTAGCTGGGATTACAGGCATGAGCCACCGCGCCCGGCATAGTTACAGATTTCTGTAAGTTATTTTATTATTTGATCTAAAATGAAAGTGCCTAGAACCATGAGTAGAAATCCATTTTGAGTATTTTATCATTTACAGAATATTTATTACTTAATGCTATATTCCAAGCAATAGCGCTTTGTGAGAAAGGGAAGTTCTGGTTAATTGTGTGGTGCTGATGAATTTGGTTCCTTGGGAATCAGTGTACAACAGTGAATTAAGGATGTAGGAATTTAATTTTAGCCTAAGTTTTAACTACTTATGGGAGTGTTTGTTGGTAGAAATAGTAGCTATGGTCAGACACGGTGGCTCACGCCTGTAATCCTAGCACTTCGGGAGGCCAAGGTAAGCAGATCACAAGGTCAAGAGTTTGAGACCAGCCTGGCCAACATGGTGAAACCCTGTCTCTACTAAAAATACAAAAATTAGCCAGGCATGGTGGCGCATGCCTGTAGTCCCAGCTACTCAGGAGGCTGAGGCAGGAGAATCGCTTGAACCTGAGAGTTGTAGGTTGCAGTGAGCCGAGACCACACCATGCACTCCAGCCTGGGCAACAGAGTGAGAGACTCCATCTCAAAAAAAAACCAAAAAACAAAAAAAATACAAAAACTAGTTGGGCATGGTGGTGCACACCGGTAATCCCAGCTACTGGGGAGGCTGAGGCAGGAGAATGGCTTGAACCCAGGAGGTGGAGGTTGTAGTGAGCTGAGATCGGATGAGATCTGGATGACAGAGCAAGACTCTGTCTCAAAAAAAAGAAATAGTAGCTATGATTGTGGTAGATATTTCAGAATAAATCTAAATTGTCACTTAAGTTTTTTCTTCCTTTTTGTTTATATGTTCTGATTTTTTTAATAGGAAGAAAGACCACGGAAATCTCAGTTATCTTCAACAAAATCTAAAAAGGTGGTAGAAGTATGGATTGGAATGACTGTTGAGGAACTGGCCAGGGCAATGGAAAAAAACACAGGTGAGTCAGATATTTTTACAAAGCAAAATATGGGAATGTTGGAAGACCAGGCATTTTATTTGCAATGAGATTAAGGCATTTAAAGATCAAAAACTAGACTGGCACTTAAAAAATATATTAAGTCATCGTAATATTCTTCATTTTAAGTCATAATCCCTAGTTTCTTGACTCTGCCAAATGTAGTTCTCTAAGATTTTGCTTTTAATTAAAGTGGAAAAGATTTTCTTGTATGAATTAAGTTTTCTTTCTTGGAAGTTTTGTGGGCTATTAGAATAAATCCAAAGAATGTTTTTAGACTGAGGGTCTATACTTATATACTTTCTCTTTGTTTTTCTATAATTTTCTATATCTTCTTCCTTTTTTTTTTTTTCAGTTTTTTTTTTGAGAAAGGGTCTTGCTTTGTCCAGTATAGTGGCACAATCATGGCTCACTGCTGCAGCCTTGGCCTCCTGGGCTCAAACAGTCCTTCAGCCTCAGCCTCCTGAGTAGCTGGGACTACAGGCATGTGCCACTATGCCCAGCTAATTTTTTATTTTTTGTAGAGACAGAGTCTTACTATGTTGTCTAGGCTGGTCTTGAACTCCTGGGTACAAGTAATCCTTCTGCCTCAGCTTCCCAAAGTGCTGGGATTATAGGTATGAGCCACCATGCCTGGCCCTATAATTTTCTGGTTTCCTTTTTTTCACTTATTATTATTATTATTATTATTATTATTATTTTTTGAGATAGAATTTCACTCTTGTCACCCAGGATGGAGTGCAGTGGCACAATCTTGGCTCGCTGCAACCTCCGCCTCCCAGATTCAAGTGATTCTACTGCCTCAGCCTCCTGAGGAGCTGGGATTATAGGTGCCCACAACCACGCCTGGCTAATTTTTGTATTTTTAGTAGTTACAGCGTTTCACCGTGTTGGCCAGGCTGATCTCAAATTCCTGACCTCAAGTGATCCGCCAGCCTCGGCATCCCAAAGTGATGGGATTATAGGCGTGAACTACCACGCCCAGCCTTTTCACTCATTTTGACAATATGAGAAATACTGATAGTAGCCAGGCACGGTGGCTCACGCCTGTAATCCCAGCACTTTGGGAGGCTGAGGTGGGCGGATCACTAGGTCAGGAGATTGAGACCATCCTGGCTAACACAGTGAAACCCCGTCTCTACTAAAAATACCAAAAAAATAAGCCAGGCATAGTGGCAGGCGCCTGTAGTCCCAGCTACTCGGGAGGCTGAGGCAGGAGAATGGCGTGAACCCAGGAGGCGGAGCTTGCAGTGAGCCAAGATCGCACCACTGCACTCCAGCCAGGGCGACAGAGTGAGAATCTGTCTTCAAAAAATATATATACTGATAATAATAACTACAACTTGTCATAATATTATTTTTATTTATAAATGGAGCATATTATTGCCATTTTTATATTCCTTCATTGTGATGTGCTTATTACCAGTTTAGGATTTTTGAAACAAAATTTGAGTTTTCATTATAAAGTGACATTAAAATTCAGTATATGAGAAATATACCCTGTTATTGTAACAAAGTGTAACAGACTCTTGGGGAAAAAAAGAATTAATAGTAACTCATATATGTTAAGCCATTAATATGTACCAGTACTTTTTTAACTCTTGTACTTCTTCTCACAATGCCCTAAAGTTAGGTATCCTTATTTACAGGCTGGGAAAGTGAGGTTTAGAGAGGATAAATAATTACCCACTCTTTCCAGCTAGTTGTGGGAGAAGCAGGATTTGAACCTTGGAAATATGGGGAATATTTGATCTTATGAATTATGGCTCCAGAGCACATGCTGTTACTCATCAACCAAATTATCTCTCAAGAATTATTTTGTAAATCACAGCAATGCTAAACTTCAATGTATTTCCTGCCTGAACGTGTTACTTTTTGTGCATGTACATCCTTACAAAGAGTACAAAATTGTTAGTACACTGTTTGGCTTTTTTTTTTTTTTTTGAGACAGAGTTTCGCTCTTGTTAGCCAGGCTAGAGTGCAATGGCGCGATCTCGGCTCATCACAACCTCTGCCTCCTGGGTTCAAGCAGTTCTCCTGTCTCAGCCTCCCGAGTAGCTGAGATTACAGGCATGCACCACCACGCCTGACTAATTTTGTGTTTGTAGTAGAGATGAAGTTTCTGTATGTTGATCAGACTGGTCTTAAACTTCCGACCTCAGGTGATCCACCCTCCTCGGCTTCCCAAAGTACTGGGATTACAGGCGTGAGCCACCGTGCCCGGCCTGTTTGGCATTTTTAATAATTTTGCAGATGGATTATTCAGTCATTTTATAGCTAGAAAACTATGAAAATAAATGAATATGGCTATATCATTCAGAATTTTTTCTACAGAAAATTGTATTGGTGTGGTTTTATAAATAGTATTGATGATAGGCTTGATTTTTAAAACTTTTTTTTGAGGCACAGTCTTGCTGTGTCACTCAGGCTGGAGTCCAGTGGCAGGATCTTGGCTCACTGCAACTTCTTACTCCCCGGTTCAAGTGATTCTTGTGCCTGAGCCTCCCAAGTAGCTGGGATTACAGGCATATGCCACCACACCCAGCTAATATTTGTATTTTTAGTAGAGACAGAGTTTCATTATGTGGGCCAGGCTGGTCTCAAACTCCTGACCTCAAGTGATCTGCACACCTTAGCCTTCCAAATGCTAGGATTACAGGGATGAGCCACTGTGCCTGGCAAAACTTTTTATTATTAGCAATTATCAGACAAATATGGTAGCAGAAAGAATGGAAAAAGCTTAAATGTATGCATAAGTCAGTGACAACAGATATTTTATTTTATCCATTAGTACTTCAGTATATATCTCTAAAAGATGAGTACTCCTTTTTTTTTTTTTTTTCAAACATTCCCCCCTATCCCTATACACATAGAGGAACCCATAACCATAATTCTTTAGTATGACTAATAAATAGAATGATTAAAATACAAATTTAGTCTCATGGAGCAGTACTCTAAACCCCAAACTGATTGTTTATGATGAAAATAAAGGGTGTCTGTTTGAAGCTTATTTCATATTCAGATCTCTTCTGAATTAAAGATAGTTTTCATGAGGTGATTCTTTTTAACTACTATATATATTAGCGATATGAGTACTTTTTTTCCCTCTTCTGGGTCATTTAAGTAGCTTGATGTAATATTTAATGTTGCAATATGTTGGATACTTTTCTACATGTAAATATTTAAGTCTTTGGTAAAAATAAAATAGTATGTTAATACCATATGCATTTAATACAGAGGGGAAATGATTATCTCTCTATGTAAGCTACTTCCCAAAAGTTCGATATAATGTATTGGAAAACTAGAGTATTAGGTATTTTTAGCATTATTAGAAATAGAATTGTACATATATATATGTGTGTGTATATATATATATATATATATATTTTTTTTTTTTTTTGAGACGGAGTCTCGCTGTGTCTCCCAGGCTGGAGTGCAGTGGCATGATTTCGGCTCACTGCAAGCTCTGCCTCCCGGGTTCACGCCATTCTCCCGCCTCAGCCTCCCAAGTAGCTGGGACTACAGGCGCCCGCCACCACGGCCTGCTAGTTTTTTGTATTTTTAGTAGAGACGGGGTTTCACCATGTTAGCCAGGATAGTCTCGATCTCCTGACCTCGTGATCCACCCGCCTCGGCCTCCCAAAGTGCTGGGATTACAGGCTTGAGCCACTGCGCCCGGCCTGTATATATATATTTTTTTGAACACTTTCACTCTTGTTGTGCAGGCTGGAGTGCAATGGCGTGATCTTGGCTCACTGCAACCTCCACCTCTCAGGTTCAAGCAATTCTCCTGTCTCAGCCTCGCGAGTAGCTGGGATTACAGATGCCTAACATGCCTGGCTAAGTTTTTTTTTTTGAGACGGAGTCTTGCTCTCTCACCCAGTCTGGAGTGCAGTGGTAACGATCTCAGCTCACTGCAACTTCTATCTCCCAGGTTCAAGCGATTCTCCTGCCTCAGCTTCCTAAGTAGCTGGGACTACAGGCATGCGCCACCACGCCTGGCTAATTTCTGTATTTTTAGTAGAGACGAGGTTTCAGCATGTTGGCCTCGCTGGTCTCTAACTCCTGACCTCAGGTGATCCGCCCACCTTAGCCTCCCAAAGTGCTGGGATTACAGGCGTGAGCCACTGCCCAGCCTCCTTGCTAATTTTTGTGTTTTAAGTAGAGATGGGGTTTCACCATGTTGGTCAGGCTGGTCTCAAACTCCTGACCTCAGCTGATCCACCCACCTCAGCTTCCCAAAGTGGTGGGATTACAGGTGTGAGCCACCATGCCCAGCCAACTAATAATTTTTGTTTTGAAATAGTTTTACAGTTCTCTGAGAGCATATTCACATAGTAAATTTGAGTTGTATCATTCTTAAAATGTGTTTCCTTGGGAAAGCATGTGGTAGAAAGATAAATAGGAAATGGTTTCTTGGCATTATTGGTTGTTAAACACAACCATTTTAAAAAATTAAGTCATAAAGGTAGTAAAAACTCAAAAACTCTTTTACTGGCTGGGTGTGGTGGCTCATGTCTATAATCCCAGCACTTTCAGAGGCTGAGGCAAACGTATCGCTTGAGCCCAAGAGTTTGAGATCAGCCTGGGCAACATGGTGAAGCCTCATCTTTACAAAAGAAATACAAAAATTAGCTGGGTATGGTGACGCAAGCCTCTAGTTCCTGCTTTTGAGGAGGCTGAGGTGGGAGGATTGCCTGGGAGGCAGAGGTTGCAGTGAGCCGAGATTGTGCCGCTGCATTCCAGCCAGGGCGACAGAGTGAGACCCTGCCTCAAAAAACCCCAAACAAACAAACAAACAAAACCAACTCTTCACTTCCCAATTATTTTATTGCATTTTACAATTATTTGTGTTCTCAAGGTTATTTATGCCTATCATATCTGTATGTTAGAAAGACTATATAGTAGTCTACTACTGTGCATCTCTTCCCAACTCTGTATTCAGTGACTTTATGTTGGTAGCTTGTAATCAACCATGGTGGGCATATTTGCACCATGGAAATTGGGGAATGCTGTAAATTAGAGGTTTATTTTTGACAGCATAGTTATTAAACATTTGCCAGCACACCAGTGAATAGGATGTTCTTTTAGTATAATGTTCTGCTTATCTGAGGATGGCTTTCTTCCTTTTTTTTTCCTTGAGACGGAGTCTCACTCTTGCCCAGACTGGAGCGCAGTGGCTCAGTCTTGGCTCACTACAACCTCCGCCTCCTGGGTTCAAGAGAGTCTCCTGCTTTAACCTCTGGAGCAGCTGGGATTACAGGTGTGTGCCACCATGCCCAGCTAATTTTTTGTATTTTTAATGGAGATGGGGTTTCACCATGTTGGGCAGGCTGGTTTCGAACTCCTGATCTCAGGTGATCTGCCCACCTCGGCCTCCCAAAGTGCTGGGATTACACGCTTGAGCCACCACGCCCGGCTTTAAATATATTTTTATAGGGTGACTACAAGTCTGGAACATAAAACTACTTGTTTCATTATCATCACAGATACATTTGTTTATCATCCACAGGGAAACATGACTGAGATTAAAACAAAGCACATTAAATAAAATGAAAAAGAGAATAGGTAAATATTTTTCCTATATTTCAAGAGTTTTTGGGTTAGGTGCAGTAACACCTGTAATTCCAGAACTTTGGGAGGCCAAGGTGGGAGAATTGCTTGACCAGGAGTTCAAAACCAACCTGGGCAACATGGCAAGACCCCTTCTCTACAAAAAATTAGTAGGATGTGGTGGTGGCACCTATGGTTCCAGCTACAATGGAGACCGAGGCAGGAGGGTTGCTTGAGCCTGGGAATTTGAGGCTACAGCAGTGAGTTAGGATTGTGCCACTGTACCCTAGCCTGGACGACAGTGCAAGACCCTATCTCAAAAAAAAGTTTTTTGGTTTTTTTTGTTTCTTTTTTTGTGATGGAGTCTCACTCTGTCACCCAGGCTGGAGTGCAGTGGCACATTCTTGGCTCACTGCAACATCTGTCTCCCGGGTTCAAGCAATTCTCCTGCCCCAACTTCCTATGTAGCTGGGACTACAGGCGCTACCACCATGCCTGGCTAATTTTTGTATTTTCAGTAGAAATGGGGTTTCACCATATTGGCCAGGCTGGTCTTGAACTCCTGACCTCATGATCTGCCCACCTCGGCCTCCCAAAGTGCTGGGATTACAGGCATGAGCCACCATGCCTGGCCAAAAAATTTTTTTAAATAAAAAATAAAGACTTTTTGGACACCCTAGATACATAAACAGGTAAATGAATTGAGGATACATGTATTCAGAGAGAGAGAGATATATATATTGTGTGTGTGTCTGTACATACTGTCAGTTCTCATTATGCGTGGATTATTTATTTTAGGTGTGGATTCTGTATTTGAAAATTCACCTACTCAACAAAATGTATTTGCAGCTCAAAAATCAGTACTTGCTGGGTGCAGTGGCTCACGCCTGTGATCCCAGCACTTTGGGAGGCCCAGACAGGCAGATCATCTGAGGTCAGGAATTTGAGACCAGCCTAACCAACATGGTGAAACCCTGTCTACTAAAAATACAAAAATTAGCCAGGGATGGTGGCATGCACTTGTAATCTCGGCTACTTAGGAGGCTGAGGCAGAAGAATTGTTTGAACCTGGGAAGCAGAGGCTGCAGCTAGCTGAGATTGCCCCACTGCACTTCAGCCTGGGTGACAACAGCGAAACTCTGTCCCAGAAAGAAAAAAAAAAAATCAGTACTCAGGTTCTCTTGCAGTTATTGGACATGTGCAGAACAGTGAAAAATGTGAGTTGTGCATTTTGCATGTTCTGAAGCTGAGGTTGAATGAGGTGACACTCTGTTTCAGCTGTTGTACTGCAAACAAGTGTACTTTTTGTATTCTATTTAGTGCCACATTTTTTTTCACATTTTTATACTTTTTGTTGGTAATTTTGCTGTTTAAAATGGCTCCTAAATGTGGTACTGAAGTCCTATCTAGTGTTCCTAAGCTCAAGAAGGCTGTGATATGCCTTTCAGAGAAAATATGCATCTCAAACAAGCTTGTTCTGGCATGAGTTATAGTGCAATTGGCCATGAGTTCAGTGTTAAGGAATCAAATATATATATAGTATCTTTAAACAGAAATGCATAAAACAAAGTTATGTATTGATCAGTTAATGAAATGTCACTGAAGGCTTGCAGGAACCCACCTGTGTAGTTCCCCTCAGAACAGTGGTTCAATATTTGCTAATTCAATAGTTTTGGTGACTTTATAGAACATAATTATTGCAAATAATGGGAATTGATTGTATACACACACACATTCATATATACATGACATTTGTGACTAATTTTTAGAGAAGTAGACTACAATCAATTATTATAAATACTAAATCTATCTTAACATTTTACTGATGATTCAGATGGCTTAGAATACATAAATTCAAATATTTATGAATATGCAGAAAAGTCAGTAAATAGAAATGTATCATATTTTGAATAATTTAAAAACATTTTTTAGCTTCCTTGTGATTTATTAATTAGAGAACCAGTTTGCATAGTTATTCCTCTCATTGAGTGTATTATTCGTATAGACATTTATTAATAGAGATTACTTTCTTGAGCATTTGATTAATGATCCTAAAAGGTTTTATTTTATTCCAACCAGATTATATATATGAAGCTTTATTGAACACTGCTATTGACATAGATTCACTGGAAGCAGACTCACATTTAGATGAAGTCTGGATCAAGGAAGTGATAATGAAGGCAGGGATGAAGTTAAAGTGGAGTAAATTGAAACAGGACAAAGTCAAAAAAAATAAAGATGCTGTAAGAAGGTAAAACTTAACTGTATAGACTGGTGGGGTTTGGGAGAGACTACACAGTTATATTCATACTTTTTAATGGAAAGATTTGCTTTAAAATTTCTTTTGTAATAAAGATACGTGTGTATAAACTTTTCTTCAAAGTACTTAAAGCATTAGAAAGTATATTAATACATTCAAGTTATTATAAAACTGTAAGGTTTTTTTTAATTTGCTGAATGTATACATTGGTCTGAATTTTCAGATTTGATTGATTCTCATTCTTATGAAAATGTAAACCACAGGTAGGTAGGCAGTTATTAAATAGTCTGTCATAAGTCATTATATGTATAAGAAGGGGAAATAGGCCTAATCCACACTGAATATTGGGTTTTATTGTTAATGGTAGCTCACAGGGATAAATGTGAACCAATTCACAGGCTATAAAGTATTTCTGATATTTAAGAAATGAAACTCTTTTGCTGTTAATTGTAGGCCCCAGGCAGATCCAGCTTTATTAACCCCAAGGTCCCCGATTGTTACTATAATGGGCCATGTTGATCACGGGAAAACAACATTACTTGACAAACTTCGAAAAACTCAAGTGGCAGCAATGGAAGTTGGAGGCATCACTCAGCACATTGGTGCCTTTCTTGGTATGAACACAAATTACCTTACAATGTGCTTGGGAACCCCACTTACTATTTTCTTAAACCAAATGTCATAGTGTGAAGTATACAAATTCAAAGTAAAAGAGAAGGCTAAAGCTTACAGTCGTTGGTTTGATGAAATGTAGAGCAGGTGATTAGTAAAGCTATTTTTTAACTTTCTATGAGAAGAAAATTGTGTTAACTGTTTTTTTTTTTTTTTTTTTTGAGACAGAGTATCACTCTGTCACCCAGGCTGGAGTGCAGTGGTGCAATCTTGGCTCACTGCAACCTCTGCCTTCCCGGTTCAAGCAGTGCTCCTGCCTCAGCCTCCCAAGTAGCTGGGACTACAGGTGTGCACCACTGTGCCTGGCTGATTTTTGTAGTTTTAGTTGAGGCAGGGTTTCCCCGTGTTGGCCAGGCTGGTCTCAAACTCCTGACCTTGTGATCGCCCGTGTCGGCCTCCCAAAGTGTTGGGATTACAGATGTGAACCATCGTGCCTGGCCTAATTTTTTTGTATTTTTAGTAGAGACAGGGTTTTGCCATGTTGGCCAGGCTGGTGTCGAACCCCTAACCTCAAGTGATCTGCCCATCTTGACCTCCCAAAGTGCTAGGATTACAGGTGTGAGCCACCGCACCTGGCTGAAAATTGTGTTAACTTTTAATTCTAGCTCATTCTTAGTTTGATTTAATGAGCCTACAAGTTTTTGTTAATTAATTATGTTTATATAACCTCCTTTGCTAGGTTGTGATAATGTTGCTGATAATAATTAAATAATAGTCCCAATTATGAGCACCTAGCATGTGTCCAGAACTATGCTAAGCACCTTATATGTTTTGTCTTTTTTATCTTACAACAACATCATAAGGTAGGTATTAATAGTTGCACTTACAAATAAGGAAGCTGATACTTCTTTGAGTTAAGTAACTTTCCCACAGTATATAGCCTGTAAGTAGCGTAGCCAGGATTTAAACCCAAGGTCACTGGACTCAAATCCTGAGCTACTGCCTACTAAATCGCCTTTCTGTGGCTCAGGGGGTTGTGCAACTCTGATTTGCTAATGTAAGGGTGGCTCCCGGTACAACAGTTGGTCTGTTCTATCTCTAAAATAGATTTATCATTGATACATTTATGAAAGTAGTTATGTTCTAGAAATATGGAGACTTTAGTTTAAAATTTTTACGTGGAAAAAAACCCATAAAAGTTTCACTGGCATTTTATCACTTTTCATTGTGAAATTGTTATGATCTGTGTTCTGATTAAGATTAATGGAAGGAATAAAATTATTTTAAAGAATTATTGATGGTTTCAGATAATGTCACATATATTCTTTGGTATTAAGGAAGTACATGTTTGAGTCCTTGATGTTCTTGAATTTCTGTTTCCACAGTTTCTCTGCCTTCTG
Source organism: Theropithecus gelada (assembly GCF_003255815.1). Taxonomy (NCBI): domain Eukaryota; kingdom Metazoa; phylum Chordata; class Mammalia; order Primates; family Cercopithecidae; genus Theropithecus; species Theropithecus gelada. The sequence continues at coordinate 75,983,473 of NC_037681.1, read as the reverse complement.
GGGAAAAGATAACTTTTCTTGATACTCCAGGACATGCTGCTTTCTCCGCAATGAGAGCCAGAGGGGCTCAGGTCACTGACATTGTCATCTTGGTTGTAGCTGCAGATGATGGGGTGATGAAACAAACTGTAGAATCTATTCAGCATGCCAAAGATGCACAAGGTACTGTGTGGCTGACTTAATGGATGTACTACATAAAGTCAAAGTTCTGGGGCCATTTACATATAGCTCATTTAGTCTTCACAACAATCCCAGAGTTATACCTGTATTATAGATAAGCCTCAAAGATAAATTGTTTTCCCACAGACTTATAACTAATAGGAAGAGTATAGCAGGATTCAACTTGGGACTTGTGACCATAAGCACATACCACAGGTACAGTCTTTCCTATGCTTTTTTTTGTTTTGTTTTCAACTTTTTATCATGGAAATTTTAAACAGATACAAAAGTAAGAAGATAATAATGAAATTCTATGTACCCATCATCTAAATTCATTACAAGTTGCATAGTGGTTATATTCTGTTATTTCCTGTTAATTTATTATGTGGAATTCTTCTCTAAAGAGAAACTTTCCCTTCTGCTTTAAATAAGTTCTTATCTGATCAAACATATAAAATTGAAACTTTTGGAAAATCACTTAATGATCGTCTCCCTTATTTCTTCATTTAAAAGTTATAATAATAAATACCCACACATGTAATTACACATTCTAGGCTGGAGTGGTGGCTCACACCTGTAATCCCAGCACTTTGGGAGGCTGAGGCCGGTGGATCACCTGAGGTCGTTAGGAGTTCGAGATCAGCTTGACCAGCATGGAGAAACCCCATCTCTACTAAAAATACAAATTAGCCAGGCGTGGTGGCGCATAACTGTAATTCCAGCTACTCAGGAGACTGAGTCAGGAGAATCACTTGAACCCAGGAGGCAGAGGTAGTGGTGAGCTGAGATCACGCCATTGCACTCCAGCCTGGGCAACGAAAGCAAAACTCCGTCTCAAAAAAAAAAAAGTTACACATTCAATATATTCATTTTTATTCTGAAATGACTGTACCCCTACCCTTACTGAGAAAATGTACTTGATGAAGTGTGTCATATTCCCCCCAGATTTACTGGCAAGATTTTTAAAAGGTTGGGAGTTATTGAGCTAGTCCAGTTCTTTTATTTTACAGCATGGAAAGTAAGACTCAGACAGCAGCCAGAACTCTCCGTAATTATATACAATTATACAACTAATTTTCAGTATGTCTGCATTTGGAATTTACATCTGCTAGCTTCCAATGTTATTCTCTTTCCTTTCTAATTCCTTAAAACTGCCTTTGTGTGATGTACGATGTTCTTAATGATTCTAGGGAATACATGGCAAGAAGAGAGGGATAAATTTGCCAGGGATCCCATTACAAAACAATTGGCTGAGATAGGATAAATTCATTAGATCATGCTTTGTACACCTCTTCTCTTGGTACCTACCTGTTAAGTTCCAGCTCATCAACATGGAATGTACTTTTTCTTTCTCTTTTCTTTTCTTTTTCTTTTTTTTTTTTTGAGATGGAGTTTTGCTCTTATCGTCCAGGCTGGAATGCAGTGGTGCAATCTTGGCTCAGGCTCACTTCAACCTCCTTCTCCCAGGTTCAAGTGATTCTTCTGCCTCAGCCTCCCGAGTAGCTGAGATTACAGGTGACCGCCACCACACTCAGCTCATTTTTGTATTTTTAGTAGAGATGGTGTTTTACCGTGTTGGCTAGGCTGGTCTCAAACCCCTGACCTCAGGTGATTTACCTGCCTTGGCCTCCCAAAGTGCTGGGATTACAGGCGTGAGCCACCGTGCCCGACTGGGATGTACTTTTTTGTAATAGTATGTTGTGGATTGCAAAACTTTTTTGTATATTTTTAAATTTCTGTTTGATACCTGAGAAAATTACAGAGATGATGAAATGCAGCCACAGAATTATCTCATAGAATTTTGTGTGATTTCTCTAAAGAGAGGATATGTCTAGTGATAAGTAGATTAAAAGATTATTTGGTCCTTTCATTAAGTAAACATTTATTGAGAGCCTATGTGTTAGTCGACTATGTGTTGGTCACTGACCTAGGTGTATGAATAAATAGTATAAGTCCTAAAAGGAAATTTGTGATATTGGTACTTAGTTTTAACCTAGGATGAGATGTTGGGTTTTAACAATGTGTTAATAAACCCTGGAAAGAAGAGGAAAATGATCTAGTAGTATTGAATTGGAATCTTCTCATGATTTTTTTTTTTTTTTGAGAATATCTCCAGTGTACTTGTTGATCTTGCTTTTATGTTTAAGGATAGGCCTTTTTCTACCCAAAATACAGTTGACCTTTGAACATCACAGGTTTGAACTGTGTGAGTCTACTTAACACACACATTTTTTTCAACCAAACATAAATAAAACAGCATTCACAGAATTTGAAACTTCCTTACATGGCTTTTTGTACACACGGTTCTGTAGAGCTGGCTGCAAGACTTGAGTATGCCGGGATTTTGATACAGGCAGTGGTGGGGGGTTCCTAGAACCAATCCACCAGTATACCCAGGAATGACTGTATTGTTTGTTGTGTTTTTTTTTTTTTTTGAGATGGAGTCTCTCTCTGTTGCCCACGCTGGAGTGCAGTGGCACGATTTCAGCTCACTGCAAGCTCTACCTTCCCGGTTCAAGCGATTCTCCTGCCTCGGACTCCCAAGTAGCTGGGATTATAGGCGTGTGCCACCACGCCCGGCTAATTTTTGTATTTTTTAGTAGACATAGGATTTCTCCATGTTGGCCAGGCTGATCTCAAACTCCTAACCTCAGGTGATCCACCCGCCTCAGCTTCCAAAAGTGCTAGGATTACAGGCATGAGCCACTGCACCCAGCCCAACTGTATTGTTTTTTTTGATAATCTCAGGTGTCTGTTATTCACTCAAAATCTGCTTATAATTATACTTTTAACATCTTGCATCTGGATTTCTTTATGTGTAGAGAGCAGAGTAGGGTGATACGACTCTAAAGTGGGTCATTTTGGCCTTTTGTTAGATAAAAACATCCACTGAGTAAAGAGAAAACTGGAACAGAAAGTTGGTGTCTTTCACTGTGAATACCTGGAATTGAAGGTGTCATCATTTCACTCTATTTAACTCCGTTTCTTTCAGTTCCTATTGTCCTTGCCATAAATAAATGTGACAAAGCTGAGGCTGATCCTGAAAGAGTGAAAAAAGAGCTGCTGGCTTATGATGTGGTATGTGAAGATTATGGAGGTGATGTTCAAGCAGTGCCTGTCTCCGCACTTACGGTAAATGTGGGGACTTCATATGAATATGCCTGAATGGGAACGCTGTACACAATGCACACAGTATATTACATCTAAAGAACATTTTGATGTACATAATTTGTGTTGTTTTTAAAACATTTTCCGGGTGTCAGGCAAAGATGGTATTATCTCAGTTTGGCACATTAGGAATTAGGCTCAGAGAGGTCAGTCACCAGCTGATCAGTGTGGAGTCAAGTCTAAATGGAATAAGTTTTTTATTATGAGATACTTAGGATGAGAATAAATGGGGAATAAGGGAAATAGTAGGATAAAGACGTGGTGTGATCACAGCTCACTGCAGCCTTCACCCCCAAAGCTCAAGTTGTCCTCCCACCTCAGCCTCTTGAGTAGTTTGGGTTACAGGCAGGTGCCATCCCATGCCTAGCTAATTTTAAAAATTTTTTGTAGACATAGGGTGTCACTGTGTTGCTTAGGCTGGTCTTGAACACCTGGCCTCAAGCCATTGTCCCACCTTGGCCTCCCAAAGCACCGAGATTACAAGTGTGAGCCACTGTGCCTGACCAAAGACTGTCTTAAGCAGAAATGAAATCCAGTTAACAAAAAAGTGCTTATATTTCATGCCTCTTACAAGTGGAAAACAGGCCTTACAGCATTTAAGAGATGTAAACAAAAAGTTCATGAATACCAAGATTAAATATTAAGTTGATTTTGTTGTTGATTGACTGAATGTTTTTGTGGATTAAATTGCTACATGTTTTAAAATGTTATTTAAATGAATTCCATTTTCTTTAAAATTACCATCTATTCTTTCTTGAATATAAGCACCAAGGAAAGTCAGTACTTGCCTCATATCAGTGTTTTCCAATTCTTTTACCCCGTAGAGGTTGCTGCTAAGTAACCTTTTTTGTCCATCCTTGTTATATAATATAGCCTTTTTTTTTCCTCCTGATCATTCACTGAAGGGATGGTGGGCTAATCTACACCTTCCTCCAATTAAATCTCATTTCATCTTTACTTTTCCTAAATGTGTTACCTCCAAGATACTTAGAAATTATGCCTCCATTAGTAGTAAAACTGTGCATCTTTTTCTCTGAAATTTATAAAATGCTGACTTAGACTTTGTTATCTTCTGCACTATCTCTCAATTGTTATTGCATTCCGAAAGCCACATGTTAAGCTTGCTACAATAAGATTAAAATATTTGGCCAGGCGCAGTGACTTACACCTGTAATCCTAGCACTTTGGGAGGCCGAGATGGTCGGATCCATTGAGGCAGGAGTTCAAGACCAGCCTGGGCAACATGGTGAGACCTTGTCTCTACAAATAAACACAAAAATTAGCCTGGCTTGGTGGCATGTGCCTGTAGTCCTAGCTATTGGGGAGGCTGAGGCTGGAGGATCACCTGAGCGAGGGAGGTGGAGGTTGCAGTGAGCTGAGATGATGCCACTGCACTCCAGCCTTGATAACAGAGTGAGACCCTGTCTAAAAAAAAAAAAAATTAAAATATTTGAAGAGTTGACTACCTTTTCTGACCAGATACCATGAGATGAGTAGGTAGATATAAAGCTGCTTAGGCAGATTTGGAGGTGTGTCAGAGATGATTCCAAGGGAATGGAGGGGATTGGAAGAGAGTGGCAGGGAGGTAAGATGATTTTCTAAGGTATGTAAAGGATTACTTCATGCAAGTTAACAACTCTAGTTCTGCTTTTTGGAGCAGCATTTTGTAAATTGGAATAAATACTAGGAATAAGTGGGTGGGTAAGCAAAATATTTAGTCAATTTTTTTTGTTTTGTTTTACAGTTGTCTATTGTTTTATTTTTTATTTTTTGAAACAAAGTCTTGCTGTGTGTCTCAGGCTGGAGTGCATGGCATGATCTTGGCTCACTGCAACCTCTGCCTCTGGGTTCAAGCAATTTTCCTGCCTCAGCCTCCTGAGTAGCTGGGATTACAGGCACGTGCCACCACACCCGACTAATTTTTTGTATTTTTAGTAGAGACAGGGTTTTACCATGTTGGCTGGTCTCAAACTCCTAAGTGCCAGTTTCAGCTTCCCAAAGTGCTGGGATTACAGGCATGAGCCACTGTGCCTGGCCCTTGTCTGTTGTTTTATATTTGGTAACAACTGTGAGCAATCTCTTAGCTGATACGAGGAGTGGAAAAATACCTTGCCTATCAGTTCCAGTTCCATCACCAGTTAATCGGCTGTGTGATCTTGGAGCCCTAGAGAGCATAGTAAACATAGACCATGAAAGGTAAAAGAATCACCCACTCCAGCTTCTTCATTTTATGGTTGAGGTAAGAAGATCCAGGGAGGTGAGGTGATTTCTTTTTTAAAGGGTGCACAGCTGGGTGGTTATAAAGCACAGCTTAGAGCCTAGATCTCTAGTTAGTGCTTTTTCTCCTCATTTATTTATTTTCTCATCATTTATTTAATAAGGGTAAGTAATGCTTGATTTACTTTATAGGATTCTTGAGTTGATCAAATGAAATAATAGATGTGAAATCTCGTTCAGTTGAGTAGAACTTAAAACAAGAAAGCAAGAGGAAGGAAACACAATTGTAGGGACAGACGGAGGAGAAAGAAAAGAATGAAGCATTGCATGTGTTTATGAAAGGGATAGTAACAAGTACCACCAGTGGCCATACTTTAAAAAAAAATAGCCACTTATTCCTTGCAAGATCTGCCCATGGCTCAGGTTTTCTTGCTGATCCCTCCCTCCCTTCCATTCTTCCCATTCTCTTTTTTCTTATTTTCTTTTCCCCTCCCTCCCTTCCTTTCTTTGTTAAATTGAGTAATCATGCTTTTAATGATTAAAGAGAAAAGTATAATATATCTTGCAAGGATTATGTGACTTTCTGTCCTTGGTATTTATGTTTACTGATAATATTTATTAATGTGTATTAACAATATTTGTTATTGTTAAAGGGCAATAATCTGATGGCTTTGGCAGAAGCAACAATTGCTCTTGCAGAAATATTAGAATTGAAAGCAGATCCCAATGGTCCAGTGGAAGGAACAGTAATAGAGTCTTTCACAGACAAAGGAAGAGGGTAGGACTCTTAAACTGCTTGCCTTTTTAATTTGTTCTGTGGTTTTTGTGACTTGATTATATGATGATATATTATTCTTGTTGCATGTTATTGTTAGTTCATGAACAATATTTTCAAAGCATTTGTTTTAAAAAGTATTTTATTGTTTGTACTGACACAAGAACACAAGAATGCGGTTATTATCAGTAGACCATAGCAACTATCCATATACATCTAGTAGTCATATTTAGATGACATAAGTAGTTCAATTTGTTTTATTTTTTTCCCCCATTGACTCGACTGAATTGGTAAAGTCTTACAGATAACATAAATTAGAATGAAATACCAATAGTTGCATTTTAGGGTTTGTAAATTCTTTATACCTTACCCATTAATATAATATGCAGAAAGATCTTTGAAGTGGTGTGCTTGAATTTTCCTCCGTATCAGCAAGAGAGGTTTTCTCATTGTTTTACACTCTCTAACAACTGTGAGTAATCCCTAGCTGATGGAGACTGGGATAGAAAGTGGGTTAAGATTCTGTCAGAACACTTTGCTCCGTTTCTTCTCTTAGCATAACCTTGTAGGAAATTATTTTTTTAAAATTGTGGTAAGAAACACCTAACATCCCATTTATTATGTTAACCATATTTAAATATACAGTTCAGTATTGTTGTTTATTCACAGTGTTGTACAACAGATCTGTTGAACTATTTTATCTTGTAAAACTGAAAGTCTATACCTTTTAAAATTACCTTAGTCCTTCTCCTAAGCCCTTGGCAACCACCTTTCTGTTTTCTGTTTTTCTTTTATTTATTTTTGAGACAGACTTTTGCTCTTGTTGCCCAGGCTGGAGTGAAGTGGCCATGATCTCAGCTCACTGCAATCTGTGCTCCCTGGGTTCAAGGGATTCGCTTGCCTCAGCCTCCCAGGTAGCTGGGATTTACAGGCACCCGCCACCACGCCTGGCTACTTTTTGTATTTTTGGTAGAGACAGGGTTTTCGCCATGTTGGCCAGGCCAGTCTTGAACTCCTGACCTCAGGTGATTCACCCGCCTCAGCCTCCCAAAGTGTTGGGATTACAGGCGTGAGCCACTACGCCTGGCATTGTTTTCTGTTTTTATTTTGTGACTACTATAGATACTTCATATGAGTGGAATCGTACAGTATGTGTCCATTTGTAACTGGCTTATTTCATTTTGTATAATGTTCTAGAGTTTCATTCATGTTGTAGCCCGTGAAAAGATTTCCTTTTTAAAAAAAATTTAATATTTTTTAATTTTTCTTTTTTTGAGATGGAGTCTTGCTCTATCACCCAGGCTGGAGTGTAGTAGTGCGATCTCGGCTCAGTGCAGCCTCTGCCTCCCAGGTTCAAGTGATTCTCCTGCCTCAGCCTCCTGAGTAGCTGGGACTGTAGGCACGTGCCACCACACTTGGCTAATTTTTGTATTTTTAGTAGAGACGGGGTCTCACCATGTTGGCCAGGCTGGTCTCGAACTCCTGACCTCAGTTGATGTGCCCACCTCGGCCTCCCAAAGTGCTGGGATTACAGGTGTGAGCCACTTCACCCAGCCTATTTTTTTTTTTAATTGAGATGGGGTCCTGCTATTTTGCCCTGGCTGGTCTCAAACTCATGAGCTCAAGTAGTCCACCCACCTTGGCCTTCAAAAGTGCTGCTGGGATTACAGCCATGAGCCACTATACCTGGCCAATTTCCTTCTTTTTAAAGACTGTATAATATTCCTTTGTATGTAAAATCCACATTTTCTTTGGAAGAAATGTCCATTTGTCTTTTGATGGACATTTGGGTTGCTTCTACTTCTTGGCTATTGCAAATAAATTTGTTTAAAATGGTCTTGATAGGCTGACTTTGAACTCGGGGGCTCAAGTGATCCTCTTGCCTTAGCCCCCTGAATAGCTGGGATTGCAGGTGTGCCATTGCACCCAGCTTTGAAATGTTTTTATAGTATGAAAAACTGCTTAAGAAGTTAAGTGGCAGAATTAATCTTGTGTATACACATGTTTATGTAATTTAAACTTCATAAAGATATCTTTGCTCTACTTAAAGTACAATTACATCCTGATTATGACATTAAAAATATACTTTTATTTTCATTTTAGTCCTGTTACTACAGCTATAATTCAAAGAGGAACTTTAAGAAAAGGCTGTGTTCTGGTTGCTGGAAATTGTTGGGCAAAAGTACGCTCAATGTTTGATGAAAATGGAAAAACAATCCATGAGGCCCATCCCAGCATGCCAGTGGGAATTACAGGCTGGAGAGACCTTCCTTCTGCAGGAGAAGAAATTCTTGAAGTAGAATCTGAGGTATATCAAGCTTAATTCCTATATGTAGGATGTAATATAATGATTTTAAATGTCAGTTTACAATGTTATACCAAATATGTGTATTAATGTTAACAAATAATTCTAGATTATAAGAGGCTGTGAGGATGCAAGTGGTGCTATTATAGCATTAGACTATAGAATTTTGGGGGGATAAGATTTTTAAATCATTTCAATTATATAAGCTCTCAAATTAAAATTTTACATGTTTCTTGAAACTTATAAAAGTAGCAGTTTCATACATGAGTTACGCTAATTTCCTAATGGGGGACAACACAAAGGCTTTAATCTAGCAGTTATTGTTGTCTACTTCATTAAATAACGCGTTTTTCCCCTATAAAGCCAAGGGCACGTGAAGTTGTTGACTGGAGGAAGTATGAACAAGAACAGGAGAAAGGTAAAGAGGATGTGAAAATAATAGAAGAAAAGCGAAAGGAACACCAAGAAGCATATCAGAAAGCCCGTGAGAAGTATAGCAATGTGCAGTGGAAGAAGAGATCACTTCTACGGTATTTAGAAATAAAAGAACAAACATCCTTAAAGCGAAAAGAGGAAATGGAAAGAGATTCAAATGTACTTCCTGTGATTATTAAAGGTATCTTTTTAAAGATTTTACATTACATTCTCTGAATATATATATATATATATATTTTAACTATTCTCATAGTTTGGTCCTTTACATTTACATGAAAATTATTTCAGTATTTTAGGAGAGATTTTCTTATTCAACATATTTCTTGCTGATTTTGTTGTAAATGAACCTTTGGCTCATTATATGCTATTAAGTCAAGTAGGTATATGTAATGCTAAGCCTACATAAAAGTGGATTTAGTGGTAAATGACATTCCTATCATGGCTTTAAATAGATTATTGTCATTTTTATGTCTGCTGATGTCTAACTCGTAAAAGCAACAATTATAAACTTTTTCTGTATTTAGGTGATGTTGATGGTTCTGTTGAGGCCATTTTGAACATTATAGATACCTATGATGCTTCACACGAGTGTGAACTAGAATTAGTACATTTTGGAGTAGGTGATATAAGTGCAAATGATGTTAACCTTGCTGAAACATTTAATGGTAAGGATTCCATTTTTTCTTGTTAATCTGTGTTCCCTAAATAACACTGAACCATCTGCTTCTGTCTTTTGTTGCTTGGCTTGTCACACCTGACATTTATTCCCATCAGCATCACCGTTCCTGCTATAGTCCAGTCCCAGCTAGCAATTTAAACTGAATGGGATGTGCAGTATTGTGGCCATAGCTCCATTTGTTGTGGTTGTATTGCAAATTTGGGGAACTATTTCAAGACCTAGTCACGTTTATCTTTTTTTTCAAAGCACCATTACTGCCCCCTCTCCCTACTCCTCCAAGTTCTTTACTATCCCACGGTTGATTCTCATATCTTTCATTAGACTTCTGAATGTTCCTAGCACTGTAATCACCCTATTCAGTCTTTCCTTCATCTTTTACTTTTGGCTTCCTATCTTTGGTAATTGATAACTTTATATGTCATATCTTTTTAGAGCAAAAGGTCTTTTTAGCTTTATAAGCCTAGAAGGCATGGAACTGTCTTTACTAGTTGAATTTATGATCACAAAAAGGGGGACTCATGACTGTTAAATAAGTGGAACACCTAGTAACGCAAAAACATTGTTGAGTTATTAGGAATCATTTAGGAAAGAGATTTCTTTGAAACCTGACTTGATTAGAGTTAGATGTCACCTCTACTGAAAAGGATAGAGGTAACATCTAACTGATTAATTAAACGTATTTCATAGGCACTGACTGGCTTAGTACTGTGCTGTAATATAGACAGTGTATTGAATGATATTGAAATGACTTTTTTTCTTTTTTTTTTTTTTTGGAGACAGAGCCTCACTCTGTCGCCCAGGCTGACATGTGGCATCGTCTCGGCTCACTGCAACCTCTGTCTCCCTTGTTCAAGGGATTCTCCTGCCACAGCCCCCACTGAGTAGCTGGGATTACAGGCGTGCACCACCATACCTGGCTAATTTTGTATTTTTAGTAGAGACAGGGTTTCACCATGTTGGCCAGGCTGGTCTTGAACTCCTGACCTAGGTGGTCCACCTGCCTTGGCCTCCCAAAGTGCTGGAATTATAGGCATGAGCCATTGTGCCCAGCCAATTGAATGACTTCTTTTTCTTGAGACGGAGTTTTGCTTTTGTCAACCAGGCTGGAATGCAATGGTGCAATCTTGGCTCACTGCCACCTCTGCCTCCTCGGTTCAAGTGATTCTCCTGCCCCAGTCTCCCGAGTAGCTGGGATTATAGGCACCCACCACCACACCCGTCTAATTCTTATATTTTTAGCATAGATGAGGTTTCATCATGTTGGCCAGTTTCGTCTCAAACTCCTGACCTCAGGTGATCCGCCCACCTCGGCCTCCCAAAGTCCTGGGATTATAGGCTTGAGCCACTGCGCCCAGCCAGAATGACTTCTTAATGATAGGAGTTTCAAGGTGATTGTGTTTTTCTCCGTATTAAACTGTGTGGGTTAATTTTTTTTCATTCATTTTGTTTAAGACAAGAGTGTCTTAAAGCTGTTTTTTAAGACAAGCCTTTTTTTTTTTTTTTTTTTTTTTTACTTTTTGGGTTAATTTTTTTTTGAGATAAAGTCTCGCTGTCGCCCAGGCTGGAGTGCAATGGTGCAATCTGGGCTCACCGCACCCACCGCCTCCTGGGTTTAAGAGATTCTCCTGCCTTAGTTTCCTGAGTAGCTGCAATTACAGGCATCTGCCACCATGCCTAGCTAATTTTTGTATTTTTAGTAGAGATGGGGTTTCACCATGTTGGTCAGGCTGATCTCAAACTCCCAGCCGCCAGTGATCCACCCGCCTCGGCCTCCCAAAGTGCTGGGATTACAGGCATGAGCCACCGTGCCCGTCCAGGTTAATTTTTTTCATTCATCTTTTTTAAGACAAGAGCGTTTTGCTTTTTTTTTTCTCCCAAAGTATTTACAGTTAAATACATTATTTGTTTTTTGGTGCAATGGTCAGCTCCATGAAACTTGCTTCTTAAAAATAACTCTTGACCCTTACCAATTAAGTCACTATTTTTGGGCATCTTTTGGCCGTCTGAATACCTAAGTGCAAACCACAAAAATTGTAGACAATAAGATTATAATTTAATAATGTAGTGTTATTAAAATGAAGCAATAATATTTTAGCCCTGGTCATTTTTTGTGTTTTTATTTCTCTGGTATAAAAACCAAATTTTGTTTAGCATACTGCTTTACACGTTATAGGCACTTAATGGTCCTTAAATGAATGGATTTGAAATTATAAAGAAATTTTGTTAAACAAGCCACAATACAATTTATAAAATTCTTTCATCAATTGGAAAATTTACTAGTTTTGGTGAGAAAAAAATCATAGATCTTCTAACCTCCTCTAATTGCTATTTTTTTTTTTTTGAGACAGAGTTTTGCTCTATTTGCCGAGGCTGGAGTGCAACGGCACGATCTCAGCTCACTGCAACCTCTGCCTCCCGGGTTCAAGCGATTCTCCTGCCTCAGCCCCCCGAGTAGTTGGAATTACAGGTGCCCACCACCACGCCCGGCTAATTTTGTATTTTTAGAGACGGGGTTTCACCATGTTGGCCAGGCTGGTGTCGAACTCCTGACTTCAGGTGATCCACTTGCCTGAGCTTCCTAAAGTGATAGGATTACAGGTGTGAGCCACGGCACCCGGACTCTTATTTGCTATTTTAATTTAGAAAATAATTTAGATTCAAGTTTCTGCTTGAAAGACAAATAAGTGATTATAATGTAATCTTTGTGCTACTTCATTCATCATATTTCTGTTTGCTAGGTGTTATATATGGCTTTAATGTGAATGTAGGCAAAGTTATCCAAGAGTCAGCTGCAAAAAAAGGTGTAAAAATGAAACTTCACAAAATAATTTACCGTCTTGTTGAAGATTTGCAAGAGGAACTGAGCAGCAGATTACCCTGTGCTGTGGAAGAGCACCCAGTAGGTGAGTGATCACTGAGTGTTACATTTAAAAATTAGTATAGTAGGTGCTATAAATAGCACTTCAGAGCTTAGAGGAAATGTTTTCAATGTTGAAAGATATATCGTGTGTTCTAGAAAAAAAGACTACCATGAGAATTCATTGTAGCTTCTTATGTAAACACCTGCCCTGGGTAACACATTGTGCCTATGCCTTGAGGATACAAAAGCAAATAAGGAATTAAGAACTTGCCCTCCAGTTTAGATATGAACAAATAATTATAATACAAATTATACTACTATTGAATGCATAAAGATTATTAACAGTGTCATGGAAAGAGCTGTTGACTTTGTTGTAGGGCTGGCAGAGAAGTCTACCTTAAGAAGAAAATTTACATTGAAATATTAAATATTTAAAAATACTGTTTCTAGCATATATCAGCCAGAGTAGACTGAGTTTATTTAAAATTGATTAAATTACCTCATCTGTTTTTTTTCCCTCCCCATGTAGATTTTTTTTTTTGGTTAACTTTTAATTTTGATAATAGTTTTAAATTTCCAGGTAAATTGCAAGAGAAATACAAGGAACTCCTATATATCTTTTACCTAATTCACCAGTTGTTTACATTTTCTCCTATTTGCCTCATTTTTGTCCTGCTCCATACACACGGATTTTTTTTCCCTGGACCATTTGAAAATGTTTGAGATATAATGCCTATTTGCCTCTAAATATGTACATCTGCTAAGCAAAAGAGACTATCTTATAAAACCATAGAACTAATCAAACTCAAGAAACTTAACGTTTATTTATACAATTCAGTTATCTAATACACAGTCCATATTCACATTTTGTCCATTGTCCCAACAATGTACTTTTTTTTTTCCCCAGTCCGGGATCATGGATTATAATATATCCATGTTGTCATATCTCTCTGGCTCCATTTAATCTGGAACAGTTCTTCAATTTTTGTCTTTTTTGACCTTGACATTTTTGAAGCATATTGGCCAGCTGTTTTGTAGAATGTACCCTGATTTGGATTTGTCCAGTGTTTCCCCATGATGAGATTTGATTTTGCATTTTTAATCTACATAACAGATTTATTATTTTAGGTTTTTCTGACCTGCTCAACATGATCGTACAGAGATTTTTATGTTCTTGTGCTACGAGCAATTTGGAACACTAAGTCATGAGGGTTTCTAGGATTAAGCAAACACACCAGTCAGATAACACTACCACCACCAGTAAAATAGCTCCCTAGAAAACTGGTTCATTAGTGCGTGTTACTTCATTATTGGAATTTGTATTAATTTTTAGTCAGTAAAAAAAACAGACTCAGCCAGGCGTGGTGGCTCATGCCTATAATCCCAGCACTTAGGGAGGTCGAGGCATGCGGATCACCTGCGGTTGGGAGTTTGAGACCAGTCTGCCCAACATGGTGAAACCCCGTCTTTATTAAAAATACAAAATTAGCCAGGTGTGGTGGCGCATGCCTGTAATCCCAGCTACTTGGGAGGCTGAGGCAGGAGAATCACTTGAATCCGGGAGGCAGAGGTTGCAGTGAGCCAAGATTGCACCATTGCACTCCAGCCTGGGCAACAAGAGCGAAACTCCATCTCAAAAAAAAGAAAAAAAAAAGACTCAATTAGTAGTTCTAAGTAGATATAAATTACCTGTGGCAAAATGAAAAATAATGAGACCAGGTGCAGTGGCTCACGTGTGTCATCCCAGGACTTTGGGAGGCTGAGGTAGGACCATCACGTGAGGCCAAGAATTCAAGACCAGCCTCCACAAAAAAAAGGTAAAAATAAAATAATTAGTTGGGTATGGTGGCACGCACCTGTAGTCTTAGCTATCCAGGAGAATTGCTTGAGCCCAGGAGCTTGAGGTTACAGTGAGATATGATCATGCCACTGCACTCCAGCCTGGGTGACCCATCTGTAAAAGTTTTTTTAAAAAGATAAAAGAGAAAGTAATGACATATGATCTACTCTTGAAAATATATTGAATGAAAGCTTAAAACAAGGTTTTCATGGAGCAGACAAGAATAGGCAAAGATGGCTGGGTGCAGTGGCTCACGCCTGTAATTTCAGCACTTTGAGAGTCCGAGGTGGGTGGATCACTTGAGGTCAGGAGTTTGAGACCAACCTGGCCAACATGGTAAAACCCCGTCTCTACCAAAAATATAAAAATCAGCTGTATGTGGTTGTGGGTGCCTGTAATTCCAGCTACTTGGGAGGCTGAGGCAGGAGAAACACTTGAACCCCGGAAGTGGAGGTTGCAGTGAGCCAAGATCATGCCTGGATGACAAAGTGAGATTGTCTCAAAAAAAAAAAAAAAAGAATAGCCAAAGATTTTCATGCATTTTTATTCTTAATATTGGTCAGGAAAATAAAATTGGAGTTAAAGAAACCTAGACTTTTTTCTAGGCATGAATTTGGATTTTTGTCATACCTTTAATTCTTATACCACAGAATGTCAGAAATTGCGTATTTCTCAGAATCTTTAGTTTTCTGCACATTAATGCTCTCTTCTTCCTAAAGGTGAGGCATCTATACTAGCTACCTTCTCTATAACAGAAGGGAAGAAAAAAGTTCCTGTGGCTGGCTGCAGAGTCCAAAAGGGACAGTTAGAAAAACAAAAAAAATTTAAATTAACCCGTGATGGACATGTAATTTGGAAGGGTAAGCAACATCAAAATCTCCTATATCCAGTCACCAAAACCTGTTGACTACATAACCATCTGAAATCTGTTCATCTTTCATGTCCATAATCTCAGCTCAGGCCATTTCTTATTGCTGTTGTAACTCCTAAATTGTCTGTAGTTGATCGGTTCCCTTTGCTTGAGATGTATGTTGGTTTTATATCTCAAGTACCATCCTATCCTCAGCAAAAAGTTTGTGTCTACCTTTGAAATAGGAGATTTAGGGTATTTTGCTATAAATTAAGTCTTAGTTACAGCAAACTTCATTTTTCAGGGGGTTCCCCTGGTATTCAGTCCCATTATTTAACATGACAGGACCATGCAATTTTTAAGAATTTCAGTGTAATTTCCTGGTAACACCATATAATGTAGTATTTAGTAGGTACTTATCATTTATTGAATATACTAACCTTAAATTATATCTTTTTAAGGTTCATTAACCTCACTGAAACACCATAAAGATGACATTTCAATTGTCAAAACGGGAATGGATTGTGGTCTCAGTTTAGATGAAGAAAATATGGAATTTAAAGTGGGAGATAGAATTGTTTGTTACGAAGAAA
Organism: Theropithecus gelada; assembly: GCF_003255815.1. Taxonomy (NCBI): domain Eukaryota; kingdom Metazoa; phylum Chordata; class Mammalia; order Primates; family Cercopithecidae; genus Theropithecus; species Theropithecus gelada. Next base: position 75,967,592 of record NC_037681.1, on the reverse strand, counting down.
AACAAATTCAAGCCAAGACTTCTTGGGATCCAGGATTTTAAAATACATTAAAGATGTAAATAACTCAACGTGTTGCTTTTTTGAAGGTAGAAATGCACTACTACTGGCCAAAAAGTATCTAAGTTGTTCTACCATGTGTTCATATGCACAAACTGTCAGAAGTGCTCAGAAATAGGAAATCTTATTTAAGGATGCCTCCAGCTAGAAATCCTTTAATGGAAAGACTGGCAATATGGTAAAAGGTAATTGTTAATTACTTACACATCACTGATTTCTTTAAAGTGGATGCTTTAGTTAAGAGGCTTATCAAGTGAACCAGCTTTCCCTGAATTGAGCTCCAAAGGAAGATATGCTACCCAAGTCCTGCTTGAAACTAAACCGTCTTTTAGTGTTAACAGTACAAATAAGTAATCATTCCTTTATAGGGATCCATCCTGAACAAACATTAAATTCCCAAGAGTTGTATGACAGACAGCAAACATTCCACTGAAACCACCCAGAGACTGTGGATGCATTTTTTTTTTTTAAACGTCTTGTCCAGGATGAAGTGCAATGCATGATTACAGCTCCTGGGCTCAAGGGATCCTTTTGTCTCACCCTCCCCAGTAGGCAGGACCATAGGAGTCAGCCTATGGTTTTTTTGGCAGAGATCGGGGGTCTTGCTATGGTGCCCAGGCTGGTCTTGAACTCCTGGACACAAAGTGATCCTCCCAAAGTGTAGGGATTGCAGGCTTGAGCCACCACTCCCAGCCAATATCCATTTTTGAGTTGGCAACTTTAGCCTTTAACAGAAGTATGCTTAGCCAAGGTCTCTTTTAAGCCAAGGTCTTAACACCTACACAAACCGTGATTCTCAAAGACAAGAGATAGGCACTACTGGCCACTGAATGGGTAAAGGGAAGGGATGCTGCTCATCACATGACAGACCGCACAACAAAGACTTACCTGGCCCCAAATGTCTATTGTATTGAGGTCAAGATGGACAGAAACAAAAACTGGCTTGTGTAACTTCTGCCAAAGTATAGGTATTCTAAGAAGTTACTATGAATTGAAAATATCAAGACCTTGACAAGTGGCTGGCACCTGGCAGGTATACAGAACCACTGGGTCACACAATCCCCAGAAGCAACATTCATACAGTGATAGCAGTAGCACTAATAAAGGAAATGGTGTGACCATCAATTTGGTGCTTAAAAACTATTCTTTTTACTGTAATGAAATCCAACAATAAAGGTTAGTTCGTGTCTTTTATTAACTCATACAGTTACTTGTCTTCTGGCTTGTTGAAGCAATAAGTCAGACAACATTTGCCACAATAATGTCTGTCAAAGTGGCTTGCCATAAACACCCCAGCACCACATTCATCAGATGGGCACTCTCGACGAAGGCGACTAATTTTGCCATTCTCATCCACCTGAAAAGTACAAACCTGCTGTAAGATAATTTTACAACACATTCTGAAGTCTAATTTAAGTGACTCAAAATATTTAAGCTTTTACTATGTAATACTGGTAGTTTTTGTGCTTACAAACCAAAGCACCCTAAATTCTCACCAGTTATTATTACTACAATGAAAATATTCAGAAGTCTTGGGACTTCTGAACACTAAAGGCCAGCTTTGCAAGTCGTAGACAAAGGTAAGACCTGAACCCAGACCCGACTTTAAACTCAGAACCCTATTACGTAAGTGATTTCAAAAACCAAACAGGAAAAACCCCAGAAGTCTGAATTTCTCATTTCCAGAATACCTCATTTAAACCAAAGTGGGGTAATACTAGATACTTAAGTCCAAGAAAATACTGACAAGTTTTCCAAATAAGTTTTCCAAATAAGCCAAGACTTTGCTGACATTCTGCCCATCACTTTAACTGGCTCACCTTATAATATTTCAGGACAGCCAGCTTAACCTTCTTTCTCTTGTGCTTATTCTTCTTGGGAGTGGTGTAAGACTTCTTCTTCCTTTTCTTAGCACCACCACGAAGTCTCAACACAAGATGAAGAGTAGACTCCTGTTAATGGAAGAATGACGTAAGCTTTCACGATTCCACTAAGAATGGGCACACCCAACATTATGCATCTCTTAATTAAAAGCAGTAGCAGTACACAGTAACATTTATGAGGTAATCTTGCTGCCCCCATCCCAATAAAGTATCTGATTCTTAACAGTTTATAGGGAGATTAAAGAATGCATTACATCACACCATGGGATGCAACTTGCAAAATTCATAATGGGAAAAACTACAGTAGCGCTTCTCAAGTATCAGTATAGGAGTTACCTAAAAATCTACTGCTAATCTAATGCCATTCTCCCCTTTTGCGTGTCAAAATGTCCAAAATACACCACATGGAGTGGCTCACGTCTGTAATCCCAGCGCTGGGAGGCCACGGTGGGAAGATCACTTGAGCCCAGGAGTTTGAGACCAGCCTGGGCATGGTGGTGTGTGCCTATAGGTCCAACTACAGAAGGTTAAGGTGAGAGGACCACCTGAGTCTGAGAGATAGAGGCTGCAGTGACTGTGCCAAAGTCAGAGCCTGTCTCAAAAAAAGTAAAATAAAAAATTTCCAAAATAACATTTTTTTTTAAGAGGCTGCTCTTCCCCTAGACAGACCTTTTGAATATTGTAGTCAGACAAAGTACGTCCATCTTCCAGTTGCTTGCCAGCAAAGATCAGTCTTTGCTGATCAGGAGGAATTCCTAATAAGAAAAAAACAAGAAGTCACAGCACACGAAGCCTGTGATGTGCTCCAGATTTATAAGGTAACACCCCTTAATCAAATACATGGTACTAACAGCTGACCATAAGCCCTTACTAGAGGTTAGGCATGGTTCTAAATCTTTACACATCACGTTTTACTGCATTTAATCTTAGGGACAATACTGGGCTGTCTGCAGTGGCTCACGCCTGTAATGCCAACACTTTGGGAGGCCGAGGTGGGGGGATCACTTGAGTCAGGAGTTCCAGACCAGCCTGGCCAACATGGTGAAACGCAGTCTCTACTAAAAATACAATAAATTGGCCGGGCGTGGTGCTGCACGCCTGTAATCCCCACTACTAGGGAGGTTGAAGCGCAAGAATCACTTGAACCCGGGAGGCGGAGGCTGCAGTGAGCCGGGACCAGCCAATACACTCCAGCCTGGGCGACAGAGGAGACTCCCATCTCACACAAAATAAGTAAGTGTCCAAATTCACACAAGTGAAATACACCTTAAGGATTCCAATCTAGGGACTGTGCTCCCCGATCACAAACATTTATTGTGTTATTTCCCAAGTATTTTGCTTTGTCAATCTGCCCTTCCCCCCCTCACCATGAGCAGATAGATATGTCTAGCACCTACAAGTAGGCTGAAGTCTCCACAGGTTAAGTTTTCTTAACTACAAAATATTACTTGCCTTCCTTATCCTGGATCTTGGCCTTTACATTTTCTATCGTATCCGAGGGTTCAACCTACGAATGTTAAAATGAAAGTATGTTGCTTACACATTACGGAACTACAGCAGAACTCATTTAGTTTGACAATTACCACTGAACCGAACCGGCGACAGGGCTGAAACCTACTCGAGAGACCTATTACCCACCCAGTGGGCAACCTCCCAAGTCGGCTACCGGAAAGCACCTTCATCTCCCCAGCCCAGGGCGGGCGGCCGCCACAGGGCCACACGTGCTCGCGCCCGGCGGGGGGAGTTACCCGGCGCAGCTCCTTCGTTTTAACTAGCTGGCACCCCTCGAGAGGTGAGAGGCCCGCCTTTGGCCACCGAAAATCACCTTGAGGCCGTTGCTCCGCAAAAGATACTCATTTCAAAGCTTAAGTTTTAGAACCCAAATTCGGAATCATTGTCTAAGTCATGGAAAGCAGCGCCGGTCCTAAAATCCACCTCAGGACCTTATTCGGACCTTGGCTTCCTCATGACCACCTGGCCCGTACCTCGAGGGTGATGGTCTTCCCCGTAAGGGTTTTCACGAAAATCTGCATTTTTGTGGCGGCTCCACCTGAGGTTGGGGAAAAGGAAGAGATGGGTTAGGTCAGGGATCACAACAGAAGGCGGCATAGGGCGCTAGCCCCAGAGCGGCCGAAGTGCAGACACTCACCGCAGATGGCGGATCGAAAAGGAAGAACGCCGCGCAGGCCCACGGGGTTTCCCGGCGCCCCAGCCGAAAGACCCACCCCTTAGGCGACCACACCAAATGCCTGACTGCCATCCCAGCGACAATCCAACCCGGTGCTAGACTAGGACGTGAAACTCGTTTCTCCTCTCCCTAACCGGGGCTTATTTCTCACTTTAGCCTTCAGAATGCTTTCGAAATGGTAGGTTTAAGCAACGTAAAAAATGTTTTAAAAAGGTTTTTCCCGTGCAGTCAACGTGGCTAAGAGAATTTTTAAAAGGAGGTGGGTCGAGGGGGGCCTCATTGGGGAAGAGGTAGGAAATGAAAGTGTATTCTGGGAATTGTAGTTCTCCACTGCTTTCTTCTACCTTGGACTACTTGTCCCAAGATGCAGTTCCGCCTCCCAGATTCCCTAGTTACTATCTCTAAGCACTAAAGTCGGTGTTTGGAGAAAGGGACTCAGGTGAGGACTGGAGGGAGGATGAAGCGGAATAATGGTTTCCGGAGCGTGGAAACGGGCCGGAAGTGACTAGGAAGAAAGGTTAAGGGGCGGGCCGAGAGTGCGGGGCACGAAAGGTGTCCTTCACCCACTTGCAGAAGCGGTGAGGGGCAGAGAATCAGCGATCTACCAGCCGCTCCCTGGGCCTCCAAGGGAAGGGAACCTGCATGGCCTGCTCCAGGCAAACTGAAAAATAGGTGAAATCTTCGGAAGCGGGGGTTCAGCCCTTTCTCGCCTGTAGCCCCTCCCTGCTTTCAACCGCCAAGTCTCTCCCAGCCTAGGGAAGAAGAGTCTGAGTATTGTGTGTCACTCCTTAGTGTGACAAGCTTTAATATGTTTAAAAATCTCAGGAGTTTTCAAATTTTAAAGTGAAGCCGTACGGAAAACAAACCTGCAGAATGGTTATTTAGTTGTAGAATTTCCAAATTTGGGCTTTGGGAGTCTTGGATCTGAGAGGAAGTTTTGGGGATATGTATCTGGTGCCCTTCCGGCAAGGAGGCCAATTAGAAGCAAGTTCCCCCTGTCCTTTCTCCACTCCACAAACCACAGAGTCCTTTCTAAGGAACCTTCTTAATGGCTTCTGTATTTATTTCTTCATCCTCTACCGCCTGCGACCCCATCCCCAAATTCAGACTTTCATTTTCTCTTGTAGGGGTTCCGTATGTAACTCTTTATCTCTCTCCAGTCTTTTCTCCTTTCTAACCCCCCCTTCACTATTGCCTCCATAATATTCATTCTGAAAGGTAAATGTGTGTTATTATTCTACTTAAAATACCTCACCTTCAGGATACAATTCAAATCTCTTAGAATGACATGCAGCCTCTGCCTTCCTTACAACCCAATCTGCTAAACCCATTACTCTACATTTTAGTAAATGAAGCTAATTTAACTTCCTGACTTATGCTCTCCCGTGTTTTGGCATTTCTGAAGATTCCGATCATTTCTTCTTCCTGGAACGTTTTTCCTTTTTCCTTTTCCTTTTTTTTTTTTTTTTTTTTGTGCGTGGGTGTGGGCGTGTGTGTGTGACGGAATTTCGCTCTGTCGCCCAGGCTGGAGTGCAGTGGCGCGGTCTCAGCTCACTGCAAACTCCACCTCTCAGGTTCAAGCAATTCTCCTGCCTCAGTCTCCCGAGTAGGTGGGATTACAGGCACCCACCACCATACCCGGCTACTTTTTGTATTTTTAGTAGAGATGGGGTTTCACCATGTTGGCCAGGCTGTTCTCTAACTCCTGACCTCAAATGATTCACCCACCTCGGCCTCCCAAAGTGCTGGGATTACAGGCGTGAGCCACCACGCCCTGCCTTCTGGAACATTTTTCATACCATAGTCGGCCAGCTAGTCTCTACAACAAAATTTCCCAGAGTTGCTTGTACACATTGTCTCTAATCTTTCCCTTCTGTTGTCTGAACCCACTCCTGTCAGGCTTTTGTCCCCACCATTCTGATGGGATAGCTCTTGTAATGGTCACTAATGACCTCCATGTTGCTAAATTCAATGGTCATTTCATCTTATTTGATCTGTCAGCAGTATTTGACACAGTTGCTCATTCCATCTCTTTTTGAAACCCTTTCTTTACCTGACTTCCCCTCTTTGTGTTTTTCTGCCACCCTGGAGGCTCTTTTCCAGGTTCATTTGCTGCTTCCTTTTGATCTGCCAGACCTCTAACCATGGAGTATCCCCAAGACCCAGTCTCTGGACCTCTGCTTTGTCTGCATTTTCTTGGTTATCTCATTTTGTTTAATAACTTTTAAAGTCATCATATGCAAATGACTCATAAACTTATCTGTCACTCAGACCACTTACCTCAACTTCATATTCACATATCCAGCTATGTACTCAACATCTCTAATGGACAGGCCCCAAACAGTTAATTTCATGAAATTGCTCTTCCCATCTTTATATATAGCAATTCCCATTTCTCCAGTCACTAAGGCCAAAAACTTTATGGTCATCCTTGACTGCTCTTTTATATCCCACATCTTACCTACCTTGGCTGATCTTGGCCTTATTTTCAAAATATATGCAGAACACTTCCCACTACCTCCATTTTTACCAACCTGATTCAAGCTACCATCATCTTTTGCCTTGATTATTGATTGCAGTAGCCTCCTAACAGTATTTCCAGCTTTGACCCTTGCGTCCTATAATCTGTTTTCTACAGAACAACAAGAACAAAATTTTTCTTTTTGTTTTTTTTTTGAGACAGAGTTCCACCTTGCCCAGGGTGGAGTGCAATGGCACAATCTTGGCTCACCGCAACCTCCGATTCCCAGGTTCAAGTGATTCTCCTGCTTCAGCCTCCCCAGTAACTGGGATTACAGGCATGCACCACCATGCCCAGCTAATGGTGTATTTTTAGTAGAGACAGGGTTTCTCCATGTTGGTCAGGCTGGTCTCAAACTCCTGAACTTAGGTGATCTGCCCGCCTCGGCCTCCCAAAGTGCTGGGATTATAGGAATGAGCCACCATGCCTGGCCAAGAACAATTATTTAACATGTTAAGTCAGCTGTCACTCTTCTGCACACAGGCCTCCAAAGGCTTCGCATCTCACTCAGAGGAAAGCCTAAATTCCTACAACTGAGGCTGTTGCTCCAGCGCTGGAACAAGTAGAGGCCACAGTCCAGTGTTGCTCCTCTTGCCAAGTCTGCCCAGAGAAGGGACCTCTTTTTCTAAACCGCACAAAGATACCCCCTGGGCTGATAGTAGTTCTGCCCTCAAGACCCTACATCCTACATAATCTGGCAGTTACCTCTCTGACCTCATCTCTTCTCTCCTTTTCTCATTCTCTTCTAGCCCCACGGGCTCTCTTGCTGTTCCTCAAATGTTCTGTCCCACCCTGAGGCCCTTGGACTGGCTACTGTCTTTGCCTCAACCACTCATCTTCCAGGAATCTACATGACCTGCTGTTTTCAGATTTCTGAAATGTCACCTTATCAGTGAGGTCTTTTGTCTGTCATGACTTACTGCCCTTATAGAAAATAGCATCCTGCCACCTTCCTTACTCTCTATGCCCCATACCTTGTTTTATTTTTCTTCATACAACTTAACCCCCATCTGCCATACTATATTTCTTTCTTTCTTTCTATCTATCTATCTATCTATCTATCTATCTATAATTTTTTTCTTTTTTTTTTTTTTTTTGACACAGAGTCTTCGTCTGTCACCCAGGCTGTATTACAGTGGTATAAGTTCAGCCCACTGCAACCTCCGCCTCCCTGGTTCAAACGATTCTCATACCTCAGCCACCTAAGTTGCTGGGATTACAGGTGTGAGCCACTGTGCCCAGCTAATTTTTCTCTTTTTTTTTTTTTTTTTTGAGACGGAGTCTCGCTCTGTCGCCCAGGCTGGGGTGCAGTGGCCAGATCTCAGCTCACTGCAAGNCCCCCTTCCACAGGCTGTTTCCACAGGCCCCCTTCCACAGGCTGTTTCCACAGGCTTGTCCCTCATGTTTCCTTGCCCCCTTCCACAGGCTGATGAGATGCCCCTCTGGCCTCACCTCTGTCGCACTGCCTTTTCTGCTTTGTAGCAGTGGCTCATTTACTAGACCTGGCACACTTGACTAGGAACCCTTGTGACTTGTCAACATATCCCTAAATGTCTCATATGAATGAATGAATGAATGGTAATCTTGGTTGGTTTATGTAACTCAATGGCATTTTGTAGATGCTAAGGAGCAATCACTTTAGCTGTGTTATGGTTTGAGAGCACCACAAGTCCAATGTCTTATAAACAGACTAGATTGTTGTTCAGTGATTATTGATTATTCAGCAAACATGTTTGAGTACTGCTCTGCTAGAAACTGTATTATGCACTTGCATGCATATGGTGGAGGAGGGATAATGGGGAATGAGAACATTTTGTTTCCTAATCTTGTCAGGCTTGTAGCCTAACAGATGAGACAGACTATAAACAGGGAGTCTGTAAGGCAGTGTGGTGGAAGAATAATACCATGATGGAGGAAGTGCACAGCGTTATGGGAGAACATAGCAGTGGTATCTGACCAATTTTAAGGGAATCCAGGACAGCTTTCCGGAAGCTGAGGAAAGAGTAAAAGCCAAGTGAATCAAAGTGATAGTATGTATGTGTTTTGGGGGCTGGGGCTACTGTAGGAGGATGGTCTGCAGGGAGGGGGAGAAAATTATGAAAGATCCTAAGGTAAGAGAGGAAGTTCATGGGAGTGGGGATGGGAATATGGGGCAAAGGACAGGGACATGAAGAGAGTAAATTTGTTCAAAGAACAAGAGTAATTGGTTCCTGAAGGGCACTAATAGGCCAAGTAAAGGAATTTGGGTTTTATCCTAAGGGTAATACTATAGGAAGCCACTGGTGTCCAAATGTCACTACCCCCTCCCTAATGACAACACTTGTTTCTTCCTCGTTTGACTTTTATCTTTTACTTTTTTTTTTTTTTTTTTTTTTTTTGAGACGGAGTCTTCCTCTGTTGTCCAGGCTGGAGTGCAGTGGCGCAATCTCAGCTCACTGCAACCTCCACCTGTAGGGTTCAAGTGATTCTCCTGCCTCAGCCTCCTGAGTAGCTGGGATTACAGGTGTGTGCCACCACGCCTGGCTAATTTTTGTATTTTTAGTAGAGATGGGGTTTCACCATATTGGTCAGACTGGTTTCAAACTGCTGAGGCCAAAGCAGGCTGATCACTTGAGGCCAGGAGTTCGAGACCAGCCTGGCCAACATGGTGAAACCCCATCTCTACTAAAATTACAGAAAATTAGCCAGACATGGTGCCCTGTACCTCTAGTTTCCGCTATTTGGGAGGCTAAGGCAGGAGAATCACTTGAATTCAGAAAGTGAAGGTTGCAGTGAGCCGAGATCACGCCACTGCACTCCAGCCTGGGCGACAGAGCAAGACTGTCTCAAATCAAAACAAAAATAGTGAAACCATCTGACAATGGGGGAATAAATTAATGGAGCATCATACCATGAAATACTGTGTAAGTTTTAGAAGTCATATTTTAGAAAACGATTTAACAACATGAAAAAGTGCTTTTAATAGTAAGTGAAAAAAAAATGTGATGCACAACTGAATATAGAGTTTAATTTCAAGTTTTATAATGTTTGGAAGGAAATATTCCAAAATATTAAATAGATATTTATTTCATTAATTTTGTTTGGTTTTTATTTTCCAAATTTTATACCAGGAGTATGCTTCTGTAATTAGGGAAAAAGTTACAATGTTTTGCCTTGCCAGCCATTATTAAGCAAGCCAAGAGTTCTGTTTGAACTTAATATGACTAAATCTTAGGAACCAACTTCTGTATCTAACTTCAGTCAGAGAATGATTTTTTTTTTTTTTTTTTTTTTTAAAATAAAATTTTTTTTTTTTTTTTTGAAACGGAGTCTCACTCTGTTGCCCTGGCTGGAGTGCCGTGGTGCGGTCTCCGCTCACTGCAACCTCCACCTTCCGGGTTTACACCACTCTCCTGCCTCAGCCTCCCGAGTAGCTGGGACTACAGGCGCCTGCCACCATGCCCGGCTAATTTTTTTGTATTCTTAGTAGAGACGGGGTTTCACCGTGTTAGCCAGGATGGTCTCAATCTCCTGACCTCATGATCTGCCTGCCTCAGCCTCCCAAAATCAAGCTGGGATTACAGGCTTGAGCCACCGCGCCCGGCCCTTCAGTAAAAACTCTTTATTCATTCCTTCATCACGTGACAGTTGGCCTTGAGTATTTACAAAGAGCAGTTCCTGCCTCTCAGAACTCTAAGCAGACATTCCAGAGCTCACAGATCAGTGCCACACCAACTGCTACCTGGAAGCTTCAGGGAGATGGGGCGCCTGGAGGAGGGGATGCTGCAGGAACCCTGGCAGGCAGTGGGGTCGGGCTTTGAAGGCACCCAGGACTGAATTCAAGATGGCAGGGGGCAAGCAGGTAGGCAGCGTGTTGGTCATGAGGTGCGGGGTGAGGGCAGGAAGCCCACAGCATTACTGACTTGGGGTTGGAAGAGACAGATTGGAGGGGCCCGAGCTGAAGCCAGAGCCTGAGGGAACTGGAGAGGCTGTAAGCCAGCACTTAGCTTCCCAGGAGACCCCAACCATTGCTGGGTCCAGAGTGCCCTGGGAGAACGTCAGGTATCCACACATATTTCAGTGGAAGATTCTTTTTCCAAACATTTGCTGGTTCTTTGGGTTTTTAATTATAAACAGAGTACATGATCAATGTTAAAACCATTTTCCAAGCATCACATAAGGATGGGAAGTAAAAATTATATCCTGCTCTAGACCTTCCAGACTGGCTCCAGAAGGCAACTGCTGTCAATGATTTTCCTTACAGAGAAACCACTGCAGCCACCTACTGTGTGCCATGGCCCCGACACAGCATGGCGTCTTGCCCCACACGGACCTGCAGGTGGCCTCTTAGGAGCTGCCTCGCTGAAGGAGGTCATCCCTCTCAGTCACATCTGAGCAGCACTCACTCAGGCCTCGGCCCTGAGGGTCATGCGGGGGCGCCTGGCCCAGTTCCCTGCTGTGTCTGGTCTGGCATCTATCTGCCTTTGGGCTACCTTTCAGCACAGCTCCCTGGGCCTGTGGCTGCTCCAAGCTGGACTCCAGCTCCCCTGGGCTGCAGTGCTGCTCCCTATGGTCCAGAAACAAGGCCGGGCACGGCGGCTCCCAGCTTAGCAGCATCTCTGGCGCAGGCTGGCCCAGGAGCTCCCTGCAGAGTGCTGCCCATTGACTCAGCCCCAGCTGTACTCACGTCCGAGAACCGGGCTGGCTGGGGGGCCTCTGACGGAGCTTCCCTTTTCTCCAAGCCTTGCTGAATTTCCTGAGGAAAAGCACGATGTTCTCCTGGACACAAGGGAGGCAGAATCTCTTGAAGTAGAATAAACTGCACTCCTTTCTAGTCTTCCTTTCTCAGCTTCTCCTGGACCGCCAGCTCCTCAATGCGCCTCAGACACTCCCTACCCGCACTGCGGAGGCTCCTCCTGCCCTGGCCCATCTCATGCCCCCTTGGCTGTTGATACAGCTCCCCTGTGTGCATGTCGCCCTGTGCCAGATGCTCAGGGACTTCTCAGACTCCTGGATCACTCCGAGTACACTGGCCACACAACCTGATGCACAAACTGCAGCGCCAGCCAAGGACCAGGAATCTGACCTTGTCGGAGATGAAGGGATCCTTCATGACAGCTTTCCTCCAGGACTATCGACTGGGTGTAGGGAGCTGTCAAGGCATAGAGTTCACACTCAAACACTCCCAGAGCACGGCACTCTGCATGAGACGCCATCCAGCTCCTTTGACTATGGAATCAAGTACAACATTATCAGCTGGCCTCTGGCTCCTGGTTGTGACCTCCCCTCTCCTGAACTGAGCTTGGTGTGTAAGGGCGTATCAAGTTGTATGGGCTTCGCCGCTGGGTGACCCCAAATGCAACTCCGGGAAGCGTGGGTTACCAATGACTTTAAAGTTTTGATCAGCCGAGCGCGGTGGCTCTCGCCTGTAATCTCAGCACTTTGGGAGGCCGAGGCGAGTGGATCACGAAGTCAGGAGTTCAAGACCAGCCTGGCCAACATGGTGAAACCCCCGTCTCCACTAAAAATACAAAAATTAGCCAGGCGTGGTGGCGGGCGCCTGTAGTCCCAGCTACTCTGGAGGCTGAGAGGGGGAGAATCGCGTGAACCCGGGAGGCGGAGCTTGCAGTGAGCCGAGATCGTGCCGCTGCACTCCAGCCTGGGCGACAGAGCGAGACTCCGTCTCAAAAAAAAAAGTTACTATCCGATCGCGGGCGTGCGTGAACCTGATCCCGCTTCTCTTCTGAACACCCGGGCGTCCGAGGCCCCTGCCGAGGCTCCTGGGGGCGGCGTCTGTGAGCAGGGACCGCTGAGCGGGTCCGGGGGCGGTAGTGGTCCCCGCGAGCCTCCGCGCGCCCTCACTCGCCCCAGCGCCGCCCGAGGTCAGGGGGGACCGTCCCGCGAGGCCGACACCCCGCTCCTCCATCGGGTCCCCAAAGCCGAGCTGCCGCGCCGACCCCTGGCGCTCAGAGCACAGCAGGCCACGCCGGTGGGGAACTCAGTCCGGTCGAGTAGGAGGTGCCCTGAGGCGGCGCTGGACCGGCCCACGGCGTGCTGGCCCCCACCAGGCCGCCGCCGCTCATGATTCTTTTTTTTTTTTTTTTCTGAGATGGAGCCTCGCTCTGTCGCCCAGGCTAGAGTGCAGTGGCGCAATCTCGGCTCACTGCAAGCTCTATGTGGCTGCTTGAAAGCTCTACGCTGAAAAATACTGTTATTTTTGACATAATTGAGTGTTGGATTTTAGCAGAAGTCCTGACCTCTTTTTGCTTAGTACTTTAATATTAAAGATGATTATAATAAAGTTTATTATAAAATAAATACTTTTTTTTTTTTTTTTTTTGAGACAGAGTCTCTCTCTGTAGCCCAGGCTGGAGTGCAGTGGCGCCATCTCGGCTCACTGCAAGCTCCGCCTCCTGGGGTCACGCCATTCTCCTGCCTCAGCCTCCTAAGTAGCTGGGACTACAGGCGCCCGCCACCATGCCCAGCTAATTTTTTGTATTTTTATAGAGAAGGGGTTTCACTGTGGTCTCGATCTCCTGACCTCGTGATCCGCCCACCTCGGCCTCCCAAAGTGCTGGGATTACAAGCGTGAGCCAAAAATAAATACATTATTTATAGCTGTTGTGTGCTGGATGAAGCTAGGCCAGATAAGCGCGGGGGTCGTAAAGTATTTGACCTTGTTTGTGTCAAGAGGCTTACAAACTAGTTTTCCCACATGACACAAATAAATATAAAATACCAAACCTTCTATTAGAAAGTGTGAATTATACATGAGAAACCATCAATTATATGATACATGTGAGAGGAGTTATGCACAGTTAGGAAGAGAAGAGCTCTTCATTGGTGTTTGGTATTTCTGTGTTTCTGTCCCAGAGCAGCAGCATATGGCAGTGGAATAGCATAGTTTTTTGTTTGTTTGTTTGAGACTGAGTTTCACTCTTGTTGCCCAGGCTAGAGTGTAATGGCACGATCTTGCCGCAACCTCTGCCTCCCGGGTTCAAGCGATCCTCCTGCCTCAGCTTCCTGAGTAGCTGGGATTACAGGCATGCGCCACTACGCCTGGCTAATTTTGTATTTTCAATAGAGACGAGGTTTCTCCGTTCTGGTCAGGCTGGGCTCGAACTCCCGACCTCAGGTGATCCACCTGCCTCAGCCTCCCCACGACCTGGGATTACAGGCATGAGACACCACGCTTGGCAGCATAGACCTTTTAATACATAGGTTGAAGTATTTATCACAGCGACAGATGGAAAATTTTTTTCTGAAGAAAATATATTTTCAGATCAATATGTGACTTAATTTTAAAAATTATTATATTAATTGTTGCTCTTTTTCTTTCAGGCTTATCAAAGTTTTGGCTTTGTTGCAAGAGCAGGTCAAGATTTAACTTTTCTTCAGTGAGCAAGTGTGCAGATTGTCAAATATGTCAGTTCATCAAATAAGAAAACGTGCAGTTCTCCCACCTATCATTTGTAGAAGTGACAAGGAATTTTTGGAAAGTATGCAAAGATACATAATTACAGAAACTGAAAGACTGGGCTGTAACGAGGAAGGACCTGCTGATGAATATTACATCATATACCGAAATGTTTTTGATAAGGTATCATAATGCTCTTAAAACAATTAAGTTTTCATGAAGATAGCAATGATCTATGTTGACAACCAATATTCCTGCTTTAGTAACACTACTGTTTGAATGATCACATTCCATTTGCCGATTTTGAGACGTTCATCCAGTTTCTCAGAAAGGCATGAATGGGAAAAATGCACTTCTGGATTTGTATTTCCTGACTGTGAATGAGTGTTTCAGTTATCTTAGCTTGAGAGCAGATTATAAGTTTCCTTTATATATTTTTTTAAAGACAGAGTCTCCCTGTATCACCCAGGCTGGAGTTCAGTGGCACACTCATATCTCACTGCAGCCTCAAAATCCTGGGTTCAAGTGATCCTCCTGCCTCAGCCTCCTGTATAGCTGGGACTACAGGCTTGTGCCGCCACTCCTGACTAAGTTTTAAATTTTTTTGTAGAGACAAGATCTCTATGTTGCCTAGGCTGGTCTTGCACTCCTGGCCTCAAGCAATCCTCCTATCTTGGCCTCCTAAAGTGCTGGGATTACAGGCATGAACTACCAGCACCTAGCCCAGACTATCAGTTTTTGATTAACTACCTGGCTGTATCTGCTTTCTGATAATAATTTTGACCTTTTCATCTAAAAGTATCATCTGATTTATTAGGAATTGGGCTGCAAGCAGGAGCATGATGCTTCCTTGTTATTTTGAGTTTGTTTGTGGTATCATTAAAATCTTGATTTAGATTTGATCTAACATTAAATTGAGGTTCCTTGTATATTGGAGTTCTGTCTAGAATTATCTAGTCATGGTTTACAAGGAATTAGACTGGACTTAATATTGGAAATATGGAGATCAGCTTAGAAAATGCTATCACTTTGTGGAACATATTTGATTTTGCTTTTTAAGGTTTTAGAAATACCTATTATCCTTCTAAACAATTGCAGTTTGCCCACCAATCCTAATTTATTTATGCAGCGCTTTTTTTTCCACCCCATTCCGGGAAGATGCCCTGACAGTGAAATAAGTGAAATCAGCATCTTTCCTCTTTGCCAGAGGAAGTACTTACCTTAAGACTTCAGTAAACTGTTGGTCTCTGAGTAAACAGCCACAGGCAAAATAGAAACTCAGTCTTTTAATTTTTAAACATTATACACTATGACTCTTATTTCTCCTCTAAATAAAAACCTAGTGCCTCCCTCTAAGGGAAAGTGAGCATATGGTAGTGATATATACCTACCAGAATAAGGAAAGTTGATACATAATCATAGGAGTAATAGAGAGAAACAGAGTCTTTCCTTCCTTCCTTTTTTTTTTTTTTTGAGACGGAGTCTCACTCTGTGGCCCAGGCTAGAGTGCAGTGGCGCAATCACGCGATTTTGGCTCACTGCAAGCTCCGCCTCCCGGCTTCACACCATTCTCCTGCCTCAGCCTCCCAAGTAGCTGGGACTACAGTCGCCCGCCACCACGCCCGGCTAATTTTTTGTATTTTCAGTAGAGACCGGGTTTCACCGTGTTAGCCAGGATGGTCTCGATCTCCTGACCTTGTGATCCGCCCGCCTAGGCCTCCCAAAGTGCTGGGATTACAGTCGTGAGCCACGGCGCCGGGCCTTTCCTTCCTTTTATATCATACAGAAAATCTATCTTTTAGAATTAGTACATTGGCAGGTTAGCTTCATTTTATATGCATTATGATCAATGATACTGCTCTTGGTGTTTTAGTTATCAAGGAATGTATTGAATGGATGTTTAAATAAAGATAATGTATTGAATAGGTTTTATAAATATCGAGTCATGCTGCGACTCTACTGTGTGAAATTAGCAAAGGAAAGTCATAACTGTAACGTGTATCTTTGCATGCCCGAGTGCTAACACTTGTCAGAATTTTTCTTACATGAAGAGCTCTTTGCTTTGCATTAATGTAGTTACAGTGAAGTCATTTTGGAGGTATTGTTGGTAACTTTAATTCCTAGAGAAAACATACAGTGTTAAATAGAAAATAATATTGACGTCTATAGTCCCTGTTTCTTTTCTCCTAGTGAGGAGAAAAGATTTCCATTTGTACTATTTGCACATTACATAATTGTAAATTTTACCTTGTAAAGAATTCTGTTCTTCAGGACTGAGAGGGGATCTAGAAATGGAAGTCATTTGGTACTTTGAGAAACTTTTCTTCTAGCTTCTTGATAACAGATAATTTACCTTTTTCATTTTCACATTATTTTAGCACCTTTGATTATTAATGAACTATTAATGACTGTCTTCTTTGATCTTCCTACCCTCTTAAAAGGAACTAGTTGGGCAGAAGATGAAAGTGTCAGCTTGCATCTCTGGGTACTTTGAACCAGGGAACAGATACCAAATTGTGTTTAAAATCAAAGATAGATGGTTTGACCTGGAGAATCATGCCTGAATCAAAGCAAGGAGGACTTGAAACTCATACCAAGAGTTGGGGGTGGATTGCAGGGTGAATGAAAAACCTAGTAAGCAAAGAAGACCAAAGCTTGGAAGAATGAGCTTTTTTAGAAATGGATGACTTACTCGGCTGGGTGCAATAGCTCGTGTCTGTAATCCTAGAACTTTGAGAGGATTGGTAGGAGCATCGCTTGAGGCCAGGAGTTTGAGACCAGCCTGGGCAACATAGCAAGACTCTGTCTCTACCAAAAAAGAAAAGGGGGGCGGGGCTATGGAGGTAGCTGGACTCTGTAAAGTGGCTGACCTTTTGTGTTCCTGTAGCATATTGTACAAATAGTTCAGATCCGTATGTAGGAGCTGAGGGGGAATGAAAACCATACCTCTTCTCCCTCAGACCCCTGTAACTGGTAAGTATAGCTATGGTTATTTTCTTGGATTTAGTAGCAGCCTTAATGCAGGAGTCTCAAACTTAAATGCCTGCAGAGGCCACCAAGGTAATATAAAAGAGTTAAGTGGGCTGGCTATAAGAGAATAAGGAGTGGTGGGGATTGTGGTAAAATGAAAAACCAACCTAATCGAAAACTCCAGCTATTATTGCCATTAAGGAATAGGGGTTCCATGGAGGTAGATTTTTCAGAGTTTGCAAGAGAAGCTGAAAATGTGGTTTTTGGGTGAAATTTCCTAAATTTTAAAATATTTTGTTGGTTAAGCAAAATTGCCAGCTGTATTCAACCTGTGGTGTGCCAGTTTGCATATTCTACTTTAGTGTATTTTCTGTGCATTCATAAAGGTTCCCATGAATGCTCTTCTGAAATCTGTTTCTTCTAGCAAACAGACTTGGGAGCTGATCATGATACCACTACATATTTATTATCTACTCATTAATGTATATGAACTGTCTTGGATTGTTGGAGCATATCAGAGGAATGTATGAAGCAGATGGCCAGGAGCAACAGGGTACTTAATTTGGAAAGCCACAGATTGATGACCTCTATTTTATTAAAGATTCTTGATATGGGTGGATAGGTGGTGTGGTCATCTCCATGGCACTTGCCAGGAGATCAATAATCTCCTTATATCATTTGCTGATAGACCAGATGCCTTCCTAGATAATTTTTTCTAGATATTGCCTAGGTAAAGAAAGCCAGTGGGGGATATCAGAGGCTAGAGATGTAGAAGGAATAGAAAGCATAATTGCAGCTTTCTGAGAAAATTAGAGATTGAGCCTGTCTATTCTCTATATTCATCAATCCCTCTGAAATCCTCGTGCAGAATTTGGAAACCATATATTATTTATAACTTTTCTATTTTTATTTTTTGACTTTTAAAAAAATGTTTATTTTTGCATGGGTATTGCATATATAATATTAACAAAAAATGAATAAATAAACCAGTAAAGGAGATTGTACAATGGAAAGTCTGGCCCTTCTCATCTCAGATTCTACTTCTCCTGTCCTTCTCTGCAGGCACCCACTGTTTCTGTTTTCTTCTGTTATCCTTCCAGAGATTTTCTGTGCCTAAACACCATTTGAAGCCATGAATGTATAGTGATGAGGGGTTTTTTACAGTTGCACATGACATCCTGGGATTAGAAATGCAGTTAGATATTGAGAATATTGATGAGCCAGTAGGAGCTGATGGGTTAGGAAAATAAGGAGGTGAAGAGAATCCAGGATTTTAAGGTTTAAATGAAGTTAGAGACTAGATTTGGAGGGAGTAAGAGAAGATACAGAATTATATTTAAAAGATTCAGAATTTGGAAAATTAGAACTAGTATTAGTTTTAACTGGAATCATATAATGTATGTGTTCATACCAAGTAGAACAAAAATATGGTCTTTTTTTCCTCTTATATATATATATATTTTTTTGAGACGGAGTCTTGCTCTGTAACCCGGGCTGGAGTGCAGTGGCCGGATCTCAGCTCACTGCAAGCTCCGCCTCCCGGGTTTGCGCCATTCTCCTGCCTCAGCCTCCGGAGTAGCTCGGACTACAGGCGCCCGCCACCTCGCCCGGCTAGTTTTTTTGTATTTTTAGTAGAGACGGGGTTTCACTGTGTTAGCCAGGATGGTCTCGATCTCCTGACCTCGTGATCCGCCCGTCTCGGCCTCCCAAAGTGCTGGGATTACAGGCTTGAGCCACCGCGCCCGGCCTTTTCCTCTTATATTTAAACTCCACATTATCTACCATAATGTTCCACAAAGAGCACATATTTAGTAAATATTGCCTTTAGTGTCCAATTATGTTTGAGCTTGCTGTAAAGTTTAGATTTCTAATTGCTAATCATGTTTCATTTAAAAAATAATCTATAATGTTATTTGCGAGAATTTCAATCCATAGTCTTTTAGAAAAAATATCAATACCATAGGCAGAAAAATAATATTTCAGGTAATAGAGCATGTCACTGCATACAAATCCGTTCTTACTTCAATCAAAAAAGAATATGATGCCTTTATTGAGACAATAAAGAAAGGCCGAAGAACTGCATTTTGTCTTCATGGAAAACTTAAAGGTTTGGCAGCAGAGCCTACAGCTTTGGTATATCACAGGAAAAGAACAATCCAACTTGAAGCAAAGTAAGTATTTTAGTAACTAGCCCAAAAGATAGTAGTTGTTGCTTGATTGTAATAACTAGCAGTGTAACTCTAGCCAGTGGCTCTTAGTCTTATTTTTCAATTTTATTTAAAAGACACATTTTTATGTTACCTTCTTCTAGTGACTTGAAGCTACTGTATTATTTACTTCAATTAAAAAATATTACTTTTGTTTGAGAACTTATAGTACCTCTTAGTGTGTGTGTGTATATATATATATTTATATATATATATATATATATATTTCTTTTTTTTTTTTTTTTTTTTGAGACAGGGTTTCATTCTTGTTGCCCATGCTGGAGTGCAATGGCGCAATCTTGGCTCACTACAACCTCTGCCTCCTGGTCTCAATCTATTGTCCTGCCTCAGCCTCCTGAATAGCTGGGACTACAGGTGCATGCCACCATGCCCAGCTAATTTTTTTTTTAATATAAAAAATAGAGATGGGGTCTCACTATGTTGCCCAGGCTGGTCTCGAATTGCTGAGCTCAAGCAATCCTCCTGCCTTGGCCTCCCAAAGTGCTAAGATTGAAGGTGTGAACCACTGTGCCGGGTCAAAAAGGCAAGAGTGGACAGTTATAGTTTTTTTGTTTGTTTGAAGTAGGGTCTTGCTCTGTTGCCCAGGCTGGAGTGCAGTAGCTTGATCTTGGCCCACTGCAACCTCTGCCTCCCAGGCACAAGTGATCCTCCCACCTCAGCCTCCCAAGTAGCTGGGAGTACAGGCACAAGCTACTATACCTGGCTAATTTTTGTATTTTTTTTTTTTTTTTTGTAGAGGTGGAGTTTTGCTATGTCAGGCTAATTTTTGTATTTTCTGTAGAGTTGGGGTCTTGCCATGTTGCCCAGGTTAGTCTCCAACTTGTGAGCTCAAGTGATCTGCATGCCTTGGCCTCCCAAAGTGCTGGGATTACAGGCATGAGCCACCGCTCCTGCCCCTCTTAGTATAATTGAAAGCACATTGTCGTATCATAAAATGAGGGTCCACATAGGGTGGCTCATCACCTGTAATCCCAGCACTTTGGGAGGCCGAGGTAGGAGGATTGCCTGAGCCCAGGAGTTTGAGATCAGCCTGGGCAACATGGTGAGTCCCTGTCTTTACAAGTTCAAAAAAAAATTAGCTGGGTGTGGTCCCAGTTGCTTGGAAGGCTGAGATGGGAGGATTGGTTGAGCCTGAGAGATGGAGACAAGTGAGCCACGATTGCGCCACTGCACTCCAGCCTGGGTGACAGAGTGAGAACCCATCTCAAGGAAAAGAAAAACAAAGGAATAAAATAAAATAAATAAGGGATACAGGTAATTGCTCCAGGTAATTTCCTCCATGGAAGATTTAATAGTATAATTTCATAATTACTATCTGAATTAGAGCACTTAATCCTGTTATTCACAAAGGTAAATAACCTACCGGGAGAGGATAAGATGCTCAGTCTTGTTGAGTAGTCTTATATTTTCAGTATTACATTTGGTCAATGATGGATAAATTATTTTTATAGATAATTTTTTTTTTTTTTGGAGATGGAGTTTTGCTCTTGTCCAGGCTGGAATGCAATGGTGTGATCTTGGCTCATGGCTCACTGCAACCTCCGTCTCCCAGATTCAACCGATTCTCCTGCCTCAGTGTCCCAAGTAGCTGGGATTATAGGTTCCCGCCACCACGCCCGTCTAATTTTTCTTTTTGTATTTTTAGTAGAGATGGGGTTTCACCATGTTGGCCAGGCTGGTCTCGAACTCCTGACCTCAGGTGATCCGCCCACCTCAGCCTCCCAAAGTGCTGGGATTACAGGCATGAGCCACTGTGCCCAGCCTTTTGTAGATAATTTTAAATCAACTTGGAAAACTATGCAAAGTTTGACCTCCATTTCTGGTAATATGGCTGGCTAGATGTTGAGATAGACCTTCCTACTGGGGAAAAACACTACATAATATATTTTTTCAAAAATCTTTCCAAAAGCATCAGAAAGTCAGAATCAAGGCATAATCTAACAGAAGACAAAAGATAAGTGGAGCACTAAAACTGCTTTGACCCCGAGAACATTTTTTAAAAAACTAGTGACCATAATTTTCAGTTTTTACTATCGCATGCAGAATAAAAGGCAAAGCCCAGGATCGCTCCACATGGTATAGTCTATTGAGAAACACTCACCATATAAAGCTAGGATGGTAAAAGGCTAGGTATACCATCGTAGGGTGAACCACAGGTAAACTGCTCCAACCCTGGGAATGCAGGGAAAATTGCCCTTTACTCAGCTGATTGCTGATGGGTATACAGTTTATTTTGGGCCAATGAAATGTTCTGGAATTAAATAGGGGTTGTGGTTGCACAACTATACTAAAATTCCTTGAATTATGTATACTTTACAAGGATGATTCTTAAGGTGTGTGAACTATATCTCAATAAAGCTATTATAAAGCGATATGGAGGACAGAGTGAGAAGGTCATATTATTCTGTCTAATCACAGCTCTACAATGAAGAGCATATGGGACACAGACAATATTTGAAGAAATAATGACTACGAGTTTTCTGTCTTCTGTTAGATTTTGCCCTGATTTTGACTTTCTGATGCTTTTGGAAAGATTTTTTAAAAATATATTATGTAGTACTTTTTCCCAATAGGAAGATCTATCTCAGCATCTAGCCAGTCATATTACCAGAAATGGAGGTCAAACTTTGCATAGTTTTCCAAGTTGACTTAAAATTATCTATAAAAATAATGTATCCATCATTTACTAAATGTAACACTGAAAATATGTGAAAGATACCGATTCACAGATTCAACAAACCCGAAGAATCCCAAGCATGATAAATACTAAGAAATACTCAACTAGGTTCATCTTAGTGAAGTTGTCAAAAATAGAGATCATAAAATTAGCATAGAAGGGAGCAACAGTTAGATACTTTCTCATCCATGTGGTAACATGTATTAGAATTTAATTCCTTTTCATGGCTGAATAATACTCCATTGTATGTACGTACTACATTTTGTTTATCCATTCATCTGGACACTTGGATTGTTTCCATTTTTGTCTATGTGAATAATGCCACTCTGAAAATTCATATACAAGTATCTGCTTTCAGTTTCTTTTAAAAACCTGCCTTTTTTTTTTTTAAACATATCTTTCGTTTATAAGCACAAATCAATTTGGAATAAAGCCAGTGGATATTTTATTCCCGCAATCCTTTCATTAATACTGCAAGCTCTTACTCTGAGCCATCAATAGTTACCAAGAACACTATATAATAGTCAGAAGCAGCAGCCAGCAGTATCTACTGACAAACTTGTTTTTTATTTTATTTTTTATTTTTTGAGACGGAGTCTTGCCCTGTCATCTAGGCTGGAGTGCGATGGCATGATCTCGGCTCACTGCGACCTCCGCCTTCTGGGTTCAAATTATTCTCCTGCCTCAGCCTTCCAAGTAGCTGGGATTATAGGTGTCCATCATCACACCCAGCTAATTGTTGTATTCTTAGTAGAGACAGGGTTTCACCATGTTGGTCAGGCTGGTGTCAAACTCCTGACCTCATGATCTGCCTGCCTCGGCCTCCCAAAGTGTTGGGATTACAGGTGTGAACCACCGAGCCTGGCCCAAACTTGTTTTTAATTTGCCAAAAACGCTGTGACATTTATATATTGACAAAAATTATCTTCCTGATCAAATTTTACTCAGGCTTCCCTGAACCCTTTTCAACTAGGCCCGACTTTTGGACTTCCACATTCATCTCTGCACCATTCAGTTTTAGCAAGAATCCTGTGAAGTAAGTTTAGCCAAAACTCCCCATCCATGACATGTGATCCCCCAACCATCCTCCAGGTGATGTCTAGTTACCGTGGCCGGCCTTCAGCAGGAATCCTCTTAGGTCCGTTGATCCAGAATCTCTCCTCACATCTCATGTTTTCTTTTAGTAATTTGTCATCCACTGACCCCACCTTGCTCCTTAGCTATAAATTCCCACTTGCCATGTCATATTCAGATTGAATCCAATCATTCTCCGTTGCAGTGGTTCCTGTACCTATTGGCATGGCCCCTCTTGAAAAAAGTCTTCCTTACCATGCTTTAACAAGTGTGAAAAATAATTTTTCTGTGTGTATTTTAATATGTTATTTCTCCCTTGGGCCAACATAACTAGGAAGAAAACTTCAAATAATGCTTAAGAGAAGTTTATACTACCTTTTGGTATTCAAAATTTTCATTTCTAGGTAAACTTAGTTTTATCTCAGGGAAGTGCTGTCCTTCCTCTAGCTCTAGGATCAAAATTACTGTAGTGGGCTGAATAACAGTTCTCAAAGACATCAGGTCCTACTTTCTAGAACCCCTAAATGTTAACCTTATTTGGACAAAGGGTCTTTGCAGATGTAATTAAAGATTTTGATATAGGGAGGTTATAAAAGTAAGCCCTAAATGTGATCATAAATGTCCTAATAAGAGGGAGACAGGAGCTTTGCCACAGGCAGAGGAGAAGGCGGTATGACCACAGAGGCAGAGACTGAAGTGATAAAGTCAGAATGCCTGCAGCCCCAAGGCTGGAAAAGGTAAGGAACAGATTCTGAAGGAAGCATGGCTCTGCCAACACTTTGATTTTGGTCCAGTGATACTGATTTTGAATTTCTGGCTTCCAGAATTGTAAGAGAATAAATTTCTGTTGTTTGAAGTCACCAAGTTAGTGGTAATTTGTTACAGTTGCCACAGGAAATTAATATAATTACCTACCAAAAGAATTTTTAAATTACAAAAGTAATTTTCTACTAAAGAAAATAGTTTGTGGCCATATTATTGTGATTAGCACTTATGAATTTCCAGTAGGGTTCAGAATTGTAGTATGAGATTTTATTGATGCTCAGAAAGAAAATTGTTCCTCATTTGTGAGGCTAGATAACTTTTTCAGGGCATTTCACCTAGTCCATAATGGTTCAAAATAAAGTAATGATTTAAACTGTTTTACTTGAGGTTTTGTGGTTCAAGAATTAAGTTAGTTGAAAGACATAATAAAGCCTTTCTGTTTTCCAGAATGAGGATTATTGAAAATAATTCCTCGAAGATTCAATCTCAAATAGATCAAATCAAGCAGTCTAGGGCAGCGTATGACACGAAAGAAGTAAAATATTGTACTTTCTCCAAAGATCCTTCAAAACCTATTCCAGGTATTGTATTTTGTTTAAAATATTTGAGAGAAACCCTGATTATTTCCAATTTTTTACCTAATCCACGCATTATTATAAATGTGCTGATGTATGTGCATCTTGCACATGTGTGTTGTACACGATTTTAGTCAAGACTCTAGGTAGATTCAAGGGAATGGAAAAACAAACTCTAAAAGATTGAGTTTCAGTCAGCTGGGTTATATGAAGTGTAATGCAGTGGCTCCTGAAGTGTGGTTCCTGTATCAATGTCAGCATCACCTAAAGACCTCTTAGAAATGCAAATTCATGGTTCCCATCAGATCAGAGACTTTACTGTGTCAGAAACTCGATGGGTGGAGTTCAGCAGTGTCTTAACAAGTCCTTCAGGTTTTTCTTTTCTCTTTTTTTTTTTTTTTTGACACATAGTCTCTCTCAGGCACCCAGGCTGGGCATTCAGTGGTGTGATCTCGGCCCATAGCAACTTCCCTCTCCAGGGTTCAAGTGATTCTCGTGCCTTGGCCTCCCAAGTAGCTGGGATTACAGGTGTGTGCCACTATGCCCAGCTAATTTTTGTGTTTTTAGTAGAGACGAGGTTTCATCATGTTGTCCACGCTGGTCTCAAACTCCTGGGCTCAAGCGATCCACCCGCCTCAGCCTCCCAAAGTGCTGGGATTAAAGGTGTGAGCCACTGTGCCCAGCCGCTTCAGGTTTTTTTGATGCACTCTAAAGTTTGAGAACCACTGGTATAATATAAAGTAAACTGTAGTGTATTAAGTTTTGGTGGATATTGTTGATTCATGTTGATGTCAGCATTCACTGCTTCCACATCTTCAGCATAATACTGTTACCATATTTTAAGAAATTGTAGTATATCCTGGAATTCATCTAGGATATGGAGAGGTTTTTACGATGAGTGGATAGAGGAATTACAAATATTCATCCTGGAAAAAAGAAAGACTTTGAGAATAGATAATGGTATTCCAAACTTTTAAAGATTTTGGCCAGTGTTTATTCTAAGGCAAGATTAATAGGTAGAAATTTTAGGAAGCCAGATTTGGTCTCGGTGGAAGAAGCTATGTCTTGAAGTAATGAGCTACTCTATACTAGAGGATTTCAACTGAGGTTGAATAATCATCTTGTGTTTCATAAAAGTGGGGACTAGATTCACTTTTTTTTTTTTTTGAGACAGAGTTTCACTCTGTCACCCAGGCTGGAGTGCAGTGGCCCGATTCTCGGCTCACTGCAAGCTTGCCTCCTGGGTTTACACCATTCTCCTGCCTCAGCCTCCTGAGTAACTGGGACTACAGGCGCCTGCCACCACACCTGGCTAATTTCTTTGTGTTTTTAGTAGAGACGGGGTTTCACTGTGTTAGCCAGGATGGTCTCGATCTCCTGACCTTGTGATCCACCCGCCTTGGCCTCCCAAAGTGTTGGGATTACAGGCGTGAGCCACCGTGCCTAGATTCACTTTCAAATATAAAATTGTGACTAGCAAATGACAAATAAGATACACATTAATAAGTACAGTATAACTGGCAAATTGGGACTAAGTGCTGAGAAGATTCTGGGTAAGGGACTGGTTAAAATCAAGTAGAATCAATTCAGGTAAGTTTTTGGAGGAGGAGTATTTTGTGATATGTACTGAAGTCAACAATTGGCCCAGATGAGAAAGGAAGATTATTTAGGGCTGGGCACAGTGGCTCATGCCTGTAATCCCAGCACTTTAGGATGCTGAAGTGAGAGGATCTCTTGAGCCCAGGAGTTTGAGACCAGCCTGGGTAGACCCTGTGAGAGTCTCTCTCTCTCTCTCTCTCTCTCTCTCTCAAAGGCATTTGAAGAGAAAGAGAGAGAGGAATAATAAGTAGAGGGGACAGTGAGAGAGAGGACTGAAGATTTGGCAGGCATTTATATTTGTGTTGGGAATAATAAACTGATTACTCTGGGGTTAGCTATAGTAGGGTAATGAGAGATTTGTTTAGAGAGAAATCAGTTGACACATCCTGAATTGTTAGGCAGAAGCTCTTGGCGTTACTGAGTAAGAGTGATATTTAGGGGTCTTCAGGGTATGTTAATGAAATCACTAAAAAAATTTTTTTCAGATGCTAAGGTTTGTGTGTTCTCAGTCTTCACTGAGTCTTCATTGATAGTGTTTAAAACTGCTAGCCTGAGGCCGGGTGTGGTGGCTCACGCCTGTAATCCCAGCACTTTGGGAGGCCGAGGTGAGTGAATCACCTGAGGTCAGGAGTTCAAGACCATCCTGGCCAACATGGTGAAACCCCGTCTCTACTAAAAATACAAAAATTAGCCGGGCATGGTGGCACGCGCCTATAGTCCCAGCTACTATAGGAAGTTGAGGCAGGAGAATCGCTTGAACTGGGAGACGGACATTGCAGTGAGCCGAGATTGCATCACTGCATTCCAGCCTGGGCGGCAGAGTGAGACTCCGTCTCAAAAAATAAATAAATAAAATAAATTAAAATAAAACTGCTAGCCTGGCCTGGCACAGTGGCTCACGCCTTTAATCCCAGCACTTTGGAAGGCTAAAGTGGGCAAATTGCTTGAGCCCAGGAGTTTAAGACTAGACTGGGCAACATAGCAAGACCCTGTCTCTATACAATCAATCAATCAATCAATCAATCATAACCTGCTAGCCATTTACAAGTTTATGCTAATTTTACCTATGTTCAGTAAGCTGTAAGTACATACTATCATTTCTAAATTGTTTCTTAACATAGTGAACTGTCTTTCTAAGACTTGCTCTTTGAACACAGGCGTCCCACACATGGCTTGGCCTGTTTGATTTGTTCCCTTTTCCCATAGGCATGACTCTCCAAGAATCCATGAATCTAGATGCTCTCACTAAATACATGAAACATCTTGAAGATAAATATGCAGAAATTAAACAAGCTATGTTGATAAAATATGTGCCAGCTCAGAGGAAGTCTGATTTAGATGAAGAAATGATTGTGTTATTAAAACGGCGAGATGTAGCTGAAAATCTGAACAGAAAGTTACAGTTTTGGTATGGAAGTTGATCATATGTTTTTGAAGTTTGGAGTTTTGTGTTTATTCTAATATTCCACCATTTGATTTTAGGCTCAGTATATTATTGACGTTTTTTATCTTTATAGTCATCAAAGACTGCAGATAATTTCACAGGCACTTACTTCATGGGTAAAATCTGATATGAGCAGCCCATTTCAAGACTTTGTGGAGCAAATTCAGAAAACCAAATATTTACAAGGTAGATTATCTATATTTTTAAATTAGTAGCAATAATGGAAGACATTTTTTTCCCCTAGAAAGTTAGAATGGGGTTTTCTTAGGCCGAGTTAAAATAAAGCAAAAACATACTTCAGCTAGTTCTCTGTTACCCTATGGGTTCCTTCCTTCAACAGCTAACTAACAGGTAATTAGTAAAGAATAGACTTGGTGAGCCAAAGACAGAATGCCTGAAAATGTACATCAACATAAAGAGGAAAGGGAGGAGGAGGCCACTAAGTTTTGGAAGAGGTTGATGCTGTTAGGATCTATAGCAATAAGTTGTTGGTATTAAACACATGTATGTTTATTGTTTTCTATTGATAAGTAACCTTAAATATCTTCCAGTGGTACTTTCAATATTTACAGGTGACCAAGGCATTGTTGAAGAACTAATGGAAGATGATCCACACAGGGCAAAAGAAGCTGAAATTATGCTTCACTACATTGAAAGGCAACTATTTTAAAAGTTTAATTTTTCAGAATTACATTTTTTCATAGATTCTTTGCGAATAAAATACCACATTGGGAATCTAGGAGGTTTTTCAGAGGAGATAAAAGGATTATAATGTTGATATGTTTTATTTATACAGGTTAAGCATTCCTAATCCGAAAATTTGAAATCTGAAATGCTCCAAAATCCAAAAAATTTTGAGCACTGACATGAGATAGTGATACCTGTGTTTTCTGATGAATCAATGTACACAAACTTTGTTTCATGCACAAAATTATTAGAAGTATTATATAAAATTACCGGCTGGGCACAGTGGCTCACGCCTGTAATCCCAACGCTTTGGGAGGCTGAGGCGGGTGAATCACAAGGTCAGGAGTTCGAGACCAGCCTGGCCAACATGGTGAAACCCCATCTCTACTAAAAATACAAAAAATTAGCTGGGCGTGGTGGCGGATGCCTGTAATGCCAGCTACTAGGGAGAATGAGGCAGGAGAATTGCTTGAACCTGGGAGGCAGAGGTTGCAGTGAGCTGAGATTGTGCCACTGCACACTCTAGCCCAAGCAATGGTGCAAGACTCAAAAAAAAAAAAAAAAAAAGTATTACACAAAATTACCTTCAGGCCCTGTGTATATGGTATATATGAAATATAAATTTCGGCCGGGCGCGGTGGCTCAAGCCTGTAATCCCAGCACTTTGGGAGGCCGAGACGGGCGGATCACGAGGTCAGGAGATCGAGACCATGCTGGCTAACACAGTGAAACCCCGTCTCTACTAAAAAATACAAAAAATTAGCCGGGCGGCGTGGCGGGCGCCTGTGGTCCCAGCTACTCGGGAGGCTGAGGCAGGAGAATGGCGTGAACCCAGGAGGCGGAGCTTGCAGTGAGCTGAGATCCGGCCACTGCACTCCAGTCTGGGCGACAGCGAGACTCCGTCTCAAAAAAAATAAATAAATAAATAAATAAATAAATAAATAAATAAATTTTGTGTTTAGACTTGGGTCTCATCCCCAAGATATCTCATTATGTATATGCATATATTCTAAAATATGAAAAAATCTGAAATCCAAAACATTTCTGGTCCCAAGCATTTAGGATAAGGGAATCTCAGCCTGTATTTTTCTTATATTTCCTAACTATCAACCTGATGTTACAAAATGTTTTTGAGAATGTCTTCCTGATTCAGATTATTCTAGCCAATTCAGTCCTTTCTTTCTCATTATTTCTATCCCATGACTTATTAAGAAGGCATATTTCTCCCTAATACTTAAGTTATTATATATAGTATATAATAGAAGATTAAAGAGATTTAAGACTGTATCCTTTTTTATACTTTGTTTACTTTTTATCAAATATTACTTTTATCAAATCTTTTCAAGTATTCATAAAAATACAGAGAATAACATTAACAAAATGTTGTTCTGTGTACCAATTTAGCAAGAAGTTAACATTTTGCAGTATTTGCTTCAGCTGTTTTTGTAGAAGTTTGTTATAGTTAACATCCCGCTGTGTATCATTCCTCCTGTCTTCAATTCCTTTTCCCTCCTTTTTTCCCCACACAGCTGCTCCCTTGGTGTTTAACATGCACGTGCATTTTTAAACATTTTTAATACATAGTAAGACTATATTCTTTAAGAGGTTAATTCACAGGCTATAAGGCTTATCTGTAATGAACATATGTAATATTCCTGGTCTTTATATGTTAAACAGTTTTCGACTGTTAATTGGAAGGTTGGTATGGTAAAAAGAAGGGGGTAAAGATAATTTTGGGGAGAGCACAAAAGCTCATGTTATTTCCTTACACTGTAATGCTTCTCTAAGTCTGACAGTTTGATATGAGAGAAAAACCCTCATTGAGATTGAAAGTTTTATGTATTTTGCTTAATATTACTTTAGTAGGTTTTCCGCCTGGGGCTCTACATTCATTTGCAGCACTATGTAACTTCTGTTTATCCTAGTTTTATTAATTGTGAGGTAAGGACTGATTTGAAGACCTTTAGCCATAGGAAGAGGAGTAGAGGCTTAAGTTATCTTAACTATTATCTTTCCTTCTTGTGTTAATCTTTGACTGGGAGCCTGTTGCCTGGCAGAACAACATAGGCTTCTGAATACCAAGGACACCTCTTGATCTCCAATTTGGCAGCTTCTTTTTTTTTTTTTTTTTTTTTGAGATGGTGTCTAGCTCTGTGGCCCAGGCTGGAGTGCAGTGGCGCAATCTCGGCTCACTGCAAGCTCCGCCTCCTGGGTTCAAGTGATTCTCCTGCCTCAGCCTCCTGAGCAGATGGAACTACAGGCACATGCCACCATACCTGGCTAATTTTTTTTTTTTTTAATGTTTTTAGTAGAGACGGGGTTTCACCATGTTAGCCAGGATGGTCTCGATCTCCTGACCTCATGATCCCCTCCGCCTCAGCCTCCCAAAGTGCTGGGATTACAGGCGTAAGCCACCACGCCCAGCCCAATTTAGCAGCTTCTGTCTTCAATTAGTATTTCCTTCAGGTGGCATTTCTAAGTAGATTGCCCTTCTTTCCTCTGATACCAGTACTTTTTCATGTGGAAATGATATGCGGGGAAAAAAATCTGAGTTCATAATAAATTCAAGTTCTTTCTTCCATTCTCTATGGCTTGCTGTAAGTGCTATAGGAATAAAGTTTAGGATCATGTTCAAAGTTAGCTAGCAGGTGGGAGTTTTATTCTGAGACTTAAAAAAAACCCAACAGAATATTAGAGAAAGATTTCAGAGAACATCTTACAGGGTGAATGATTCTAGTTACAGTTTATTAGAATTCCTTTTTGTTTTTCCATATCTTTATGCCACTATATTTGGTCTGTATTAAACATTTCTAATCAGTTTTTTCTCTTTTTGTGTCATTATAACACATTATAAAATGTGATGCCTATAGATTTAATGAGTTAATCTCACTTGGTGAATATGAAAAGGCAGCTTGTTATGCAGCAAACAGTCCTAGAAGAATTCTTCGAAACATTGGCACAATGAATACATTTAAGGGTAAGCATTTCTCTCTGAACCTTATATATGTATGTAAATTTACTACTTTTTCTCTCATAAAATGAAAAAAGCATTAAACTGGGAGTCTAGAGGTCTAGGCCCCAGCCCTCTCTCTACCATTTACTCAGTTTGCTTAGCAGTAACATTAGGGGTTTGATTAGATTTTCTAAATTATATTATGAACGATTTTAAGTATATAGAAAAGTATGGAGAAACATTAACACCAACGTACTCACTGTCAAGATTTAATAAATGTTAATATTTTGTCAAATTTGCTCCGTATTATTTTAAAACACAGCTTCCTTGTGGTAAATTGACATAATACAACAAATTGTACATATTAAAGTACACAATTTGGTAAGTTGTTTTTTTTGTTTGTTTTTTTTGTGTGTGAGACAGAGTTTCACTCTTATCGTCCAGGCTGGAGTGCAGTGTGCAATCTTGGCTCACTGCCACTTCTGCCTCCCGGGCTCAAGTGATTCTCCCGCCTCAGCCTCCCGAATAGCTGGGATTACAGGTGTGTGCCACCACAACCAGCTAAATTTTTTGTACTTTTAGTTGAGACAGGGTTTCACCATGTTGGCCAGTCTGGTCTCAAACTCCTGACCTTAGGCAATCTGCCCACTTTGGCCTCCCAAAGTACTGGGATTACAGGCATGAGCCATCGCGCCCGGCTCAATTTGATAACCTTTGACATATGCATACACCCATGAGATTATCACTCAAAAGTTCCCTCATGCCCCTCAGTATCCCTCTCTTCCCACTACTTCCTAGTTCTCTCATCCTTTTCTCGTCGTAAGTTATTTTACTTAGGATAATGGCATTCAGTTTTATTTTATGGCTGAGTAGTGTTCGGTGGTGTGTGTGTGTTTCTGTGTGTGTATCTGTTTTCTTTATCCAGTCATCCCTTGATGGACACTTAGGTTGATTCTCTGACTTTGCTATTGTGAATAGTGCTATGATAAACATAACGAGTGCAGGTGTCTTTTTCATATAATGGTTTCTTTTCCTTTGGGTAGATACCCAGTAGTGGAATTGCTGGATTGAATGGTAGTTCTATTTTTAGCTCTTTGAGAAATTTCCATACTGTATTCCATAGAAATTGTACTAATTTACATTCCCACTAAAAATGTATAAGCATTCCCTTTTCTCCACATCCTCTCCAACATCTGTTGTTTTTTGACTTTTTATTAATAGCCATTCTGATTGGTGTAAGATGGAATGTCATTGTGGTTTTGTAGTTCCCTGCTTTGTAGATTTCTCTGCTTTGGGCAGTATGGCCATTTTAACAATTTAACTATTTTTTTAACCCATTAAATAGCCCCACCTCCCCCACCCAACTCTCCTACTACCCTTCATAGCCTCTGGTAACCATCCGTCTACTATGTTCATGAGTTCAATTGTTTTTATTTTTAACTCCACAAATAAATGAGAGCATGTGAGGTTTGTCTTTCAGTGCCTGGCTTATTTCACTTAACATAATGACCACCAGTTCCATCCATGTTGTTGCAAATGATAGGATCTTATTCTTTTTTATGACTAAATAGTACTCCATTGCCTATACATACCACATTTTCTTTATCCATTTGTCTGTTGATGGACACTTAGGTTGCTTCCAAATCTTGGATATTGTGAATAGCGTTGCATTAATCATAAGATTGCTGAATCATATGGTAGCCCAATTTTTCGCTTTTTGAGGAACCTCCAAACTGTTTTCCATAGTGGTTGTACTAATTTACATTTCCACCAACAGTATACAGGGGTTCCCTTTGCTCCACATCATTGCCAGCATTTCTTATTGCCTGACTCTTGGGTAAAAGCTGTTTTAACTGGGCTGAGGTGATATCTCACTGTAGTTTTGATTTGCATGTCTCTAATGATCAGTGATGTGGAGCACCTTTTCATATGCCTGTTTGCCATTTGTATGTCTTCTTTTGAGAAATGTCTATTCAAATCTTTTGCCATTTATTTTACCCTTTTTTTAATTAAAAAAAATTTTTTTTATTATACTTTAAGTTCTAGGGTACATCTGCACAATGTGCAGGTTTGTTACATATGTATATATGTGCCATGTTGGTGTGCTGCACCCATTAACTCGTCATTTACATTAGGTATATCTCCTAATGCTATCCCTCCCCACTCCCCCGACCCCACAACAGTGATGTTCCCCTTCCTGTGTCGAAGTGTTCTTGTTGTTCAATTCCCACCTATGAGTGAGAACATGCAGTGTTTGGTTTTTTTGTCTTTGCGATAGTTTGCTGAGAATGATGGTTTCCAGCTTCATCCATGTCCCTACAAAGGACATGAACTCATCTTTTTTTATGGCTGCATAGTATTCTATGGTGTATATGTGCCACATTTTCTTAATCCAGTCTATCATTGATGAACATTTGGGTTGGTTCCAAGTCTTTGCTATTGTGAATAGTGCCGCAGTAAACATACATGTGCATGTGTCTTTATAGCAGCACGATTTATAATCCTTTGGGTATATATCCAGTAATGGGATAGCTGGGTCAAATGGTATTTCTAGTTCTAGATCCTTGAGGAATCGCCACACTGTTTTCCACAATGGTTGACTAGTTTATAGTCCCACCAACAGTGTAAAAGTCTTCCTATTTCTCCACATCCTCTCCAGCACCTGTTGTTTACTGACTTTTTAATGATCAAGTGTTTTGTTTTGTTTTGTTTTTGACAGAGTTTCTCTCTTGTTGCCCAGGCTGGAATGCAATGGCACGATCTCAGCTCACCGCAACCTCTGCCTCCCGGGTTCAAGTGGTTCTCCTACCTCAACCTCCCTAGTAACTGGGATTACAAGCATGCGCCACCACGCCTGGCTAATTTTGTATTTTTAGTGGAGATGGGGTTTTACCATGTTGGTCAGGTTGGTCTCGAACTCCCAACCTTAGGTGATCCACCCACCTTGGCCTCCCAAAGTGCTGGGATTACAGGCATGAGCCACCGTGCCTGGCCATCTTTTGCCTATTTTTAATCAGATTATTAGATTTTTTTCCTATGGAATTGTTTGAGTCCCTTATGTATTCTGGTTATTAATTCCTTGTTAGATGGGTAGTTTGCACATATTTTCTCCCATTCTGTGGGTTGTCTCTTCACTTTGTTGATTGTATCCTTTCTGTGCAGAAGCGTTTTACCTTGATGTGATCCCATTTGTCCGTTTTTTTCTTCAATTGCCTGTGCTTGTGGAGTATTATGCCAGAAATTTTTACCCAGACCAATGTCCTAGAGAATTTCCCCAATGTTTTCTTGTAGTGGTTTCATAATTTGAGGTCTTAGATTTAAATCTTTAATCCATTTTGATTTGATTGTTTTATATGACAAGAGATAGGGGCCTAGTTTCATTTTTCTGCATATGGATATTCAGTTTTCCTGCCACCATTTACTGAAAAGACTGTCTTTTCCCCAGTGTATGTTCTTGGCATGTTTGTCAAAAGTGAGTTCATTATAGGTGGGTGGATTTGTTTCTGGGTTCTCTATTCTGTTCCATTGGTCTGTGCATCTGTTTTTATTCCATTACCATGCTGTTTTGGTTACTATAGCTCTGTAGTATAATTTGAAGTTAGCTAATGTGATTCCTCCAGTTTTGTTCTTTTTGCTTAGGATGGTTTTTGGCTATTCTGGGTCTTTGTGGTTCCATATAATTTTGGGGGTTGTTTCTTCTATTTCTGTGAAGAACTTCATGGTATTTTGATAGGGATTGCATTAAATCTGTAGATTGCTTTGGGTAGTATAGATATTTTAACAGTACTGATTCTTCCAATCCATGAACATGGAATATCTTTCCATTTTTTGTGTGTCCTCTTCAATTTCTTTCATCAATGTTTTATAGTTTTAATTATAGATCTCTTTCAATGCTTTGGTTAATTCTAGGTATTTAATTTGTGGCTATGATAAGCAGGATTACTTTTTAAAATTTCCTTTTCAGATTGTTTGTTGTTGGCATATAGAAATGCAATGATTTTTATATGTTGATTTTGTATCTTTCAACTTTACTGAGTTTATCAGTTCTCATAGGTTTTTTTTTTGGAGACAGAGTCTCACTCCATCACACAGGCTGGAATGCAGTGGTGCAATCTCAGCTCACTGCAACCTCCGCCTCCAGGTTCAAGTGATTCTCCTGCCTCAGCCTCCTGAGTCACTGGGACAATGGGCGCATACCGCCAGGCCCAACTAATTTTTTTGTATTATTAGTAGAGACGGAGTTTTGCCATGTTGGCCAGTCTGGTCTTGAACTCCTGACCTCAAGTGATTGGCCTGCCTTGTCCTCCCAAAGTGTTGGGATTACAGGCATTAGCCACCACGCTTGGCCTCTAATAGTTTTTTGGTGGAGTCTCTAGATTTTTTTCTTTCACTTTTTTTTTTTTGAGATGAAGTCTTGCTCTTGTCCCCCAGGCTGGAGTGCAATGGTGCAATCTCAGCTCACTGCAACCTCCGCCTCCTGGGTTCAAGCATTCACCTGCCTCAGCCTCCCGAGTAACTGGGATTACAGGCACCTGCCACCACGCCCAGCTAATTTTTGTATTTTTAGTAGAGACAGGGTTTCACCATGTTGGTCAGGCTGGTCTCAAACTCTTGACCTCAGGTGATTCACATGCCTTGGCCTTCCAAAGTAGTGGGATTACAGGCATGAGCCACCGTGCCTGGCTAGATTTTTTTTCAAATATAAGGTTATGTCATCAGAAAACAAAGATAATTTAACTTCTTCCTTTCCAATTTGGATGCCCTTTATTTCTTTTTCTTGTCTGATTGCTCTAAGTAGGACTTTCAGTACTATGTTGAATACCAGTGGTGAAAGTGGGCATCTTTGTTGTGTTCCAGATCTTACAGGAAGGGCTTTCAGTTTCCTCCCATTCAGTATGATTCTAGCTGTGGTTCTGTCATATATGGCTTTTATTATGTTGAGATATATTCCTTCTATCCCCAGATATTTTTATGGGTTTTATCATGAAGGATGTTGAATTTTATTAAATGCTTTTTCAGCATCACTTGAAATTATCATATCATTTTTGTCCTTCATTCTGTTGATATATGATACATTACATTGATTCATTTCTGTATGTTGAACCATCCTTGCATCCCCAGGATAAATCCCACTTGGTCATGATGAATGATTTTTTTAATGTGTTATTGGATTTGGTTTACTAGTATTTTGTTGATGATTTTTGCATCAATGTTTATCAGAATTATTGACATGCAGTTTTCTTTTTTGATATATCTTTGTCTGGTTTTCGTATTAGGGTAATACTGGCCTTGTAGAATGAGTTTAGAAGTATTTCCTCTGCCTCTATTTTTTGGAATAGCTTGAGTAGGATTCGTATTAGTTCTTTTTTAGATGTTTGGTAGAGTCAGTAGTAAAGCCATCAGGTCCTGGGCTTTTCTTTTCTGGGAAACTTTATATTATAGCTTCAGTCTCATTACTTATTGGTCTGTTCAGGTTTTGGATTTCTTCATGGTTCAGTATTGGTGGGTTGTATGTGTCTAAGAATTTATTCATTTCTTCTAGGTTTTCCAATTTATTGGCATATAGTTGCTCATAGTAACCTATAATGCTCCTTTGAATTTCTGTGGTATTGATTGTAACATCTCCTTTTTCATCTCTGATTTTATTTATTCGGGTCTTCTCTCTTTTTATCTTACTCAGTTTGACTAAGGGTTTGTTGACTTTTTTTTAAAAACTCTTCATTGATTTTTATAATTGTTTTCATCATTTCAATTTCATTTATTTCTGCTCTGATCTTTATTGTTTCTTTTCTTCTAAAAACTTTGGGTTTGGTTTGCTTTTGCTTTTCTGGTTCTTTAAGATGCATCATTAGGGTGTTTATTTGAAGTTTTTCTTCTTTTTTGATGTAAGCACTTATAGCTATAAACTTTTTTCTTAGTACGGCTTTCATTGTTATCCCATAGGTTTTGGTAGGTTGTGTTTCCATTGTTGTTTGTTTCAAGAAATCTTTAAATTTCTTTCTTAATCTCTTCATTGAGCCACTGGTCACTCAGGAGCATATTGTTTAGTTTCCATATTTGTATAGTTTCAAAAATTCCTCTTATTATTGATTTCTAGTTTTATTTCACTGTGATCAGAGAAGATGCTTGATATTATTTCAATTTTTTGAATGTTTTAATACTTGCTTTGTGGACTAACATATGATCTTTCCTTGAGAATGATCCATGTGCTAAGAAGAAGAATGTGTATTTTTCAGCTGTTGGGTGATATGTTCTGTAAATATCTATTAGGTCCATTTTGTCTATAGTGCAGATTAAGTCTGATGATTCTGCATTGATTTTCTGTCTTGATGATCTGTCCAATGCTGAAAGTGAGGGTGTTGAAGTCTTCAACTAGTATTGTATTGGGGTCTATTTCTCTCTTTAGCTGTAATAACATTTGCTTTATGTAGCTGGGTGCTCCAGTGTTAGGGGCATATATATTTATAATGGTTGAATATATATGCAATTCAACAAGAGGTCCTCTTGTTGAATTTAACCCTTTATCATTATATAATGACTTTCTTTGTCTATTTTTATCGTTTTTATCTTGAAATCTATTTTGTCTACTCCTGCTCTTTTTTGGTTTCCATTTGCATGGAATATCTTTTTCCATTCCTTTATTTTCAGTTTATATGTGTCTTTAAAGATGAAGTGTTTCTTGTAAGCAACAGATCATTGGGTCTTTTTTTTTTTATCCATCAATCACTTTTTTTTTTTTTTTTTAAGACAATCTTTTTCTGTCACCCAGGCTTTAGTGCAGTGGTGTAAACACAGCACACTTCAGTCTCAACCTCCTGGGCTCAAGTGATCCTACCATCTCACCCTCTCAAGTAGCTAGGACCACAGGCATGCACCACCACACTTGGCTAATTTTTAAAATTTTTGTGGAGACAGGATCTCGCCATGTTGCCTGGGCTGGCCATGAACTCCTGGGTTCGGGTGATCCTCCTGCCTTGGCCTCCCAAAGTGCTGAGATTACAGATGTGAGCCACTGTGTCTGGCCCACCCTATGTCTTTTGATTGGAAAGTTTAGTCTGTTAACATTCACTTGATATTGTTAAGTAAGGACTCACTCCTGTCATTTTGTTATTTTCTGGTTGTTTTATGGTCTTCTCTTCCTTTCTGACTTTCTTTTAGTGAAGATGATTTTTTCTGGTGGTATGTTTGAATTTCTTGCTTCTTATTTTTTGAGTGTCCATTGTATGTTTTTTGATTTGAGGTTATCATGAGACTTGCAAATAATATCTTATAACCCATTATTGTAAACTGATGACAACTTAACACTGATTGCATAAACAAACAAAAAAGTAACAAAGAAACAAAGAGAAAACTAATAAAAACTCTACACTTTGTCCCCTAGCTTTTTAATTTTTTTGTTGTTTCTATTTATTTCTTATTGTATTGTCAATGTCTTTAAAAAGTTTTTATAGTAATTATTTTTGATCAGTTCATCTTTTAGACTTTCTACTTAAGATATGAGTAATTTACACACAATTACAGTGTTATAATACTGTCTTTTTTGTGTGAACTTACTATTACCAGTGAGTTTTGTACCTTTAGATACTTTCTTATTGCTCATTAATATCCTTTTCTTTCTAATTGAAGTACTCCCCTCAGCATTTCTTTTTTTCCTTCTTCCTTTTGTTTTTGAGATGGAGTCTCGCTCTGTTGTCCAGGCTGGAGTGCAGTGGCATGATCTCGGCTCACTGCAACCTCCACCTTCTGGGTTCAAGCAGTTCTCCTGCTTCAGCCTCCCAAATAGGTGGGACTACAGGTGCACATTGGCACATCCAGCTAGTTTTTTTGTATTTTAGTAGAGATGGGGTTTCACCATGTTGCCCAGGCTGGTTGCGAACTACTGAGCTCAGGCAATGCTCCCGCCTCAGCCTCCCAAGGTGCTGGAATACAGGTGTGAGCCACTGCACCTGGCCACCTCAGCATTTCTTAAGGGACAAGTATGATGTTGATGAAATCTCTCAGCTTGTTTGTCTGGGGTAGTCTTTATTTCTCTTTCATGTTTGAAGGATATTTTTTGCCAGATACATTATTCTAGGGTAAACGGTTTTTTTTCTTCAACACTTTAAACATGTCCTGCCACTCTCTCCTGGCCTGAGAGGTTTCCACTAAAATGTCTGCTGCCAGACATATTGGAACTCCATTGTATGTCATTTATTTTCTCTTGCTGCTTTTAGGATCTTTTCTTTATCCTTGACCTTTGGGAGTTTGATTATTAAATGCCTTGAGGTAGTCTTCTTTGGGTTACATCTGCTTGGTGTTCTATAACCTCTTGTACTTGAATAATGATAGCTTTCTCTAGGTTTGGAAAGTTCTCTGGTATTATCCCTTTTGTTTCTTTTGGATTTTTTGAGACAGAGTCACGCTCTGTCACCCAGGCTCGAGTGCAGTGGCATGATCTCAGCTCACTGCAACCTCTGCCTCCTGGGTTCAAGCAATTCTTCTGGCTCAGCCTCCTGAGTAGCTGAAACTACAGGTGCACCACCACACCCAGCTGATTTTTGTATTTTTTAGTAGAGACTTGGTTTTGCCATGTTGGCCCAGCTTGTCTCACACTCCTGACCTCAGGTGATCCGCCCTCCTCGGCCTCCCAAAGTGTTGGGATTACAGGTGTGAGCCACCGCACCCGGCCAGGTGTTATCCCTTTGAATAAACTTTCTACCCCATCTCTCTCTTTCTACCTCCTCTTTAAGACCAATACCTCCTTGATTTGCACTTTTGAGGTTATTTTCTAGATCTTGAATATGTGCCTTATTCTTATTTATTCTTTTTTCTTTTGTCTCCTCTCACTGTGTATTTTCAGATAGTCTGACTTCAAGATCACTAATCTTCTGCTTGATTAATTCTGCTGCTAAGAGACTTTGATGCATTCTTCAGCATGTCAATTACATTTTTCAACTCCAGAATTTATGCTTGTCTCTTTTTAATTATTTCAATCTCTTTGTTAAATTTATCTGATAGAATTCTGGATTCCTTGTCTGTGTTATCTTAAATTTTGTTGAGTTTCCTCAAAACAGCTATTTTGAATTCTCTGCCTGAAAGGTCACATAACTTTGTCTTTCTGAGATTGGTCCCTGTTACCTTATTTAGTTCGTTTGGTAAGATCATGTTTTCCTGGTTGGTCTTGGTGCTTGTGGATGTTTATCTGTTTCTGGGCATTGAAGAATTGGGTATTTATTGTAGTCTTCAGTCTGAGCTTGTTTGTACCCGTCCTTTTTGGGAAGGCTTTCCAGATATTCAAGGAGACTTGGGTGTTGTGATCTAAGTTTTTGGTTACTGCAACCATATCTGCATTAGAGGTACCACCTTTGTGGTTTTGGATAAGATCCAGAAGAATTCTCTGGATTGCCAGATAATTCTTGTTCTTTTCCATTACTTTCTCCCCCAAAATGGAGTCTCTCCAAGTTGCAGTCCTTGTGAGCTAGACTGCCTCAGATCCGTGCTGAGCTCCCTGGAGCTGGAGAAGGGGTGGAACACTAGCACCACTGTGGTCACCAGCTCTGGGAGTATACTAGGTCAGACCTGAAGCCAGCACAGCACTGGGTCTTGTCCAAGGCCCACTGTAACCACTACATGGCTACCTCCTAGTTTGCTGAAGGCCCAGGGCTCTACAATCAACAGGTGGTGAAGCCATCCAGACTTGTTTTTTTCCCTCCATGGTAGCAAGTTCCCTGGGCCTGGGTGGCTCCAGAGATACCCTCGGGAGCCAGGGCTTAGAGTTGGAAACTTTAGGAATCTACCTGGCACTATATGCTATTGTGGCTGAGCTTGTACCTAGACCATAACACAAAGTCCTTCCCATTTTTTCCTCTCCTTCCCACAGGCAGAGGAGTCTCTCCCTATGGATACCACTGCCACAGGCCCACAGGAAGTACTGCCAGGCTACCACCAATGTTCACCCAAAGGCTCTTCAGTCAGCTAGTGGTGAATGCTACCAGTCCTGAAACTCACCCCTCTGGGCAGTGGGTTCCCCTCTGGTTCAGGGTAGGTCCATAAATGCTGTCCAAGAACCAAGTGCTGGAACTGGGGACCCCAAGAGCTTGCTTGGTGCCCTACCTCACTATGGCCAAGCTGGTACCTAAGCTGCAAGACAGTCTTTTTTACTCTTCTGCTTTTCTCAAGAAGAAGGAGTCTCTCCTCCTAGCCATCACAGCTGGGAATGTGCTGGGTCACACCTGAAGCCAGTATATCTCAGTCTTACTCAAAGCACACAGCATGTACTACCTGGCTACTGCTTCTGATTATTCGGGGTCCAAGGGCTGTTTAGTCATCAGGTAATGAGTCCTGCCAGGATTGGGTCCTTCCTTTCAAGACAGTGGCTTCCCTTCTGACCAGTGTGTGTCTAGAAATGTTGTCCAGGAGCTTGGGGGGCCTAGAATAGGGGCCTCATGACTCTCCCTGGTTTCCTATCCTATTATGGCTGAGCTGGCATCCAAATTGCAAGACAAAGTCCTCTACTCTTCCATCTCCTCTTCTCAAGTGGAAGGAAGGACTCTCTTTCACAGCTGTGAGCTGTACTCCCTGGTTTGGGGGAGTGGTGGCACAAACACTCCTTCGGTCACATCATCTGATTTCTTACTAGGTAATATGCCCTCCAAGTCCACTGGCTGTGAGTCCAGCACAGCACTAGTACTTACCTAGGAGTTGCAGTCCTTGTGGTATAGACTGCCTTTCAAGTTTATTTAGGACCCCAAAGCAGTTGAGGGTGTAGTGGTGAGGCTTGCCAGAACTCAAATTCCAACCTGCTGGGATAGATGATTCTCTTCTGGCTAGGGCTGGTCTAACTGCTTCCCACATGAGAATTGGCTGAGTTCTGCCTGATGTCGCTTTCCACTGTGGAAGGGCAGAACTGAGTTCCAATGCAAACTCCTACAATCACTGCACTCTCCTTCCCCGAAGCACAGGTTCTCCATGGCACATGGCCACTGCCAAAGGATGGGGGAGTGGTGAGTTGGCAGTTCAGTACTGTCTTTCCTACCCTTTTCAGTGCCTCTTTCAGTAACATGAAGGTATAATGAGGTGCTGTGATTACACAACTGACTTTTGGTTCTTATGAAGGTGCTTTTTTGTGTAGATAGTTTTTTTGTTTTTGTTTTTTGTTTGTTTGTTTGTTTGTTTTTGAGACAGAGTCTCACTCTCACCCAGGCTGAAGTGCAGTGGTGCGATGGCTCACTGCATCCTCCGCCTCCCAGGTTCAAGTGATTCTCCTGCCTCAGACTCCCCAGTAGCTGGGATTATAAGTGCCTGCCACCATGCCTAGGTAATTTTTGTATTTTTAGTAGAGATGGGGTTTCACCATGTTGGCCAGGCTGGTCTCGAATTCCTGACCTCAGGTGATCTGCCTGCCTCCCAAAGTGCTGGGATTATAGGCGTGAACCACCATGCCCAGCCATATGGACAGTTAAATTTGTTGTTCCTGTGGGGAGGGCAATCAGTGGAGGCTTCTATTCAGCCATCTTGCTCTGCCTTCCTGGATATTTTAACAGTATTAATTCTTCCAATTCATAGCATGGTATATCTCTCCATTTATTTGTGTCTTCTTTAATTTCTTTCATCAAATACAACAATATGGATAAACCTGGAGCACATTACACTAAGTGAACTAAACCAGGCACAGAAACACAAATAGTACATGATCTCATTTATATGTGGAATCCAAAAAAGTCAAATTCATAGAAGCAGAGAGTGGAATGGTGGTAACTAAGGACAGGGTAGGTGGGGGAAATAGGGAAATATTGGTCAGAGGATACAAAGTTTGAGTTATGTAGGATAAATGTACAGCATGTTCACTACAGTTAATAATACTATACTGCAAAATGGAAATTGCATAGCTGAGCATGGTGGCACATACCTGTAGTACCAGCTAGTTGGAAGGCTGAGGCAGGAGGATTGCTTGAGCCTAGGAGTTTGAGGCTGCAGTGAGCTATGATCACACCGCTGTACTCCAGACCAGCAACAGAATGATACCCCATCTCAAAAAAAAAAAAAAAAAAAAAGTTGCTAAGAGAGTGGAGTGTAAGTGTTCTCAACACACACATGCACACACACACACAGAAGTAATGGATATGTTGAGTAGCTTGACGTATTAATCATTTCAGTATGTATATCAAACTTCATGTTGTAGACCTTAAATATATACAGATATGCCGTTTTTATTTTTAAAAAAGAAATTTTAAAAAATTCAGTTGACTTTTGTATATTGGTCTTGTATCCTGTGACTTTGCTAAATCTTTGTTAGTTCTAGTACTTT
Source organism: Theropithecus gelada (assembly GCF_003255815.1). Lineage (NCBI taxonomy): Eukaryota > Metazoa > Chordata > Mammalia > Primates > Cercopithecidae > Theropithecus > Theropithecus gelada. Next base: position 75,924,289 of record NC_037681.1, on the reverse strand, counting down.
TGTGGCTTTCTTAGAATGTTCTATATAAGTGATCATGTCATCAGCTAATAAAGACAGTTTTACTTCTTTTTGAATCTGGATCACTTTTTTTTTTTTTCTTGCTTTATTGTACTGGCTAAATCCTCCAATACAGTTTTGAATAGAAGTGATAAAAGCAGATATTTCTGCCTTGTTCATGATCTTAGGGATAAAGCATTTAGTTTTTCATCATTAATTATTAGCTATAGGTTTTTCATAGATGCCCTTTAAGAGGTTGAAGAAATTATCTTGTATTCGTGGTTGCTGAGAATCAGAAATGGATATTAGATTTGTCAAATACTTTTTTACATTTATTGAGATGATTATGTTAGTTTTGTTCTTTTCTATTAGTATAATGGATATGTTGCCTTTGTGGGAAAATCTCCACAAAATTCAGTGATTTTACTCTAATACAGAGTTGTGAAACCATCACCATAACCTAATTTTAGAACATTTTCATCATTACAAAAATAAACTTTGTACCCATTAATTCCTCATTCCCTGATCTCTTCTTCCTCTCCAAACTGTAGGGAACCACTCATCTATTTGCTGTCAGTATAGATTTACCTGTTTTGGTCCTTTTGTGTAAATAGGATCATGTACTATGTGGTCTTTTTAGTACAGGCTTCTTTCACTTAGCATAATGTTTTTGAGGTTTGCTCATGCTGTAGCACGTATCATTTCTTTATATGGCTAAATAATATTCCATTGTATGAATGTACTGCATTTGTCTATACATTCATCAGTTGATGGTCATTGGGCTTTTCCCACTTTTCGGCTATTATGAATAATGCTGCTATGAACATTTGTATACAAGTTTTTGTGTGGTTACATGTTTTTATTTCTTTTAGGTAGAGACTTAGGAGTGAAATTGCTGAGCTAAATTATGTGGTAGCTCTGTATTAACACTTTGAGGAACTGCTTATCTGTTTGGTTGTACCATTTTCCATTCCTGCTAGCAATGTATAAGGGTTCCTTATGAACAGGATGTGTTTTTACCTATCTTTTGATTATAGACTTTCTCAAAGTGTGAAGCAGTATCTCATTGTGGTTTTTATTTACACATCCATAATGACCAATAATGTTGGGCATCTTTTGACTTGTCTCTTGGCCATTTGTATATCTTCTTTGGAGAAATGTCTATCCTTTGGTCATTTGTGTTGCGGGAAGTCAGTGACCCCAAATGGAGAGACTGGCTGAAGCCATGGCAGAAGAACATAAATTGTGAAGATTTCATGGACATTTATTAGTTCCTCAAATTAATACTTTTATAATTTCTTATGCCTGTCTTTACTGCAGTCTCTGAACATAAATTGTGAAGATTTCATGAACATTTATCACTTCCCCAATCAATACACTTGTTATTTCCTATGCCTGTCTTTAATCTCTTAACCCCATCATCTTCATAAGCTAGGGATGAATGTCACCTCAGGGCCCTGTGATGATTGAGTTAACTGCATAAATTGTTTGTAGAGCATGTGTATTTGAACAATATGAAATCTGAGCACCTTAAGAACAGGATAACAGCGATTTTCAGGGAACAAGGGAGATAACTTTAAAGTCTGACTGTCTGTGGGCTGGGCGGAGCAGAGCCATATTTCTCTTATTACCGAAAATGGGTAAGACAAATATCGCTGAATTCTTTCCCCAGTAAGGAATATTAATAATTAGCAGCCCTGGGAAAAGAATGCATTCCCAGGGCAGAGCCTCTAAAATGGCCACCCTGGGAGTGTCTGCCTCATGCAGATGTAGATAGGGATGAAACACGCCCTAGTCTCCTGCAGCGCCCCCAGGCTTGCTAGGATTAGGAAATTCCAGCCTGGCGAATTCTAGTCAGACCGGTTCTCTCCTCTTGAACCCTGACAATTTGTGCACAGCGGGACACGGAAGTTCATTAGTGATTCTAGTTTCGCCCTGATCTTCTGCCTTGTGATCTGTTGTCGCCCTTGAAGCATGTGATCTCTGTGACCCACACCCTATTTGTGCACTCCCTCCCCTTTGAAAATCACTAATAAAAACTTGCTGGTTTTACAGCTCAGGGAGCATCACGGAACATGCCGACATGTGATGTTTCCCCCAGACACCTGGCTTAAAAATTTCTCTCTTTTGTACTCTTTCCCTTTATTTCTCAGACCAGCTGACACATAGGGAAATAGAAAAGAACACACGTTGAATATCGGGGGTGGGGTTTCCCCCAATAATTTGTAAATTGTGTTTTTTGTGTTTTTATTATTGAGTTTTAGGAGTGCCTTGTATAGTCTGAATAAAAACCCTATTTGATTTGCAAATTTTTTTTCCCATCTGTGGGTTATCTTTTCACTCTTTTTAATTAAAAAAAAGTGTTTCACTGGTTTCTTTTGAAATTAAAAGTTTTTAATTTTGATAAGTTCCACTTATGAGTTTTCTCTTTTATGGCTTTGCCTTTTGTGTTGTAGCTATGAGATCTTTGCCTAACTTAAGATCACAGATATCTACTCCTGTTTTCTTCTAAGAGTTTTACACATTCAGATACATGATCTACTTTTGGTTAATTTTTGTGTAGGGTGTGAGGTGGGGTCCAGTTTCATTCTTTTGCTTATGAATAATCCGGTTTTTCCAGCACCATGTTGGGAAAATACTTTGAATCCATTGAATTTTGGCCTCTTTGTCAAAAATCAATTGACTATAAATATTTAGAGTTTATTTCTTGACTTTCAGTTCTATCCCATTGCTAGATGGGATGTCTACCCCATGCCAGTAGTATACTATCTTGATTACTGTAGCTTAGTAGTAAGTTTTGAAATCAGAAGAGTGATTCCTTCTTTCTTTAGATTAGTATTAGCATGGTTTATCTTCTTCAGTCCTCTAACTTTTAATCTATTAGTGTCTTCATATATAACGTCAGTTTCTTCTAAGCAATGTGTACTTGGATCCTACTTTTCAAAAATACAATTTGAGGTCAGATGCAGTGGCTCACGCCTGTAATCCCAGCACTTTAGGCCAAGGTGGGTGGATCACTTGAGGTCAGGAATTCGAGACCAGTCTGGCCAACATGGTGAAACCCTGTCTCTACTAAAAATACAAAAATTAGCTGGGCATGGTGATGGGTGCCTGTAATCCCAGGTATTCAGGAGGCTGAGGCAGGAGAATCGCATGAACCTGGGAGGCAGAGGTTGCAGTGAGCCAAGATCACACTACTGCACTCCAGCCTGGGTGACAGAGCAAGAGTCCATCTCAAAATAACAACAACAACAACAACAACAATCTGACAATCTTTGCCTTTTAGTTGGGGTGCTTAGATTATTTACATGTAATGTTGTTGTTGACATGTTATGTTTTGTTTTTATTTATTTGTTTTTAGAGTCAGGATTTTGCTATGTTGCCCAGACTGGAGTGCAGTGGCTGTTCACAGGCACAGTTATAGTGCATTACAGCCCAAACTTCTGGACTTAAGGTATCCTCCTGCCTCAGCCTCTAGAGTAACTGGGAGTGCAGGTGTACACCACCACACCACCACACTTTGCTGGTGTGTTTTGTTTCCATTTTTCTTGTCTCTTCTTCTTCTTCTTTTTTTTTTTAACCTTTTTTCTGCTTTTTCTGGCTTCTTTTGGATTAATTGAATATTTTTCTCCTTTGTTGACTTAGGAGCTGTATAACTCATTATTGTCTTATTTTGGTTGTGCTGTAGGTTTTATAGATGATATCTTTAACTTACCCTATTCTATTCTCAAGTGATATTATACCACTTGATGTATAGAATAAAAACACTACACATCTAAATACTTACATTCATAGCATATACCACATCTAGTCTTCATTTCTTTGTATAAATCTATTTTTCCGGCCGGGCGCAGTGGCTCATGCCTGTAATCCCAGCACTTTGGGAGGCCAAGGATGACAAGGTCAGGAGTTTGAGACCAGCCTGGCCAACAAGGTGAAACCCTGTCTCTACTAAAAATACAAAAATTAGCCATGCATGGTGGCATGCACCTGTAATCCCAGCTACTTGAGAGGCTGAGGCAGGAGAATCACCAGAATCCGGGAGGCAGAGGTGCAGTGAGCTGAGATCACTGCTTTCCAGACTGGGTGACAGAGAGAGACTCTGTCTCAAAAAAAAAAAAAAAAATTATATATATATAAATATATAAATATAAATATATATATATATATATATATATATATATATATATTTCCATCTGGTATCATTTTACTTCTGCTTGAAAAGCTACCTTTAATCTTTTAGTGCAGATTGGCATGTGATACATTCATTCAGCTTTTAAATTCTGCATTTTACCTTCACTTTTGAAAGGTATTTTTACTGGGTATAGAATTCTAGATAGACGTTTTTTTCTTTCTATACTTAAAGGATTTTTGTTTCACTGTCTTCTGGTTTGCATTATTTCTGCTGAGAAATGTTATTTCATCTTTATCTTTGTTCTTCTGTACATATGTATCTTTTCTCTATTACTACTTTTAAGATTTTCTCATTTTTACTTTTTTTTGGCAATTTGATTATGAGCATTAGTATAGTTTTATTTTCATGCTTCTTATGCTTAGAGTCCATTGAGATTCTTGGATCTGTGGGTTATGATTTTCCTCATTTATGAAAATACATAGCCATTATTTTTCAAATATGTTTCTGCCCCCGCCTCCCTTCTCCCCACTCACCATTCAGGGACATCAATTATATGCTTGAAGTTGTCCTACAGCTCATTTATTCTTTGTCCAAGTTTTAGTCTTTTATGTTTTATTTTGGATATTTTCTATTGCTGTCTTTAAGTTCACTAATCTTCAATATCTAATCTGCAGTTAATCCCATCCGGTGTATTTTTCATTTCAGACATTGTAGGTTTTCATCTCTGTAACTTTGATTTGAGTTTCTCTTATACAGCTCATGTTTCTACTTAACATATTCCATCTTTTCTCTCCCTCATAAATATGAAATAATATAGTTATAATAACTTTTAATATCCTTTTCTACAAATTCTATCATGTCAATTTTGATTTATTACATTTTTTCTCATTATGAGTAATATTTTCTTGCTTTTTTGCAAGTTTCATTTTTGATTGGATGCAAGACATTAAGAATTTTATGCCAGGAGCGGTGGCTCATGCCTGTAATCCCAGCACTTGGGAGGTCGAGGCAGGCAGATCACGAGGTCAGGAGATCGAGACCTTTCTGGCTAACACAGTGAAACCCCGTCTCTACTAAAAAAATACAAAAAAATTAGCTGGGTGTGGTGGCAGACGCCTGTAGTGCCAGCTGCTCGGGAGGCTGAGGCAGCAGAATGGCATGAACCCGGGAGGCGGAGCTTGCAGTGAGCTGAGATCATGCCACTGCACTCCAGCCTGGGCAACAGAGCGAGACTCCATCTCAAAAAAAAAAAAAAAAAAAAAAAAAGAATTTTACTATAATGGTGCTGGATTTTGGTAAATTCTTCTTAACCTTTGTTCTGGGATATAGGTAAGTTACTTGGAAACAATGTGATCCTTCTGGAGCTTGTTTTCAAGTTTTGTTAGGCAGGACTGGAGCAGTGTTTGGTTTGAGGCAAAACCTTTCTGAATATTCTACCTCATACCTGAGGATTATGAAGTTTCCCATTCCGGTGGAAGAGTTATTCTCAGCTCTGTCTAAGCTCTAGGGATTAGTCCCTCTAATCCTTCTGAATAGTTCTTTCCCTGGCCTTAGGTAGCTTCCTCACCTGCATGTGCTAATCAGTACTCAGCTGATGACCTGTGGGGGACTCTGTGCAGGTCTTTGAAGCTCTTACCCCAGGCAGCGCTCTTCCTTCTGGTAGTCTGCCCTGTGATCTTTATCTACAGCGACCTCACCAGACTTCCAGCTCCATGTCCTCAATTCATGTTTAGTCCTCATGAATTGAATTTAGTCCTCAACTAAACATGGAATGTTTAGTTCATTTGCTGTAACTAAACATAATTAACATAATAACTATTTAACAAAAGCATTGATATATTTGGTCTTAAGCCTATCATTTTGCTATATTTTTTCCAATTATTTTCATCAGTTCTTTGTTCCTTAGTTTCTTCTTTTCAATTTTATATTGTGTGAATTGAATAGTTTTTAAAAATTCCCTCTTTTCTCCTATCTTGGCTTTTTGGCTGCACTTCTTTGTACTATTGTTTTAGTTGTTGTTCTAAGGATTATAATATTCACTGCTTGCCAGAATCTACCTTGAATTAATAATTTACTACTCTGTATATAATGCATGAACCTTACCATCATCTTTCTTCTTTTGTGCTATTATCATATACATTGTTACTATTTTTGCCTTAAATATTCACTTGTGTCTTAAGGAAACTATGAAAATAAAAATATGTCTTTTATATTTACTGAGGTAGGCAGCTGGATCACATCCTTGTAATCCACTCCACTTAAATGTGAATTGAATTATACTGTATATGTTCTTTAATACTGCATGTGTTCCTGAATTGTACTATTGCTTATAATTATATTGTTTTATGTCTTTTTTTCACTCAACATTAGTTGTGAAATTTAGCCTTGTTTCTACATGTAGCTGTGGTTTATTTTAAATCTTCTAGAATGAAATACACTACAATGTATTTATCTGTTCTGTGGTGGATGGACATTGAGATGGTTTCTAGTTTGGGGCTATTTATTATAAACAGTTTTGCTATGAAAATATATCCTGGTGCATATATATAAAGTTTTCTGGGATATGTATCTAAGATTGAACTTTCTGAGTCATAAGGTACGCATATCTTCAGCTTTTGAATATAATGACAAACATTTTCCCAAAGTGTCTGTATTAATTTATATTGTCAATGGTAATGTATACGATTTTGAAACTATGTTCCATATCTTTGACAATAGTTGGTAGTGTTAGACCTTTAAATGTTTATCATTCTTGTGGTCATGTAAATTTATTATGGTTTTAATATGAACTTGCCTCACTACCAGTGAAATTGAGTATCTTTTCATATATATGTGTACACATATACCCTTTTGTTAAGACAGGGTCTTGCTCTCTCACCTAGGCTGGAGTGCAGTGGTACAAACATGGCTCACTGCAGCCTCAACCTCCTGGGCTCAAGTGATCCTCCCACTTCAGTGTCTCAAGTAGTTGGGACTACAGCTGTGAGCCACCATGCCTGGCTAATTTTTAAAATTCTTTTGTAGAGATGGAGACTTGCTATGTTGCCCAGGCTGGTCTCAAACTCCCAGCCTTAAGCCCTCCTCCCATGCTGGCCTCCCAAAGTGCTGGGATTACAGGTGTGAGCCCCTGCACTCAGCTCATATATATTTTTGTATTTGGATTTCCTGTTTTGTGAAGTACTTAAGATCTTTTGCCCATTTTGCTAGTGAATTGTCTATATTTTTCTCAATGATTTTTAGGAGTTACCTACGTATTGTAAATATTAATCTTTTGTTAGTTAAAATGAGTTACAAAAATATTTTCTTATTATGATATCTTAAGATGAACGGAAGTTTTTAATTTTAATGTAGTGGAATTTATCAGTCTTTTCCTCTTAGGTTAATTATTTTTATGTATTATGTAAAAGTCCTTCCCTACCCTAAGTCATTTTTCATTTTTCTTTTTTCTCGTCTGAAAATATCATAGTTTTGCTGTTTACATTTAGGTTTTTAAGCTACCTGAAACTTGTTTTTGTGTTCAGTATGATTTGGGAGTTCAGTTGTTTTCTTTAATAATAATTTTTTTTTTTTTTTTTTTTTGAGACAGAGTCTTGCGCTGTCGCCTGAGCTGGAGTGCAGTAGCTCGATCTCAGCTCACTGCAACGTCCTCCTCCCAGGTTCAAGTGATTGTCGTGCCCCAACCACTGAGTAGCTGAGACTACAGGCATGCACCACCACACCCAGTTAATTTTTGTATTTTTGGTAGAGATGGGGTTTCGCCATGTTGGCCAGGCTAGTCTGGAACTCCTGAGTCTAAGTGATCTTCCTGCCTTGGCCTCCCAAAGTGCTGGGATTACAAGCGTGAGCCACTGTGCCAGGCCCAGTTTTACTTTATTTTATTTGAGACGGAGTTTCGCTCTTGTTGCCCAAGCTGGAGTGCAATGGCATGATCTCAGCACATTGCAATCTCTGCCTCCCGGGTTCAAGCGATTCTCCTGCCTCAGGAGTAGTTGGGAGTACAGGAGCATGCCACCATGCCTGGCTAATTTCTTTTATTACTGTTTTTTTGTTTTTAGTAGAAACGGGGTTTCACCATGTTAGCCAGCTTGGTCTCAAACTCCTGACCTCAGGTGATCCGCCCGCCTCAGCCTCCCAAAGTATTGAGATTACAGGCGTGAGCCCCTGCGCCCAGCCTTATTTTTTTAAACATATAGTTTCTCTATTTTAGTACTATTTATGTAAAGTCTGTACTTTCTCCACTAATTTGTAGTGCCACCTCAATGATCATATCTTTTGTTTCTAGAAAATTTCAAATCTGCTTGTTTTAAAAATCTGTTCCTCTTTATTATGGCTTCCATTTCTACCTTTATATTTCTAATAATTTTAAACATATAATTTTTTTTTGAGACAGGGTCTCACTCTATCATCCAGGTGGGAGTGCAGTGGTGTGATCACAGCTCACTGCAACCTTGACCTCCTAGGCTCAAGTGATCCTCCCACTTAGCTGGGAGTATAGGCACACCCACCATGCCTGGTTAATGTGTTTTTTTGTTGTTGTTGTTTTTGTAGAGATGACATCTCAGTGTTGCCCAGGCAGGTCTCAAACTTCTGGGCTCAAGCATTCCTCCCACCTTGGCCTCCTGAAGTGTTGGAATTATAGGCATGAACCACTGTGCTCAGCCAAACATAGATATTTTGTACTTTCTTTTATAGTCAGTTGTGTGTAGTTCTGAAGTATATAAATTCTCCAGATTATTGGGTATCCTAACTCTTGCTCATGGATGCGCTTTGATTTGTGTGACTGATAATTTTTATTTATAATATTGTAAGCTTTTTACATTGATAATATTGTGAACGTAATTTCTCCCCCACTGTGGGATTACTATGTATTCTCTGGAAAGGCTTTATGTTTGTCTCTGCCTGGTCTCTGATGTTTCACAGCCTTAAACTGATCTTCGTTAATTTCTTGGCTTTGGCTTCCTGAATCACATACATAACTGAAATTCAAACTTCATTCCCATGTGGATGTAGGTTGTTTTATTTTATCTAAGGAGAGGGAAAGATATAGCCAGGAATAGTAGTCCATGTGAGCCACACTGTCACGTTTTCAGAGTCTTAGATCTTTAAAGGCCCATCCGAAGTTTGATAGCTTAGAATCGATTAAAATTACTTAAATCTTAAAATACTTATTTTTTAGACAGTTGCTTTCTGTTTTTAAAAGTTTGTATAAAACCTAGTTTTTAAGACATATTAAAGCTCAAAGATATCATTGGTAGAAGCAGAGCTTCCAATAAAATAATGTTCACAGAAGTACATTCCTATAACATTTTCAGAAAATTTTAATAAATAGACTATTTTTAACTGTAGCTTAAACTGTTATGACCTAGGTATTAAGATACAAAGATTAGTAAGACCTAATCCTTTCAATGAGATAAAGGACTAACTGGGAAGAGAGATAAAGAGACAGACAAGTGTGGAACCAACTCATTCATTTGTTTATTCATTTACTCTTCATTCAACAAAATTGATTATCTAATATATGCTGGGCATTGTTCTAGGTGCTGTGGATGTAGCAGAAAATAAAACCTGCAAAAATGATTTGCATCATGGAGCTTATATGTAGTGTGATTCTAGTAATATGAAGAAAGTTCTCTGGAAATTCAAAAAAGGCGTATTAATAGTTTGGCATTTCTACCCTCAACTGTGTCTGCTGTCTTCATGTAGACACCTTTTGTTTTATTTTTTTCAGAGAATAATCCTCAGCTTTTTCTAGGTACTGGAAGGGGGTATCATCTGACTGGGTGAGGGATAGCTTTTTAAACAGCCTTTCAGCCAAGATTTCTAGTTTTAGCTCATCTCATTACAGAGGCTCCTGGTGCTGGCAATTCCTGAGGCTTTCTGTGTTGTTTGGTGTGAACTGGATTGCTTCTTCTTGGTTTTCCTTATTGGTAGTTTAAGAATCAAACTTTTTTTTTGAGACGGAGTCTCCATCTGTCGTCCAGGCTGGAGTGCAGTGGTGCAATCTTGGCTCACTGCAAGCTCCGCCTCCCAGATTCATGCAGTTTTCCTGCCTCAGCTTCCCCAGTAGCTGGGACTACAGGCGCCTGTCACCACGCCCGGCTAATTTTATGCATTTTTAGTAGAGGCTAATTTTATGTATTTTTAGTAGAGACAGGGTTTCACCGTGTTAGCCAGGATGGTCTCCGTCTCCTGACCCCGTGATCTGCCGGCCTCGGCCTCCCAGAGTGCTGGGATTACAGGCGTGAGCCACCGCTCCCAGCCAGGAATCAAACTTTTAAGGCTCTTCTATGCTAGTTTCCACTCTCTATTTTCTGGTTTTCAGAATTTTGTTTGTTATTTCCTTTTAAATTTGTTCTTATGAAATCCCTTTACTATTATTTTAATGATTTTAATGAACTAAAATTGAATGTGTGTGTTCAGTCTGCCATCTTTACCTGAAAGTCTAATTGAATTGCCCTTAATCTTGTTAATCTATAGTAGGTATAGGAAATCTTTTTTTTTTTTTTTTTTTTTTTTTTTGAGACGGATCTCACTCTGCCACCCAGGCTGGAGTGCAGTGGCGCGATCTCAGCTCACTGCAACCTCCACCTCCTGGGTTCAAGCGATTCTCCTGCCTCAGCCTTCTGAGTAGGTGAGATTAAAGGCATGTGCCACCACGCCCAGCTAATTTTTGTATTTTTAGTAGAGATAGGGTTTCACCGTGTTGGTCAGACCGGTCTCGAACTCCTGACCTTGTGATCTGCCTGCCTCGTCCTACCAGAGTGCTGGGATTACAGGTTTGAGCCACCATGCCTGGCCTAAGAAATCTTCTGCCATCATATGTGTGTGTAAATGTATATATATTTAACTTATCACAAAACATGAAGAAGATAGAATGTTATAAAATGTTGGGTAGGAGGCACAATACCTTTGTTTCAATTTTATCTTTAGTATACACTTGCATTGTGTTCTTTGAGCAAGCTACTTTATCTACTTGAAATTCAGTTTTATTACTTGAAAAACAGGAATGTTGGCCAGGTGTGGTGGCTCGTGCCTGTAGTAGCAACACTTTGGGAGGCTGGGGTAGGCAGATTGCTTGACCCAGAAGTTCAAGACCAGCCTGGGCAACATGGCGAAACTCTGTCACTGCAAAAAATACAAAAAAAAATTAGCCAGCCGTGGTGGCACATGACTATAGTCCCAGCTACCCAGGAGGCTGAAGTGGGAGGATCACCTGAACCTGAGAAGTTAAGACTACAGTGAGCCATGATCGTACCACTGCACTCCAGCCTGGGCGACAGAGTGAGACCCTGTCTGAAAAAACAAAAAGGAGAAGAAAAGAAAAGAAAGAAAACAGGCCGAGCGTGGTAGCTCATGGCTGTAATCCCAGCACTTTGGGAGGCCAAGGAAGGCGGATCACAAGGTCAAGAGATCGAGACCATCCTGGCCAACATGGTGAAACTCCGTCTCTACTAAAAATATAAAAATTAGCCAGGTGTGGTAGCATGCACCAGCTAAATGGGAGGCTGAGGCAGGAGAATCGCTTGAACACGGGAGGCAGAGGTTGCATTGAGCTGAGATTGCACCATTGCATTCCCGCCTGGCAACAGAGTGAGACTCTATCTCAAAGACAAAAAAAAAAGAAAGAAAGAAAGAAAAGAAAACTAGGAATTTTAATGATACCCACCTTATTAGAGTTATTGGTTAAGACCAGTTGATAATTTCAAAGCACTATACAAGCTTTAGGGGTTTTTAGCACCACACCACTTATTCAGAATTAATTTTATTTACAATACAGTATATCTGAGAGTTGAGAAATAAGTTTAAAAAGTCTGTGAACAATTAAAAAATAGATATTATATATTATCTTGTGAAAATCCATACATTCCATTAGTAGACCCTCAATCAGATGCAGAATCAATTTTTATTCTGGTTTTACCAGCTTTGATATCTATAAAACTGGATCATAGATCAGTTAGACATGATAGAGTCTAAAGTTCAAGCTAGACTTGATAGAGTACAAAGCAAGAAACAACTTTTTTCTTCCTCACCATTGCCCTTTAAAAGGACTGTGTTGACGTTCCTATTTATTTTATTGGATAATATCTTGGTCACGTCACATAGCTTTTTTTCACTCACTTTCAGATATTAATAGTTTTATGTTTAGGTACCGAAAAGTCTAGTCTAAACTAAATAGAAACTGCAGTCTCTTGTTTAATCTAAAAATTTTCCCCTTACCCTGGTTTGGCTCTGGTTTGGCTCTAGAACCTGTTGAGGCTCAGGAGACATGTTTGCTGCTTCTTTACTCTGCTGCTCCCTCCTCTTCTAATCACTAGGCAGCTTTACAGTGGGGTTATATAAGGGACAGGAAAGGTCTTACTCAACTGGTGCAGTGGTCATTTGGCTTTGATGTTTCTTGGGTGTGGTAGATGCCCAATGATGGCTCCTAGTTGACTGCTTTAGTCTTTGCTTTTTAGGGCCTTCCCTCACTGGGGACTTGCCGTGGTGCTTTTTATTGATTCAGGAGGTATTACTTTAGCTGGCTGCTTATGACTCCCCTTTAGCTACTTCTGGTGGTGTGTACCCCCAAAGACTCTCAGGTGGGGTTATCTGACCTCTCCGAGAGAGCCTTTTCAAGACAACCAGCCTACCTGCCTTTCATGGAATCTCCTTCACCCTGGAGGAACATGCAATCTTGTGGAAGTAGAATTTGCTCGTACTTTAATTCTCTTTACTCACTCTAGCCTTTCACCTTTACACTTTCCAGGCAAATATCAGGCTCTGGTCTTTTTGTTCTCTAAATTCCAAGACATCCATATCCAGTTCTCTCTAAACTGTCTCACTTGACTTTGAGGAGGAGAACTAAATAAAAATCTAGGAAATAAGATATGGTGGTAAATTTATTTTCTGCTCACAAAAAGGAAAATAATCTGATGGATTAATTAAGAATTCAAATTAACAGTCTTCCTCCCCTGCAAGTTCAAACATTGAGTGTACATACAGCTTAATAAAAAATGAATTGTAGTCATGCTGATTTGGGATTGGCATACTTTATTTGGTCACTGGCTGAATCTACATGTAAATTTCAGGATCCTAATTTGTCATTCTCATTGAAATATTTTCCAAGTTAGGTTATGTTAGTCTAAGTATATACCTTTAAATGTCCAGTTTTATATTTGCCTCATGTGATTGGTCATTAGAGCAGGTTAGTTTACATTAGGAATTTTATCCTCAGTGTATCTGCAGCTGCACCTTTTGTTTTCTTTGGTTATGACCAAAGAATGAGGTAAATTGGCCTCATTAACAGGAGAACCCTATGACTTAAAAGAAAAATATATTATCTCACAGTTCTGGAGGCCAGAAGTCTGAAATCATGGTGTCAAGGGTTCATTCTTTCTGGAGGCTCTAAGAGAGATTCCATTTCATGCCTCTCTCCTAGCTTCTGGTGGTTGTCAGCAATTTTTAGCCTCCCTTGGCTTGTAGCAGATCATTCCAATCTCTGCCTCCATCTGCACATGGCCCGTGATATTTAGTCATTATCCAGAATATAAAGTTTAATCTATAAGCATGAGTTAAAAATTATAAATGTGTAATTTTAGATTGTTAAAGTTTTAGAAAAGCAAAGGCACGAAAATAGTAATATGAAATAAGAAAAAGCAAACTATTTCTTAAAGTATTTGACTCAGAAAATTTTCTCCTTTCTGTAGCTGTTGGAAAAATTAGAGGAAAGCCTCTTCCACTACTCTTATTTTTTGAGGCCCTCTTTATCACAAGTCATGCTTTTCGATGTCCTGTTGATGCAGCTCTAACCCTGGAAGGAATCAAATGTGGATTATCGGAAAAACGGTTAGATTTAGTTATCAATTGGGTTACACAGCAAAGGTAAGCAAAATTAAGCTTTTAACTTAATTTTGACATTTGGTTAATAAAGTTGTTTGTTCTAAAAATATTAATAGTTTTATCAATATGTTACTTGAACATTTACTTCAGGTCCCTATGCAATTAATCAGAAAGTGTTTAGTGGTCGGGCATGGTGGCCTATGCCGCTAATCCCAACACTTTGGGAGGATGGCTTGAGGTCAGGAGTTCAAGACCAGCTTGGCTAACATGGTGAAACCCTGTCTCTGCTGAAAATACAAAAATTAGCCAGGCATGGTGGCCAGGTGCAGCAGCTCATGCCTGCAACCCCAGCATTTTGGGAGTCCAAGGTGGGCAGATGACTTGAGGTCAGGAGTTCAAGACCAACCTGGCCAACATGATGAAACCCCATCTCTACTAAAAATACAAAAATTAGCCAGGTATGGTGGCACACGGCTGTAGTCCTAGCTACTCGGGAAGCTGAGGTAGGAGAATCGTGTGAATCAGGGAGGCAGAGGTTTCAGTGAGACGAGATCGTGCCACTGCACTCCAGCCTGGGTGACAAAGCGAGACTCAGTCTAAAAAATATATATATATGCATTTAGTTTCCTGTAGAAATCTAATTTTCTTAGCAAATACACAACTACATTCCAAATAACTTTATTTTCATATTGACTATTATCGGGGTGATAGAAATTGACAAGAGTTATCAATAGACATAGGCAAAGGAGAGGAGATCCTTTAAAGTAACATTTGCGGGAAGATGGCTCCCATCTAGAGCAGAGAACAGAACAGCATCATTTCAACCAAATGTTTGGCTTTTCTGGTCTATGAACTTTCCTCACTAGTTACACAGCTGCAAAGGGTGAAAATCCTATCAGGTCATCTAAGAAACGAATCCTAGGTTTTCCTGTGAGCTTTTTTTCTCCTCGTGGATACTTCTGGCTATAAGTAGAACAATCGCTATGCCTGCTGGCTTTTCATAATTATGAGCAAACCATAAAGCAATTGTAGGAATGATTGTAAGTACACAGTGACACTGGGGATATACATATTCATATACATATCTATCACAATTATAAGCTTGGGAGCAAGTAAAGACCTTTCATAGAACATTCCTGTGTGAATACCTTGGGGTAGGGCAGAGTCAGTCTTCAATTTTCACACAAAGAAGAACCACATCTTGGCTGGTTGCAGCAGCCCACGTCTGTAATCCCAGCACTTTGGGAAGCCAAGGCGGACGGATCACCTGAGGTTGGGAGGTGGAGACCAGCCTGACCAACATGGAGAAACCTTGTCTCTACTAAAAATACAAAGTTAACTGGATGTGGTGACGCCTGCCCGTAATCCCAGCTACTTGGGAGGCTGAGGCAGGAGAATAGTTTGAACTCAGAGGTTGCGGTGAGCCGAGATTGTGCCATTGCACTTCAGACTGGGCAGCAAGAGCGAAACTCCATCTCAAAAAAAAAAAAAAAGAAAAGAAAAGAAGAAGAAGAACCCATCTTAGGGCCTGAGAGCCTATTCCCATGCACCTAAAATTACCATGTTTGGCAAAATTATACAGTTTATTCAGACATTGACTTTTTATTTAGAAATGTTTTGAATTTTGTTAAGCCTTGAACAAAACAAGAAAATCAGTTTTGTTAGCTTATAAAGAAAATTTGAAGGCTGGTCATGGTGGCTTATGCCTGTAATCTCAACACTTTGGGAGGCCAGGGCAGGAGGATTGCTTGAGCTTAGGGGTTCAAGATTAACCTGGGCAACATAGGAGACCTCATCTCTATGAAAAAAATAAAATAAAACAAAATAACCCAGACGTGGTGGCACATGCCTGTAGTCCCAGCTACTTAGGAGGCTGAGGTGGGAAAATCACTTGAACCTGGAGATCAAGGCTTCAGTGAACTTGAGCATGCCACCGCACTCCAGCCTGGGCAACAGAATTAGATATTGTCTCAAAAAACAAACAACAACAACAAAAGTATACACTAGGGAAAATGAGAAAATTATTAAACGAATTATGTTAAATTTATTTTGAAAGTCTATCAGTATTTTTTAGAACCACTTATAGGTCATGTACTCTGTTAGAGTGGTCATTTAAAATTGCTGTTATAATAAATCATATTTTTATATAGTCTTCAGCCCCTCCCTCATTGATTTCTCACAAAAAACACTGGAATGTTTTTCCCAGTGTAAGAATATAATAAGTGTGGAATGTTAAGTATTACCTACACAACAGAGCCAGTTGCCACAGAGTAAAAGCTTGCATTGCTTTTGACATACTTTCTAATTTCCTGTTCTGGTAATAGCACTAATGTCAGAGAAGGAAACCATTAATTAAAATGAAAGTTTATAGAATGTGTGAATGACATCTTTATCAGATGAATAAAAGTATATATATTAACATTGTCATCTCAACAAAAAAATTGACAAACTACGTAACTCATTATAATAAGTGTAATCTCTTTTTTAGTACTGTTAAAATTGACATTACAATTTGAAAATAAATACTTCCGAACTAAAAAGAAAAAGTTAATCTCATTCCAAAATACCCCACAGACACACCCAGAGTAATATTCAACCAAATATTTGGGCACCCTCTGGCCCAGTCAAGTTGACACATAAAATTAACCATCCCAGGAAATGTGTGCTTCCCATGTCTGCAACTTTAGTGTTTGTGAGTCAGGAAGTTTTGACTGACTTGATTATCATAAACAGGTAGGACTGTTGCTATATAATGGAGCAGAAAGGAATATTTTTGACACTCAGGTTCCCTATTTCCTTGAAGAGAACTTAAGACTTAGATTAGGGTGCAGATCATTTACTAATAAACTACTCCTCAGGAAAATTTTTAAGGGGAGTGAAATAGGATAGGACTAAGAAAAGAGCCAAGCAGGATGTGAACTCAGTTCAAGTCTGGTATTAGCCATTATCACAGGGAGAGGGTTATAGAGCATAGACATTACACAGAGTTCTTTCCTTTTATTAAGGGGCTGGCCTTTTGTAACCCCTATCAGTCAGTCCCTGGGGGTTGAGTGTAGACTACTGGGGGTTGTGGATAGGCATAATTTTCTAGGTGAGGAGGCTACAGACACCTGAGGACAATTCTTCAGAGAAGGGGGCAACTGTGAGCTCTTAGTAGTCAGCTGGAGAAGGGGCACCGGTTCAGTAAATGGGACCTGGATGAGGCACCAGAACAGTGTCTACCATAACAACGGAACAACTTACGAGGATCTGTCAGAGAATAGATAGCAGCTGCTTGTACTGTGTCTTTGTGAAGATGGGCTGGGCTGTGCATATTGGAAGGCAGAGTAGGGAAAGGCCTCCCTGTCATCTGTCTAGTAGTTATAGCCTGCTGCTGGCAGCATAAGGGCTGTGCTTACTTGGCTCTGAATGCATAGGGATGTAGAACACATACTAGGGAATAATGAAGAGCTCTCATCTTTAAGAAGGGTATCATAAAGAGATAAATGGACATTAGTAAGCAAGCACTTCCTAAATAAAGTCATGACTTAGAAATGTCCCAAACATAAAAATGGTAGGTTTGCATACTACTACCTACTACCACTCATTTCAAATCCACCATTTCCCCTATACAACTTGATAAAGCTATCTTGATGGCACTATTTACCAGTGCAAAGTGTTTCTCCCACCCATTCTTATTATGACCTTCATTTACTGTCCACATAATAGTTAATTTTTTTTTTTTTTTTGAGATGGAATTTCACTTTTGTTGTCCAGGCTGGAGCATAGTGGTGTAATCTCGGCTCACCGCAACCTCCGATTCTCGGCTTCAAGCGATTCTCCTGTATTAGCCTCCCGATTAGCTGGAATTACAGGCATGTGCCACCATGCCTGGCTAATTTTTTGTATTTTTAGTAGCAACGGGGTTTCTCCATGTTGGTCAGGCTGGTCTCAAACTCCCGACCTCAGGTGATCCACCCGCCTAGGCCTCCCAAAGTGCTGGGGATTACAGGCGTGACCCACCGTGACTGGCCTGTTAATTTTGCTTTAGGAAATTTCTTCTTCATATGTATGCCCTTCTTTTCTCTCTTTGCGCCCTTCTCTCTTTCTCTGCCTGATCATGTTTCTACACCCTCCACAAAAAGTACTTATCAGGGAGCACTGGAAATGGTTTGGACTTGATGACATCATCAGAAAGTGTATGTTCTTTACCAAAACCTGTTTTAAAAAGTTCTAGTGCAAAGGCACTTCAGACAAGATTAAGTTTCTTACACATAGTGATGGTTCTTGACCCATTCTACCTCTTAGTTGTAAGAATTTAAATTCTTTAATAACTATGCAGTTCTGTGACTACATGCATTGAGGAAATGCCACTAGTTTTTTTTTTTTTTTTTTTTTTTTGAGACAGAGTCTCGCCCTGTTGCCCAGGCTGGACTGCAGTGGCCGGATCTCAGCTCACTGCAAGCTCCGCCTCCCGGGTTTACGCCATTCTCCTGCCTCAGCCACCCGAGTAGCTGGGACTACAGGCACTCGCCACCTCGCCCGGCTAGATTTTTGTATTTTTTAGTAGAGACGGGGTTTCACCGTGTTAGCCAGGATGGTCTCGATCTCCTGACCTCGTGATCGGCCCGTCTCGGCCTCCCAAAGTGCTGGGATTACAGGCTTGAGCCACTGCGCCCGGCCGGAAATGCCACTAGTTTTAAGGATCCTGAGATAATATAACAGGGAATATTAAAGGCAATTCACATTCTTCATACTTAGTCTCTGTTTCCTGGCTTCTGCCTCTGATTATCTGGCCTCTATCACATAGCTACCTTAAAAAGCCTTTCAGTTCATTCCCAGAAGCTCAGCATAGAGCTAGCCCTTTAGCAGCCTGCCTAATGGGCTAATCATGGCTCTCTTAGTCATTCTTACCTGTGAAAAGTCTAATCACTTGGTCTACAAAGTCTAAATTTTAAGGAACCATCCTTTACTGGTATTACTTCTCTTAATTGCAGACATTGCTCCCAGAAGAAGATAAATATCCTCTGAAATTTTAACTTTGCAAACTCAATCCTAGAAAGTAACAGTAAATAAATTTTATGCATGGATTTAGAGATTGTATATTACCTTTATTTTGACATTAAAAATTTTTAAACCAAATTTATAATCCAATATGTCTTAGATTACTGTGGGGTTAAGCATATTTTATTTTATTTATTAGCTGTTCATATTCTCCAGAGCTAGCCTGGTCTCAGATCCACTTTCAGAAGTCCCAGAAACAGTCCTCTTTGAGTTAGGAGTAAGGGTGAGAAAACCCAACAAGGGGACTTTAGGAAAACAGAAAGAGGGTATGATGAGGTGATTGGAGGGAAAAAGGGGGAGGGAACTTCCCTGGCCCCCTTCCCAGCCCTGGCCTTCTCTGAGGTGGTGACCCTTAAAAAAAATGGCATTAGTAAGATAAATAAATACTAAAATACTGGCGTTATGATTTTGCTACAGTATTTCAGTCACTACATAGACTGAAATAATTAACTTGTTCAGCCTCAGGAATTGTGGCAACTGTAGCTACTAAAACCTTTATTTTGGTATTGAAGTGTGGAAATCAGAGAACTGCTTAATTAAATAATTGATTTGTACTCAAGCTGCCTTTTGATTTAGACTCCCCCCTCTGCTGCCCACCCCAATAAACACAGAAGGCTTTATTTACTGAATTTTCAGTAAAGAGACATCGTGTAGGGGGTTCAGGATTTCATTTTAATGTTACCAGCATTTTTAGATGTATACAGACACCAATATCATACGATTGCCGTTATTTTGTAGCTATTAATTAAAAATATAAAGTATAATTTTCATACCATTAGTAATTAGAAGTGATATCTTTAATCATGCACAGATGTTTTTTGGCTATGCTTATAGTTTCTAGGGAAGTTACTCTGATAGTACAACAGATGATTAACTTCAGTTGTGTATAAAGGTGGTACACTAAAATAGGACAAGTGAAATCTATTCTGTTTACCCATCTCAAAAGAACTGCTTCTTCGGTCTTTCCTAATAGGCACAATTATGTCCATTTTCCCCTCTTGCCTCTTATAAATCTATAACAAATTTAAAAAATAACAGTGCTGTCACACTTTCTGTTTTACTTTTGGTAAAAATGCTTGCAATATCTACCTCTATGAGCTGAAATTGCTGTCACTATCTATAACCAATATTTAATAAGCTTTTATATTCCATAGGGTTTAGAATCTCGATAACTGCTTGAGAATATTAAGACCCCCAATTATGAGAGCATTTTTGTTTACCTCGTAATTTTTAGACCTATCAGTGTTTTTAGGAGAGTTTTAATCTTGTTTGTGGGGTTTTTTTGAAACTTGAGCTTTTGAGGAGCCAAAATGTCTTCCTCCAAGGGAATACACACTGATTGTTTTGTTTTTTTTTTTTTTTGAGACGGAGTCTCGCTCTGTCGCCCACGCTGGAGTGCAGTGGCCGGATCTCAGCTCACTGCAAGCTCCGCCTCCCGGGTTTACGCCATTCTCCTGCTTCAGCCTCCCGAGTAGCTGGGACTACAGGCGCCCGCCACCTCGCCCAGCTAGTTTTTTGTATTTTTTTAGTAGAGACGGGGTTTCACCATGTTAGCCAGGATGGTCTCCATCTCCTGACCTCGTGATCCGCCCGCCTCGGCCTCCCAAAGTGCTGGGATTACAGGCTTGAGCCACCGCACCCGGCCTTGATTGTTTTTTTGTTGTTGTTGTTGTTAAATCTCAGATATGTTTAATTTCTCCTACATAATCAATGGCCTATTAAATTGTAACTTGGAATTCTTGCAGGCAGTAGAAAATCCAGTTCTACTGTGCTGAATTTTCAAATATTTCAGCCTCAGCCACTCATCAGGAATTTTCTAACGTATGTCTTATTGATCTGCTTGTTCTAGACTGACATTTTCTGAGGAGGCTGGGGATGTGATTTGTGATTATGGGGAGCAGGATACTTATAACAAGTCCAAGTGCCTGGCTTTAGCTCAGATTATCTACAGTGAATGTGGCCTGCACAAGAAAGCTATTCTTTGCTTGTGTAAACAGGGTCAGACTCATAGGGTCATGGAGTACATACAGCAGTTCAAGGACTTTACTACCGGTAAGTTAAAATGTCTGCCATTTGTATACATTTGAATTCTGGACTTTAATTGTAAAATTACCCATGATAGCAGGCACTACTTTAAACTTACGTTATAAAATCAATTTTATATATACCAATAAGTGGGAAATTTCTTTTGTAATTTTTCATGAACACAGGTAAGCTGGAGCTGATTGGCTTTCATGCTAGATGTTCAAAAATATTATGTATTTCCTCAAAATAAAAAATTTAATAAACCAGATAGTCCTGGAAATATACAGTTTTAAAGATAAATTTATACAGAGTAACATACTACATATGTGATTTTTAAAAATAACTTATTTGTAATATTTTATTTTATTTTTTATTTATTTATTTTTTGAGACAGAGTCTCACTCTGTTGCCAGGCTGGAGTGCAGTGGCGTAATCTTGGCTCACTGCATGCTCCATCTACTGGGTTCACGCCATTCTCCTGCCTCAGCCTCCCAAGTAGCTGGGACTACAGGCACCCGCCACCACGCCTGGCTAATATTTTGTATTTTTAGTAGAGATGGGCTTTCACTGTGTTAGCCAGGATGTTCTCTATCTCCTGACCTCGTGATCTGCCCACCTTGGCCTCCCAAAGTGCTGGGATTACAGGCGTGAGCCACCGCGCCCAGCCTGTGATATATTTGAAGTGTAATATAAGCATTAGAAATGAAGAATTTCTAATTTATTTCAAAATTTTAAAACACAATTGAGCAGTAATCTGAGATTACAATTGAGCAGTCATCTAAGAGAACTGTGGACCTAAGGGTGACCCTAGTTGGATGAGCAGATCTCTTACTCTGGATCTAGTTTGGCAATAACTCTGAGTACAGGCATTGCTGACATCTCCCCATCTCCCAGGCCACTGCCCGTCCTGATTTGCAGGCTGTGTATCACAGTTCTAAGAAGATGCAAAATGGAACCAAACATAGCTGTTTTAGGTCACATTCTTCCAGGAAAAAGGAGTTTTAGTGGTTGTTGAATCTGGTCATTTTCAAGCAATTAATTGACTTTTTCTTAGAATCTATATTTTTTTAAGTTACATATTTCTTCGTTAATAACAGCATGCCCTATCCTATTATTGTAATAATAGCTAGGCTTTTTTCCATGGATTATCTCACTTAATCCTTATTTTGACTCTATGAGGTAGATTTTGTTATTGTCCCATTTTATAGATGAAAAAAATAGTATGTTTCCATACAGAGGCTAAGGCACAGCTAGAGGTAAGTGATTTGGTTGTGTAGTGACAGGACAGAATCTGGCATAGTAGGTATTAGTTAATATTCCATTACCTAAGTATACAGTTTCAGTTTCTGTGTTGTTAACTATTATTTTTCCATAGGTAAGAATTATATTAGTTAATGTTTAGACATGGGATATAGATTTTAATTACTTTTAGAATTTAAAAATTTTAGGGATAGGATCTGTAGTCCCAGCCACTCAGGAGGCTGAGATGGGAAGATCACTTGAACCCAGACATTCTAGGCTGCAGTGAGCTGTGATTGTGGCACTGCATTCCTGCCTAGGCATAAGAGTGAGACCTTATCCCATAATAATAATTTTTTAAAAAGAAAATGGATTTTGAAATGTAGTAAGCGAAAGGGATATGAGGAGTTCAAGACCAGCCTGGGGCAACATAGTGGGACCCTGTCTCTATATATTAAATACATTTTAAAAACCCAAGGCTTTCAGAGTTAAATTATGTTTATGGTAGTTCTTGAAAGGCTCTCAAAGTTATTCTGAAAATTACCTCTATTGTGGCCCCAAAATAATATTTTTACTTAAAAAAATTTAGGACGTTAATACAAAGTTTACAAATTTGAGACTATAGAGTGGGGCACGGTGGTGCATCTCAGCTATTGGGAAGGCTGAGGCGGGAGACTGCTTGAGCCCAGGAGTTTGAGGATATGAGGATATAGTACACAACCATTATGCCTATGATGAGCGATGCACTCCAGCCTGGGCAGCACAGTGAGACTTTGTTTTGAAAAAATTTAAGAATACAAATCATAATTGTAGCTTTAGATTACCTCAGTGGTTAACTAGTAGATTAACCCATATGGAATTGTTTTTTTTTGTGGTCAAATATAGGCAACTTCATACGGCTCCACCTCTAGCTACTTGAAATAGCTAATGCTTCTTAAAGTTTTCATTTTTGAATTTCTAAATACTTGATAGTTTTAGGAAAAAAATTACTGAATTGCATTTTCTGTGCAAGGCACAGAAAGACATTATACTCACCAGAATTTGGTCCAAATATGAGCAACAAGATATAGACAAACAAACTGTAGTATTAGATGGAACCTTCGAAATTATCTCCACTTCGGCCGGGCACGGTGGCTCATGTCTGTAATCCCAGCACTTCAGGAAGCCGAGGCGGGCGGATCACAAGTCAGGAGATCGAGACCATCCTGGCTAACATGGTGAAACCCCGTCTCTACTAAAAATACAAAATATTAGCCAGGCATGGTGGCGGGCGCCTGTAGTCCCGGCTACTTGGGAGGCTGAGGCAGGAGAATGGCGTGAATCCGGGAGGCGGAGTTTGCAGTGAGCCAAGATCACACCACTACACTCCAGCCTGGGCGACAGTGAGACTGTCTCAAAAAAAAAAAAAAAAGGAAGAAATTATATCCAATTCTAGCGCTTTTCAGATGTGAAAACTGAGTTCCAAAAGAGTAAGTGACTGATGGAGCTATGATTAGAATTCAGGTTTCCTGATAGCCAATCTATATTTTTATTATACCACATTTCTTTTCGTTATAATTATTTGATTGTATTTTGGATACTCTTATGGGTAGTTTTCCTTTGTTTTTTTGCTATGCTGAACATGATTTTTTTTAGGGGGGGCTAGGGGATAGTACTGTTGAGTTTAGGTTGGAGTGGGTCATTGAGGGCTTTGAAAGGATTAGAAAAACTGTTGATTGGCAGGTATAGACATTAGCTAGTCCTAGTTTCTAGTTGATTTATCATGTTAGGATGTTGAGATAAAGTTCTTTCATTTTTGCCTTCAGATGACCTGTTGCAGCTATTAATGTCATGTCCCCAAATTGAATTAATTCAGTGTCTCACTAAAGAGTTGAATGAGAAACAAACATCTTTATCTTTTGGTCTTGCCATACTTCATCTGTTCTCTGTAGATAAGAAAAAAATTGGCATTAAGATACTTCAAGAAATAAATAAAGGTGGGATAGGTAAGTAGAGTAAAATGTTGTGGAAGAAAGAGTAGTGGGTTATTTAGGGAGAGGTTCAAGATGATTATGCATGAGTTAACTCAAATTTCCCTAAGAGTTCCTTCTTAGCAAGAGTTAACTTTAGGAGTTTATAAATATAAAGATTGCTATGTAAATAATAATCCGTTGGCAATAGGATATGTTTCTTGAGAGAATTAAAATGAAGAGATAATCTTTATGAAGCCTGAGGGAGATGTTACAATAATTGTAATCACTAACACTAAAAACTTTATATATATTGACATGTGTATATTTAGCTATCTTTTATATGTATTTTAAATGTTATGTAGATATAAACTATATGTTTTAATTCCTAAACCAAATGTCTGTGTGTTCACATATGATATTCACTCTGAACCTAACTCTGCTGTGGATTAGAGAATAACTGATTAGGCTGGGTGCGGTGGCTCACCCCTGTAATCCCAGCACTTTGGGAGGCTGAGGCGGGTGGATCGCTTGAGCTCAGGAGTTCAAGACCAGCCTGGGTGACATGGCAAAACCCTGTCTCTATGAAAAAAAATACAAAAACTAGCCAGGTGTGGTAGCATGCACCTGTAGTCCCAGCTACTCGAGAGGCAGAGGTGGAAGGATCGCCTGAGCCCAGGGAGCTCAAGGCTACAGTGAACCGTGATTGTGCCACTGTACTCCCTGCCTCAAAAAAAGAGAGAGAGAGAGAGAGAGAATAATTAAAACTCACTTTTATTTTCTTTTCATTAATTTAATATAGGAAGTTGAGCAGACAACTTGATTTTAAATTACTCGAAAACATATTTTGGAAGATAACTATATTTTGAAATTATCATTACAAATATCAACTAAAATATTTTTGTAGAAAAATGATAATTATGGTAGAAATAAAATTATAGGGATGACAGTGTTCTAAAAAGTGATCCTCTTTTATGAAGTACCATAAGTAATGCAGGTAATAGATAAGAAATGAGTTCCATAAACTGATAGATCACTAAGATATTTTTAAAAGTAAATAATATTAAATTTCTTTAACAAAATGATTTTATTTCCTTAAGAAAAATATTTGTTATAGAAGCCCCATCATTAAGAGGTCTCCATCTAGAGACAGGATGAAGAGTTTGTCAAAGAGTTTCTTAAGTCCTTGGGTTAGCAGCACTAAGGCATTTATATAAGTGTTTGAAATCATGAAAACTTCAACTATAGGTCCACAGTTATTTGATAGTTTCTAGTGGTGCCTTATAGACTCTTTGAATAAGAATGAGCCCACATTCATCACTTTCTGAGCTCCTGCCTTATAGCCTTCAACATCTGCTACCATAACAAGAAGGCAGTGAGTGGAGACGTGGAATGTGAGAAGCGTTAAAGGGTTGAATTGAGACATCAAGAGGTTAATGATAAGGGAGGAGAAGGAACTAACATGAATACTTACCATGAGCTAGACTGAGCACTGCATGTTGTATCATTAGTCTTAGGGGAATCAGGTAGAGTTTAACAGTAACTGAGTTGAGATTATATCCTTTTCTATTTTTGAAGAATCACTAAAGTATGGATTATCAAATAAGTGCCATACTGTAATATTGTATTTTTTTCCCCACAGATGCAGTAGAAAGTCTTATGATAAATGATTCATTTTGCTCCACAGAAAGGTGGCAAGAAGTGGCAAATATATGTTCACAGAATGGCTTTGACAAATTATCTAATGACATCATGTCTATTCTTCGATCTCAGGCTGCAGTTACAGAAATTTCTGAAGAGGATGACGCAGTTAACCTAATGGAACATGTGTTTTGGTAGTTCTATATCTTAACCAGCTGAGGGAGCTTGTACAACACTTTATGTATGCTGGTTGGGCAAACTGATTTTAACATAACTAACTTATAAATAAATTTAGAGTAAGCTCTCAGAAATAAATCACACTTTTGTTATGATGACATTTGGATTTGTCTTTGAAATATTTATACTATTGCTTCCTTTTCCCCATATGGTCATTTCTTATATTGAATCTTGATAAAATCCAAGATTATAACTTTGTGCGAAACAGTGTAGGCATTTTTATCTAAGGACATAAGCTAATGTCCAGATATATTACTTTCTGGTGATGTAATATGATAGCAAGAACTAAAG
Source organism: Theropithecus gelada (assembly GCF_003255815.1). Taxonomy (NCBI): domain Eukaryota; kingdom Metazoa; phylum Chordata; class Mammalia; order Primates; family Cercopithecidae; genus Theropithecus; species Theropithecus gelada. The sequence goes on along the minus strand of NC_037681.1, from coordinate 75,897,913 downwards.
AAGGTGCAGGTAGTATCCTGTATATTAGACTGTCTTCCCAAATGTGAAATGCTACAAGCCTGACTTGACAAGAAAAGCAGGATATCATTTCAAGGTTGGACTTGCTGGCAAAAACCTGGAGTACAGTAATTTTGTATTGCTGATTTAAAGATGTGCCCCATGCTTTGATATATATAAATATGGCAAAGCTTAAGCTTCTAGTATAAAAGCTGGGAATCTTGGCATATTATTACTTAGAGAGAGGACCAGTCGAATTTTGCATAGAAGTAGACCTGTGATACCTATAGGTATGGAAAATATGTCATAAGAAGTGGTTTTGGATGATTTCAAGTATCTGAAGAAGTATTTGATTGAAAATTCTGAAAGTTCTGTGCCGTGGACTGTTGTAATATTTAAAATATTTAATGATTAGTATGGCATGGGCACAAATCGAACAGAACAGATACCTGATTAATCAGAACAGCCTTTAGCCCTTATGCCACACCAGAGCATACTAGCTAAATGTTAGCCTGGACCATGGAACATGGTTAAAATGAGCTGCTGGCTGGGCGGGGTAGCTCATGTCTGTAATGCCAGCACTTTGGGAGGTTGAGGCAGGAGGATCACTTGAGCCCAGGAGTTTGAGACCAGCTAGGTAACACACTGAGATCCCGTCTCTGTTATTAAAAAAAGAAAAAAAATTTTCAAGTAAAAAATGAAAATGAGCTGCTATTAGAATAAGAGCAAAGAGCATAACTTTTCCCCTCCTAAACTTAAATTGCATATGTATTTTTATGTTATAGTGGAAAGAAGATGAACAGGGAGTCAGACAGCTTCATATTAAAATTCTGGTCCTACCTCTTACTCATTTATAAAATATGGGCAGTCCTCCCTTAGGCTTGTTGTGAGGATTAGTGATAATGTATGTGTAGTGTAAGTGTATAACATGATAGAGGAACTTAGTAAAAGATTGCTATAATTCCTTTGTAATAGGCCCCAGAAACACACATTTCTCTACTTAGTTTGTACTTACTAAATCCCATATGTCTATTCATTTGTATTTATATGTTTATCCTTCTTTAAAGTATTTGATATATTGGTACAACTTACTGCTGATATTATCTGTCCACGCTCGTATTAGGGTTGCCTGGCTTATTTTATAAATTCAGAGGCATTCAAGCTGAGTTTTTAATTTTTCCATTTGGTGCTAAACAGAGTACTGGATAATTATAATTCAGCTTTCTAAAACATAGCATTTTTAAAGTAATACATGTGCATAGTTTAAAAAGCAATTTATTACTAAAAGGCTTATCAAAATAATATTTTGATTTTTGGCCTTCATGCTAGCTGTTGAAAAGAGCAGATAAAGGATGGAAAAAAGGAATGGAAAGGGAAAAGTATTTCAGCAGCACTGGTTCTTTGTGTACCAATGGCTTAAAACCTTTTTTTTTTTTCTTTGAGACCTATATGATTGATAGAAAGCTATTATGTGTCCGTTGACAGAGCTTAGAAAAAACATGTCTCCATGAAAGCCGGGAGGATGAAGTAGGTATGTAAATCTAGAGAAAGCTTAAACAGCCGTTGTTGTTCTTCATTTCTAATTTTGCCTTGTTTTTCCTTTGCTCATTATTACTCCTTCTCAGCTAGCATTGCCGTTGGCAGCTTTCCCAAGGAAAGTGAAAGTTGTTAAGTGAATATAAATTAAAATGCCTGGTGATGGAAAATGGAGTTGGGAGGAAGAGCAAGATTATAAAGTTAAATGAGAAAGGAGAAAGAATTGAGTTGTGAGCTACAGAGGGCTTTGAAGCTGTCAGAGCCTCCGTGTAAGCTACACTGAAGGAGGTATCATCTGGGCCTCAGCACAGAAACCTGCATTCTAGACCAGCCCCACCACTGTCTAGCTACGTGTGCTTTTCCTCATGCTTAAGATAAATTTATTTTGACTAGATAACTCCTCTTGTCATTTCCACCTCTAAAATTCAGTAATTCTGAAAAGGTACAAATTATTTCCCAATGCTTCTTGACCTTCAGCCTAAATTTGAAATACTACAATTCAAAATCAGCATCAACAACATCTACTGAATACCTATTTTGCGTACAATTTCTGCTAGCAAGATTACAACTTCAATGGAAACACACAGCATATTTTAAAAGTTACTACTAATAATTCCTTAGCATTATCTAATAGTCCATATTCAAATTTCACCAGTTGCTTAAAAATGCCTTTTAACATTTGAATTGTTCCAATGAAGATTTAACCAATGTTCGTGTGTTCCATTAGGTCTTGCTGTCTTGAGCGTGTCTTCTCTCTTTTTTTCTTCTTGCCATTGATTGCTTTACATAGCAGTTGCATAGCAAGAGCCATGATGAAGTAAGTTTCTCTGATTTCACATTAGGTTTTCTTTCTACCATACCATTGAGGAAAGGAAGGTATTTTTTCCAAGATTTAATTGTAACTAGTTACATTTTTGTTTATTGTAGTCATGCATGTATCAGAATGAATTTCTATTAAATTCATTCATTTGGAAAGGTTTAGAGACGTTCTGAAACAGAAATCTAATCTAATGAAAAAAATTTTCTTAATATTTAGAACTTTTCCTAAATCCTGAATTAACTAAGAAATGACCATTAAATTAATCACTTTTTTAACTTTAAAAGATGAAAAACTGATACTTTTTAGGTGCCTGGAATTCTGTTGGATTGCTAAAGCATATGTTAAGTCAAAAATCATAGCAGAGGCCTTATTTTTTTTTTTAACTTTGTACATTTCATAGAAAGCTCGTACGTTTCTTCCATTCTTTCTCAGAAAAAAACAGCATTTAACAAATGTTGGGTGTAGCACTACTGAAAATATAAAACTGTCAATTTGCTAGTAGTTATAATTTGTTGTGTTCTTGAATAAAAATATATTGGATACATAAAAAAGACACTATTTTTTATATAATTGTTTTCATTTTTTTTAATTGATAATTATCTACAGGTACCCTCCCTACCTAGAAGATCTGTGTCTACCTATAGAGGTCTGGCACTACTGTAAATGATTGAAATGTATCACAGTCAGGGAAAGGAGGATCTGAGGACTTTTTGAAAGGGACAATTGTGATAAATTCCACGCAACTTTTATTATGCAGGACTGTGGACTTGGTGTTACCTTCTGGGAGGCTGGAAATGTAGATTTGATGTAAGCAGTCCTGATTTTTCAGAATACTGTGTGGGCCAAAGAAAACACATCAGCAGACCAGACTTGACCTGCAGGTCACTCATTTGTTCTGTCCTAAACTGAGGCTAGATTTGATTTCTTGTTTGCATCAACTTTATTTTTATTTATTTATTTATTTATTGAGACAGTCTTGCTCTGTCACCCAGGCTGGAGTACAGTGACGCAATCTCAGCTCACTACAACCTCCGTCTCCTAAGTTCAAGCGATTCACCTGCCTCAGCCTCCTGAGTAGCTGAGACTACAGGCGCCCCCCACCATGCCTGGCTAATTTTTGTATTTTTAGTAGAGATGGAGTTTCACCATGTTGTCCAGACTGGTCTCAAACTCCTGACCTCAGGTGATCTGCCCGCCTCGGCCTCCCAAAGTGCTGGGATTACAGGCATGAGTCACCATGCCCGGCCTGCTCACACATTTTGAAAATGTACATTTTGGAAGCAGCCCCCAGCAGTGGGACTGAATTGTCAAAGATTTTTGCCAAATTGCTTGAAGAGTTAGGCGTTTATGAATTAACGATCATGAGTTTTGATTGCAGGCCCTGACCAATCCAAAGAGTTTAAAAAGTCAGTTTAAAAAGTCAGCTTGAAAAGTCTTCATGCTGTTTTTGGCCAGCCTCCCTGAGGTGAGTACTTAATATTGATCAGCTTCTGAACACAACATCAAGAAACAGGTTCGTGCTGCTACTAGGATCAATAATAAGGATGGGAAAAACATTGGCAGGGAGATTCCAGTGGCCTTCCAGATTGCAGTGCAGAGACCCTGCTTGCATCAGAGCTTTAATCTTGGCATCAGAGAATGTGACTCTCCCTGTTTTCATGAGGGTGCAGGGACAGGGAGAATAATTGCCAAGGCTATTCCTTCTATTCCTTTGCCCAGGTTGGTCCCTTAGAGATGGGGAAAACTCCTTTATGCTATTTGTGTATATAAATAGTCTCCAAGATTCCTCTACCCTCTGGGTATGCTTTTTCAGGTGTCAAATGAACATGATAATATTTTCTAAGAGATGATTTTCATGCTGACCATTTCTGTAAGGAACAAGAGGTCTTGAAGAACTCATAACACCAGTAGCAAATACCAGAAAAACGTGCGTTATCTTAAACCCAAGTGACACATAAATTAGATATCAATAAGATTACAGCTACTCCTATTCTGTGATTTGTAATCCATGAAAAATTGCTCACAAAATGAATATTTCCTAAATGAAATAGGACTGAAATAGTTATTTTGAAGAAATTTTCCTGGGAATGCTCTGTTAAATGAATCGCCAATTCCTAATTTATCTGCCTGATAAATGTTAGCTTTGCCTAATGCAAGGTATCCCATTGATAGGGATAATAGCAGGCACCACAAGCACTTGTTAAAATCATCTTTGCTTAAATGCTAAATAGAATATTGAAACTAGTTTTGAGGCTTCACGTTAAGAAAACTATTACTGGGCCGGACGCGGTGGCTCAAGCCTGTAATCCCAGCACTTTGGGAGGCCGAGACGGGCGGATCACGAGGTCAGGAGATCGAGACCATCCTGGCTAGCACCGTGAAACCCCGTCTCTACTAAAAAATACAAAAAACTAGCCGGGCGAGGTGGCGGGTGCCTGTAGTTCCAGCTACTCGGGAGGCTGAGGCAGGAGAATGGCGTAAACCCGGGAGGCGGAGCTTGCAGTGAGCTGAGATCCGGCCGCTGCACTTCAGCCTGGGCGACAGAGCAAGACTCCGTCTCAAAAAAAAAGAAAAAGAAAAAAAACTATTACTAATTTTGAGCATGTATAGATCATGGAGATGTAGAAAGAAAAGTTGAAGGAATGGGGTTATTCAATCTGGGAAGAAAAGAACAGTTCTGCCTTTGAGTGTCCAAAAGCCTTCACATTAAGGAGACAACCAACTCTAAGCCACGTGAGCCACAGAACTAAATAATAAACAGTTTTTATTTGACACAGAATAATTTGCTGATGGTGGAGATTGTGAAGGCTGATATTGGGTGAATAAAGAAAGTTGTAGAAGGAGCTACTCTGAAGGTCTTAAAAAATAAATGAGTTGCTCTCTTCCGTTTGATATAATTATGGTAGTTTCTGGGTTTTGGAGGAGTCCTTAAGAAAATTCTTGAGATGATCTTTTTTGAGAAGACTTGTGCAACACTCAAAATTACTTAATCCAACAACCATTTCCTGATTACCTACTAATAGATGAATAAGACGTCCTGTCTATCTCGTGGGTACTTGCAATCTAGAAGTAAAGTTGTACGTAAACAATTGTAATACAACATGGTAGAGTTAAAATGGAAACATTTACAGAACAATGACCTTTCTTGGTTAGGATTTACTAGAATATGTGCCAGTTTGACTCAGTAGATGGCAGCAGAGATGCCAGCAAGACCTTCAGTGATTTGAATTGTTTCTATGGGGAAGAAGTGAGGCTGGTCCTATTGTTTCTAGTCACATTTTTCAATACAGTCATATTTTCTGGTTGGAAAGCTTGAGCAGCTCGAGGACCATTCTTGGGGGATTTGTGTTCTTAAGAAGATGGCCCTTTAAAGAAAAAAGTTACTCTATATGAAAATATGTAAACATCCAAGCACTTTTTAATATTTAGCTTTTCAGTGAAATAGGGATGAGGGTGGGGTGAGTGGGGTGAGTCCAGGCCTGGAGAGAGGGCTTTGTTTTCTAAACATAGAATTTATTTTCAAGGCACTTCAAAGGCTGTATTGTAGTAGGATCCTGCTGGTTATGCAGCAATCCTACACTGTTAGACGCTTGACCAGGCCCCTCGTGGCTTGGCTGACTTTTCTGTTTGTGCTGCTTTGGGTTGAAGCACAGGCTAGTTGAAGAGTTGTTGCTGATGCCGTAACTGTAGCTTTGAAACCTTCTGGCATGCCCAGTGTATTCTTCAGGAAACTAAGAAATGTAGACTTGAAAATAACCCAAGCCGGACAACTTGTTGCCAGATCGTGGGGAGTTTGTTCTCCCAAAATCATTGAGATGGTTTCAAACTAACTGAAGAGAGTGCCTGGTTATTCTGCTTGCACAGTGCTCAAGCCTTGATTCAAAGTGGAGCAGTGAGATTAGTGCAGAGGTGAAAGCAAGAGGCATCTCTGTATGCCTCTGAAGCAGACCCTAGCCTAGGAAGTAATTCTGAGACTTCTTTATTATTTTCTGACCAGAACTGCCAGCTCACGGATCCCCACATACCACATAGCTTTTGAAGGGAGACTGTAAGCCAAGGTTAAGTCTTCTTTCACCCCACAGTTGGGGTTTTCTTTGTTGTCTTTGTTCCTCAGCTCTGTCTCCATCAAAAACAAGATAATGAGCTTGTCAAGCGGCTTGTAATTTTCCCAGGTCAGCTGAGTGTCTAGAGGAGAAACAAGGCCTGAAGATTCCTGAGTAGTTGAATACATTTAGGAGGACAGAGAATTATTTGTAAGTCAGGGTTTCTCAACCTCAGCACTATTGATAGTTTGGACGGGATAATTCTTTGTTATGTGAGGTTGTCCTGTGACCTTGTAGATACAGGACACTAGATGCCAATAATCACCCTCCCCCACCCCAGTTCTCCTGGCTCTCAGAAATGGTGTGAGGCCATGCCCAGTGGTTTAGCACCACTAGTGTGAGTTTTCCTCATGAGTATAAAAACTCTACCATTCCACAGTTAAATGTCATAATTACTGGGTGGGTCTTCTGTAAAGAGGGTCAGAGATTGCAAAGGGCCTGGACCTCCGTTATTTCTTTCTCCAACATAAATTACTACTTATCATTGCAGATCCAGAAGGCATCTTTTTTTTTTTTTTTTTTTTTGAGATGGAGTCTTGCTCTGTCGCCAGGCTGGAGTGCAGTGGCGCCATCTGGGTTCACCCAACCTCCGACTCCCTGGTTCAAGCGATTCTCCTGCCTCAGCCTCTTGAGTAGCTGGAATTACGGGCACACACTACGGCGCCCTACTAATTTTTGTATTTTTAGTAGAGACGGTGTTTCACCATATTGGCCAGGATGGTCTCAATCTCCTGACCTCATGATCCACCCACCTCAGCCTCCCAAAGTGCTGGGATTAAAGGAGTGAGCTACGGCACCTGGCCCAGAAAACATCTTGAGCTTTTTTTTCTTTTTTTTTTTTTTGAGACAGAGTCTCGCTCTGTCACCCAGGCTGGAGTGCAGTGGTGCAATTTCGGCTCACTGCAAGCTCCGCCTCCCAGGTTCAAGCCATTCTCCTGCCTCAGACTCCCGAGTAGCTGGGACTACAGGCGCCCGCCACCAGGCCCGGCTAATTCTTTTGTATATTTAGTAGAGACAGGGGGTTTCACCGTGTTAGCCAGGATGGTCTCAATCTCCCGACCTCGTGATCCGCCCGCCTTGGCCTCTCAAAGTGCTGGGATTACAGGCTTGAGCCACTACGCCCGCGACATCTTGAGCTTTGTACGTGGAAACAAACAAACGAACGAAACAAAACAGGCCTTATCTCACTTTCAACTCAGAAATCTAAGTATCTCAGGGATTCTTGCTAAGACAGAAGTAACTGATGTGCTCAGATTTCTCTTGTAGGCAGAAGCATATCACCTTCAAGCATGAGCTGCCTGCCTTCCGAACTCTGCAGACCGCCTCTTCCGTTCTCTGGGGCACATTGGCTTCTCTGTTCCTAGGTTTAACCTTTCTTCTTCCCACCTCTTGATCCCTTTATGTCTTCAGCTAGGAGCCCAGTCAGAGTCTCCAGGCTGTGGAAATGCTTGCTTGGAAGAGTGGGAACCAAAGTGCCCTCAGTGGCTTTAGAATGTGATTTGTTATTGCATCCACTTGTGCCATTTGCCACAGAGGATGATAAAGGTGGCTCTAATAGGTGAGAAATTGGCATAGCCATTAAACTGACTGACATTCAAACCAAGCTTTATTACAGAAAGCTACAGAGATGATAGGATTGAAAACATGACCTTTTGCCAGAAAGCTAGTGGGAAATAGGATCATTAACCTTGAAGAAATAGTAAAGATTAACCATAAAGGATTACTGAATGGAGAACCTTATACATGTTTTCTACTTCTGCTTGAGACAACAAAAAGAAATTAACACAGGAATTTAATTGAAATTCAAACTTTAAATTATTGCAGGGAGGCATTTTTGAGAGTTCAGGTTTATGAACTTTATAGGGGTGACAGTACCGAGGGTGGGTTTGGAGTGGTCTTTAAAGGTTTTAAGAAGTGGCTGTACCTATATCTGACTGATGGGTTGAGGAAGGGCAGGTCCTGTAAGGGAAGGGATCACCTTTTCAGTTCCCCTGCTCTGATGCTTGGATGGCCCAATACACATGTTGTGGTTGACCGTGAGGTGGCACTAAACTTAAATTCTCTAAATAAGGACTTGGGCACTGTTCTTCACGGTGTGAGTTACCTGACCAGACTCAGCAGATGACAATCTTCTCTCTGCCTTCAGCAGGGCTCTGCACATTGACTTCACAAGCAGTGTTGTGGGTAGGGCTCCCCGAAAAGCTGACTCTGAGACAGAGGTTTGTGTGCAAGCTGTTCATTAGGAAGGGCTCTCCATATCCACACTGTGGAAGGGAAGAGAAGAAAGCAGGGTTGGGCAGAGGGAGAAGCTAAGCTCTGAAGCAGTCCCAGCAAAGAGCTCAGCTGACCACTTGGAATGCACTGAAGCTGGGAGGGCTCTTCTGAGGTATCCCCAGTTGGCGTGTGGAGCCAGGCCTTTAGACTCCTGTGGATGAGTCACTGGAGGAGGGGCTGCCACTGGAAGTAGGCATGACTTGGGCAGGGTAGTTTCCTTCAGCCCAGGGAGTCCCCAAGAGTGCTGATGGCCAAGGATCTTGCTCTAGCAGCTTTTTGACCATGTGGGGGAATAACTCTTCATTCACAAAAGGGGATCTGGGAGCATCACAGCGTCCACCACAGCAGCTTTCCCTGGCTTCTTCTTGGGTCTGAGTCTTTCCTTCACCCTTTACATAAGAAGCCTTTTCCTCCAGGAACATATTTCCCTTCCCCTCATTCCCACCAAACCCTTTGCCACCCCAGTACAGGGAGTGAGTGCAGAGCCACAGATTCTGTTTATTCTGAAATGTATTCCTCCCTCCCTCTTTTCTCATCTTCTTCATTTCTCTCTTTCACCTCTCATCAGGCAGATTCATGGCCTTGTGACAGCCAGCCTAGATGGCAAGCTAAATGTCAAGCTGATTTATTCCTCTTTGGAGAGTTTCCATTCTCCCTTTCATGGCTGCGAATTCCCTCTCTGTCCTTTGCAAACACCTTGTGGATGAATCCCCAGCGCAGTAGTGCAGTCGACAGAATGCTGGACTGCAGCCTGCGTTAGCTGAAGCAGTCGTTTCTAGGAGCTCAGTCAAGGCCTGTTTCCTCCATTAGTTCTCCAAAACAGGCAGAGGCCATAGAACCAAGTGATCTCCATCACTCTAACTCCAGTATTCAATAATATTTTGATTTGAAGGATTTTCACAACAGGAAATGGCAACAAAAGAGATGCCAGATTCTTTGCTTCTTATCTCACCCACACAGAATACCAAAGTCTCTTTTCCCAAATAAATGCAAGATGTGGGATTAGTTATGGCATAGCCTGAAGTGTTTGGGGGAGTGAAAGTCTTAAAACCCCAGAACGTCTTGGAAACCAGTCTGTATCGAAATCAGCAAGTTCTTAGCAGCTCATCTTGCAGCTGCACCTAGCCTGTCTGGGAGGCTCCTGTGGAAGGGTAAGTGAAGGTGAATCAGGACTTGTGTTGGGCTGCATTTGAAATGCACGGAGCAGCACACTGCAGCAAGAGAGGTTTCCTGCTGGCTTCATTCTACTGGCCTCCTTCCCCTTTTATTAATCTTAATTTAATTGAATTTAGCTATCAGTGTCGGTATTTTCTGTAGCAAATTTTTTATTTTTTTTATTTTTATTTATTTTTTTTTTTAAGGCATGAGGTGGAGCCATTGTAAACACTGGCCCTTAGAAGGAACTCGGCTCAGATACCGGGTAGAGACCCCCTTCAAACTGTCCTTTCTATTCCAGGCTGGGTGTCTCATTCAGTAGTGACAGACTGAGAAATGAGCGGCACAGGTTAAAGATAGAGGAGGTAGAAGCAGGAGAGAAAAGGTTAGTGGAAAAGTGAACTTGACTGTTCAGAGGGCAGAGCTGAGCTTATTTGCATAGTAACTCAGGTGTGGTTACTTATTTACGAAACACATTTCTTATGAGGTGTGGAAAATAGGCTACCTGTGAACCTGATCCCTGGCCTAGAATGCTCATGGTCAGGAGGCAGAGCCCAGCAGGGACCCCACTCCCAAGACCTTCCATTTCACCTCTTTAATTACCTGCAGAAGCAGCAGAATCCGAAACATCTTGTTTGCTTGTCTTCCCCTCCTGGCAAGACTCTGAGGTCCTAAAGAGCCGGGATAAGTTTTTGGTCACTATTGTTTTCCTTGGCATATGGCAGGCCTTCAGTAAATAAATGGGTAATGAATGAGCATTGGAGTAACCTGCTGAGTGACTTGGCAGTGAACCTGGAAGCAACCTGGAAGTTGGAGGCTGGTAAATACAAAAGAGAAGGAGAGGTTTTGGATCCCAGACTTAGACACATACCCTGAAGTGAGAGGAGGGAGTTACATCAGAGCCTGAGGGACAGAGCGGCACCATTTGAAGTAGAGGTCAGCTGTAGACACGCTGCAGGAGAAAATCCCAAACAAACTTGACCTTCTACCAAGTACATGGACTGACTTCTTCAGAACAAGGCAAAAACCAAAATAACACCTCAAAAAAGGCCTACCCCCAGACAGGAATTCCCCCAGACTCACGGTAATGCTGTAGTTACATGCCAGAGAGAACAAAGAAGTGATTTAAGCATCCTGAAATTGAAACGGCTATTGCTAAACGCGGGAGAATCAGCCGAATCATTAGATTCCAGAAAACGCCGAACCTCTAAGGCCTCTGTTTTCTTCCATCCTGATGTTAGATTGCTGGCAGCCCACGCTGAGCTGCTTTATGAGAATGTGCAGCTAGGCCACTGCCTCTAGAGAGATGAGGGAGGAAGGAAGGGCAAGCTTGACTTGCTTGGAATGTGGAAGCTCTGTGTTGAAGATGAGTGAACCAGCACCGGGCACTGCTGTCTCTGCTCCTGCTGACGAATGAGGATATGGCTGGCCTTTTCAGGTGATTAGATGCAGACATGGGTATCTCCGAGAATATATATATCAGTCAGGGCCCGCCTTACAGGAAAATAGAATTTATCCATAAGGGTTCAAATAAAAAGACTTTAATAAAGAGATTATTATGAGAGATTTGGGCAAGGTTAAGAGAACCACTAAGGAATGTTGAGTACCCAGAGGCTGCCTCAGTCAGGAACCATTACCTCCCATGGAGATAGGGCATGAGAAGGAAGGAAATCACAGTAACAGAACCAGGAAGAGCTAGAGCTCTGAGAAGGGGACTCTGTGGGAGCTGTCACCATGCAGGGCAGGGATGCAGGGACTGTCAGAGATAGGGCACCAAAGAAAGATAGGGGTGAGGAGGAGAGGTACCCCGCCATCACTGGTGTTATCACTGAGGAAGGAAAGAGAAGCAGAAAGGCCTAAAGCCTGGTGGTCCTGAACAGCACGTGTGGGCCAGGTACGTGGGGTGCGTGGCTTATCGAAGATATGGATCTCCGCTGATTGGTCTGTTTCCCCAACTGAGAGGCTGGAATGGCTTCTGTGCAAGCTGGTGTGAGTGACCCTCCAGCGATTTGGGGACAGCAGGCAGCAGACACTGTCATTAGGTCTACTTTACTGTAAGGTAATCCAGGCAAGAGTGGACATTTGATCTGGAACACAAGGTCTTATCACCAAATAAATATTTTATCATTCAAGTCCCCTCTGAGCTGATGCAGGGACAGGGCTTTGGTGCATGCCCGAGTCCTCTGCCTCCTCTCAGATGTCCAGTGACCCCAGTGGGGCTGGGGCTGAGCCATTAGAGAAGGTGGGAAAGGGGTGGGTCAGGAGACAGGGGCTGGGTTTTCCTTTCAGGACTTCTTTTCTTTTCAGAAAGATCAAATACGATAACACATGAAAGCATTTTCGAAGGCAGAAAATATCGTAACAAACTGACTATGTCTTTTCAGAAAATGTCCCTCAGGAGGTCTAAACCATAGCTGAGCTTCTTTGATTCATTCATTTAACAGGTATTTATTGAGCACCTGCCATATGCCAAGGGCTTATTTTCTGCCTTATTGGATTGGCAGAGTTCTTTGTATATTCTTTTCCACTCACCCAGCCTGAACTTTAGAGGTTTCATGTTAACCTCTGCTGTCTAGGGTTGATGGGGAGTATAGAAGAAAGTAGAATGCTTGTCAAGGAGTGACGGGAAATATGTTGGCGGAAATGAGATTTCAACACCCGCTTCTCATTACCTCCAGCCTCATTGGCATTCTGCCTTTTTGCTAAGGAGCTGCAGGCTGGGTCTGCATAGGGAGCGAGGACTTGAATGGCACTGCAGGACACCATGGCAACCACACAGGTCTGCCACCAGGGAGTTCATGTCAGGTTGTACCTTGAAGCTCATCAGCTGTGGGCTCAGCAAAAAAAAAAAAAAAAAAGAAGAAGGAAAGAAAGAAACCCTTTCCCACTCTGTGAGGTGGAGAAAAGGGGAAGGGAGGTCAGCGTGATGGATACAGCTCAGACAGGGTGCTGTCGGTAGGGATGCATTCCTCAGTGGGGACTTGTCACTTTCAATGGCAGCTCTGCTTGTTGGGAACTTGGGATGCCGGGCCCTAGCATGGATAAAGGCACACATGTCTAGCTTGGGTTATGAAATGCCAGGATGTCCTGTCAGGATGTTTGTCTTTGAGCAAGAATCAAAGGAGTAGATGGCTTTCCCCTGGTGGGGCAGTTCAGGAATCCTGCTTGTCTTGAAGGGGAACCCGTTTGAGCAGGTCCTGGATAAACCACCCACTTCCCCCATGTCCCAGACCCATTGCTTCTGGGTAGGTAATATTTTGCTGTTTCTTTCTCTAGTCAGTAAATCAGTCCTCCTACCTCATTCATATCCTGGTAAAACATGTTGGTGGGCGCCTAGTATATGCCTGGATTATCTGATGAAAGTAGCCCTAATCCAGAAGAAAGTTGTCTGCAAAGTTTCACTAAATAAGCATAAAATAGTGTCCTTACTGTAACAGAAAAGGGAAAGAAATGTAGGGCAGGGTCTTGGGAACTTGATGTGCCTTGGTACTTTAAAAAATGCCCCAACTCAAGGATCCTGCGACTTGGTGAGGGAGACAGAAGCAAAGTCCTTGCTGTGGGCCCCCCCACCACCTAATTTTTCCCAGAGGAAGGCCAAGGACTCCGTGGAGTCTCAGATACCTCGGAGTGAGCCTTATCTGCTAGTAATTCGTGCTTCTACACCGCTCTCCTTTTATCCTGCATTCTTGTCATCCCCACAGCAACATCTTCAAACACATCTCGTCTCTTTATTTGCCTCATCTACCTGCAGGCAGGCCAGGTGGCTGGGTAGGAGCCATGTCTAGTGGTTAAGCAGGGCTGATGTTGGCTGAGGAGGAAGGTACAATAGCCTCCTTCTCCTCACTATCATTACCTAAGAGGGGCCACATGATGATGACGACTGACAGCCCTTCAGGGGATTTCTCTTGTTTCAGCTTCTGTTTGCAGAGGTGCGTTAGGACTTTATAGAGACCCTCCCAGAGCTCTGGGAGGGTTTGTCTTTTCAGTTTCTCAGACCCAGGATACTACTTGGGTTTAGAGAGTTTGCTTGTTTGTGCTGCAGGAGATGGTGGCTGCCAGTTTCTCGGAGGAGAGGACCCATTGGTTGGCTATTTCCATAGGTGCTGTGTTGGCTGCCCAGTCGGTATTGATTTTTAGATTGCTCCTGTAATCACACTGCATTATGCTGCACTGGCCCAGGGCCTGGGCAGGCCTTTTAACTTGAAACGGTTGTTCTTTGGAAGGTGCTGGTTCTCTCTTCCTTGGCTGGCCCTGCCAGGTCTCCTGGGGTTCCCAACTTGTCACTGACATTCTTCCTACTGGCTCATTTGGAAAGGTCTGAGAAGGGCATCAATGCTGATGATTTGCTAGGCACAGCAGCTTGGCTTCAGCTCTTAAAGTTGCTTTAGTTTTGGAATGAGAAGGGGCTGAGCCGAGGCAAGTTCTTAAAGAAAGATCATGCATTTACATCAGAAACCTGCAGAGTAAGAGTTTGAAAATACCCTGGTTAGAAGAAATATACTGTATTTGGAAATAAAAATAAGGATTAGTGGCCAAGTTTTTCTTTGCAAAATTAGCACCTCAACCATACTGTTGGGGGCATTTGATGATTAAGCGAAAGGGGTTCCAGCCTGGGCTACATCGCAAGACCTTGCCTCTACTAAAAACTTAAAAAAAATTAGCCAGGCTTAACCAGTATGGTGACGCACACCTGTGGTCCCAACTACTCAGGAGGCTGAGGCAGGAGGAATGCTTGAGCTCAGGAGTCTGAGGCTCACTGTCACATGGCCGTGAGCTATGATTGTGCCACTGCACTCCAGCCCAAGTGACTGTGAGACTTTATTTCACAAAAAAAAAGAAACAAAGAAAGAGAGAGAGAGAGAGAAAGGAAGGAAGGAAGGAAAGAAGGAAGGAAGGAAGGAAAGAAAAGAAAGAAAAAGAAAGAAAGAAAAAAGAAAGAAAGAAAGAAGGAAAGAAAGAAAGAAAAGAAAGAAGGAAAGAAAAGGTTGTGCTTTTAAGAAACAGACACAAAGGTCTTAGAAGAGTCCTGGGTATGTGGTAAATACTATATAAGTATATAATATAATATATATTTTGTATAATAAAATATACAGCAGAACCAAGGGCCAGAATGGGACTGGAGGAGCTGCAGATAGGAATATGCAGCTGGTGTAGAGAGAACTGTATTTGGGGTTTAGGGAAGGTTGTCACTGATGGTGCAGAACAAGATGTATGAGAGGCTGATGCTCCATGAGAATTCATGAATTGCTGCTGGGAGGAAGGGACACCTCTTCCCTTAGCTGAATACCCAGTGCATGTTAGGTGCTTCACAGACATCATCTCAATGAATCAGCACCATATTCTAAGAAGCAGGTGTTGCTGTCACTTTTTTACAGATGACAAACTGCTGAGGGTCACACAGCTGCTGCGTGGAGCCGCCTCTTCCTGTCTGAGGAGGAAATCGGAGCAGAGGACAGATCTGGGCCTGTTCTCCCTCCCACCTTGTTGTGGGGAGAGGCAGTACCCCCTCAATCCCTTCCCCAGTGGGCTCAGTGCCACACATGGGAAGCAGGTCCCTACCCAGTGGAAGTGGAGGCGGCAAGGTCATAGTGGTGTC
This sequence comes from Theropithecus gelada, assembly GCF_003255815.1. Classification (NCBI taxonomy): domain Eukaryota; kingdom Metazoa; phylum Chordata; class Mammalia; order Primates; family Cercopithecidae; genus Theropithecus; species Theropithecus gelada. Next base: position 75,882,432 of record NC_037681.1, on the reverse strand, counting down.
ACTTTAGCATGTGCTCAGGGGGCTGAGGCTGCCCTCTCCCTGGAGTTCTCTAAAGCTGCCCCTGACTCATTGCTCTCCCTCTCTCCAAAGACTTGTTAGCCAGAGGGCCAGGCTCTGCTGATAGAGAACTGACTGATTTCCCAAATAGGAAGCCTCAGCACCCACTCATTCTCTTCATTCGGCTGAGCTGGGTGGGGGCCTCCTTAGTATAAATCTCTCTTTATAGGTTTGTTTTACCAGAAGAAACTTTGGCAAAAAAGAGTGGAGCTTGGCCAGGCACAGTGGCTTACACCTGTAATCCCAGCACTTTGGGAGGCCGAGGCGGGTGGATCACCTGAGGTTGGGAGCTGGAGACCAGCCTGACCAACATGGAGAAATCCCGTCTCTACTAAAAATACAAAACTTAGCTGGGTGTGCTTGCAGGCGCCTGTAATCCCAGCTACTCGGGAGGCTGAGGCAGGAGAATTGCTTGAACCCGGGAGGCGGAGGTTGCGGTGAGCGGAGGTTGCGGTGAGCCGAGATCACGCCACTGCACTCCAGCCTGGGCAACAAGAGTTAAACTCCATCTCAAAAAAAATTAAAAAATAAAAAAGAGTGTGGCTGAATGGATACCTGTGGCCCTAGGGCCAGTTTGCAGCCAAGGAATGTATGGCCATGGCGCCTGGGGGTTAACTGAAGTGATAGAGGAGTGGTGGTTGCCCAGGGGTCTGTGCAGTCCCTGATTAAAAGAGGAAAGAAACCTGAGGAGCTTCACTGGCTACCCTGCTGATTTCTTCCCTTCTTGCGGCAGCCCAAGGCTGGGAGCTCCAAGCTTGGCAATAGAAGAGTCAAATGTTATTTCCAGTCTGCAGGGCCTGGAGCAAATCTTCCTGAGACTTGGCTTTTTCATCTGTGTAATGGCTGCAACAGCCCTTGTCCTGCCTTCTCACGGGTTTATAGTGTAGGTCGAGAGAGGTAGCCTTTGCATACATTCAGTGCTGGGTGAGGTGCCCTCATTACACTTCTCAAACTAATAAGAGATAAGCTTGTGCTGGCTCAGAGATAACACATGCACTCAGGGCCTGGAACCGGAAAGGTAAGCCCCGGCCAGCCTCACATAGAGCTTCCTTTCTGCGGCTCCAACTGGATCAGCCTCTCTTCCCCAAGCCCTGCCTCTCTTTCACATTGATTTTAAGAATAACCATGCAATTCCCTGCTCTGCTGTTTGGGTTTTGCTTGGCTGCTTTAATTCATCATTCTGTCTTACGGGTTTTTCTCTCTTTCCACAATCGGTTGATCTGAAATAGGATTTTACCTAACGAAGCAGAATTTCCCACTCTTTTGTTTATGAGAGGTGTGGGTTTGGTTTTGTTTCTTAATCTTTATTTTGTTTTTACTGTTCAGAATTTACCTGATGTTCTGCGTTTCCAACTTTGCTTGTAATTAGAGGGACAGGCCATAGTAAGAACAACAGTATGAAGGACACTTTCCCTTCTCCTATGTGTGTTTCTGCCTTGAAAAATAGTAAGAAGTGGGAAGGGACAGGCCTAGTCTTACAGTCAAAGTCACGCTTATATCATCCCTGTTCTTTGGTGCACTCTATTAGTGGTGAATTTGGCAGGACAGACAGCGTCATAAACATGGGCCCTGATCCCTCTGCTGATGGCTATGGGAATAGTCTTGAGGGCACAGTGGCCACCCACTCTCACTAGAATAAGCAGGGGCTGGGAGGAGGCTTGTCAGAGGGGACCCTGCTCCCCTCTTGGCATGGTTGGCTTTGGGTGTTTGGGTTGGAGGTGGAGAAAGGGATAACTGTGGTAAACAAAAGATAAAGCAGAATGGCTAAACCCAGAGAGGGCTCCCAGCCACCTTTGCTAAACTGGAAGCAGAATCTTGCCCAGAGCCCCTGGTGAGCAATGCAGTGAGACCTCCATGCCCAGCTTGGAAGCTGGAATCAGTACCCACTCCTCAGTGGCAGATACAAAAAAAGCAGGTCGAGTCTCTGTGCATAAGGACCTGAAGATCTACCAGAGATTAAAATAATCCCCAAAGCATGAAAGATGTGGCAGTTCTTACAACAACTAGGTGTGTGGGTGGCTCTGAGGATGGCATTTTCCCTGGGCTCACTTTGGCCTTTGAACTAGCAAAGGGATTAGATTAACAACATGTCTCTCTTCTTGCCTCCTTGCTTCCCTTCCTAATTGAAAGCCTACTATTTGTATAACACTGTGCTAGGTTCTGGGTGGGGATTAATGTGTTCCAGTAAGGGATTCAACAGTTTCTATACAGGGCTGTCAGTGCCAGAGTTGGGGAGCACCTTCAAGCTATGCCACCTGAAGGAGCAGGGACTGGACTTTCAATACCAGTATCAGGACAAACAAACCTTGTCCAAGGGCATCATTCTGGACTGACCACTTCCTAACCTCAGCTTCTGTACCTGCTCTGTTTTTTTGTTTCTGCCTTTGAATCCAACTCATTTTCACAGATCCCTTCTCCACATGGGCCTTTCTTTTGTTATCTTAGTGTCTGACTTAGACCCCTGATATCACTCTCTGAGGCTAGGCTTAGGGCCCCTCTCTTACCTTGGCCAGACTCCTGGTTTGGCTCCTGGCAAATTGCTTGGGCTGACATTGAGAATACAGGGCTTCAGTCTAATTGAAGAGACAAGACCTAGACACAGACCAATGTTTTGTTTCTTTTTTAAATAGCATGTGAATTGCCAAAAGAACAGTGTTCTGTAAGATCTCAGAGGGCTTGATTTTGGTCCTGAGAGACAGTCAGGATTTGCATAAATGGAAAGGAGCAGGGAGTGAGTACATTCTTGGCAGGAGAAAAAGCTTCAGCAAGGGCTCTGAGACGGGAATGTGCTTAATGAATTCAAGAAGCAACGAGTAGACTGGTTTGCTAAAAATACTTTCCAAGCACCTTCCATGTGCGAGGCACATAGCAGACACAAAGAAAGGGTAACAAGTGATCTTTGTCCTCAAGAATTCTGTAGGTCTTTGACTATGAAATGCCCCCATCAGAGCAGAAAAGCCTGGAAGAAGTCTAAGGAATAAAGCTGGAGGCAAAACTCGAGGGTGCAGGAAAGTGTCAGCTCTCCTATCCCAGAGATTCAGATGACTAAAAAAATGTGTGCTCAGGACATAATCTTAGTAAAGCTGCAGATTATGTTTAAAGCAAACATTTACAAAGAGGATTGGCATGAGGAATGTGCAGAGAGAGTGAGCAGTTCTGTGTTTCAGAGCTTCTGAATTGCTGCGGTAGAATTAGCCAGCAAAAGTGGAAAGAAAAGAAATCAGGGTTCAAGCATGAATGTATTTTAATAGCAATCCTGCAGCCTGGGCTGATGCGCCCAATACTTGTTATGTTGCTAATGTCTTAGTGACTGTGGCAGCAAAGTCTTATAGGCCTGTGGAGACCTTTCTAGCTTGGTAAATTCTTTGGCTTTTTGAACTTGTCCCAAAAAATTGCTTTGGTTTCCTCTCCCTGAATACAGAGGAATGCCTGTGGTCTCTGAAATGGAATAATAGTTGACAGAGTTCTGTGCTATTTTACAAGGAAAAGTTACTAATGAGATGGATAATTTTGGTCCTTGCATTTGCTCTCCTGAGCATGGCTAAATTCTAATGGCTTTTCTAAAGCAACTTAATTTGAACTTGTATTTATAAAAATTGGTATATTCTCACTCAAGGTACAATTTTAAAAACAGCCAGACATGATATAAGAGGTTAGGAGTGCCAATAAAATGAACATTCATTCAACACATACTTTTGTCCCTACTATGTTCAAGTCGCTCTGCTGGCACAAAACCAAATGTCTACTCATAAAAGCCACACTTGTACTATCCTACTAACGTTCAACATCAGGCACTATCCAGCTAAATGAACAAGGAATTCCAGACCCTAGATCTTCCAATGGAAGTATTAACTGTCCACATACGGGAAGGACACAGAGACAAGCAAATTCTTCAGTTATTTCTGGCAGCGTCATCCCCCTCAGGACTTTGTGAGGCTACCAAGTCTCAGAAGAAAAGGCCCTTGTCCAGAGCTGGGTATCCAGAGGCATTCAACCAGGAGAGGTGGGAGAATAATCCGCAAAGTGGAGAACAAGACCCCATGTGGAGTCCTGCAAGGTGGTGGAAACTGGCTCAGCTCTGATGAAGCTGGTCCCTTTTACACAACAAGCAGGAGCACTCTGCCTGTTCTTGACCCAGGCTCAGCGAATCTCATCTGAATTAGCCTTCTGAGAAGAAAGGTAACACACCTTTCCCCAGAACTGGCGATGGTGATGCAAGAGCCAGGATTTGAGGGATAGACAGATGTTTGGAATGGACACAGTTCCCCATGGGGCAGGGAGGGTCACTGTTGGTTGAGTTCAGAAGGCCATATGGAGGAAGGTGTGCTGTGGGATTTAGTCTTTTTGTGCTCCTGCTCACTCCCATGGGAACCAGACACAACTAAGAGAGGAAGTGTTATGCCCAGACCGTTTGTTCCCCAAAGAAGACCACCAGAGTCCAGAGTCAAAGCCAAGCGGCAAGGATCTTTACTGCAAGTTCGAACTTGGTCCCTCCATTCCACAGCATACAAGAGGGCCCCGAACAATGCGAGTGCTTGCTTTTTATAGCCCGATGTAAACAGGATATGTAAAGTTACAGGGAACAAGGTAATTCTCTCGGTTACAGCATTACAATTGGTTAACATTATACATTTAGCATTCCTTATCGGAGATCTCCCAGGTGATGTTTTTCTGAAGTTTGAGAGAAATATGGAGGAATGTGTTTGTGCTGGGCTCAGGAAGTTGGGAGATGTATGGGGGATGTGCCTCATTCCTTTCGGAAGGATTGACAGAGGATGGTGTCAGAGCATGTGCTGTGGGAGATGAGCTGGGGCCGTTGGCAAGCTCTAGCTAATAAGTGGTAGAGCCAGATTGTAAGCCAGGCTCACCTGGCTCCAAAGCCATTCCCTTTCACAAAACTCCACTGGCTCCTGGCCACCTGTCTCAGATATCTGAGGGCAAATCAGTGGAATCTGCCCAGAGAAGGTGGCTCCTAGCAGAAAAGGTGGCTGCAGAGCCCTTGGTGTTGAGCACTGGTACCAACACTAACCTCAAGGTGTACTTAGGCTGGTTGTGGTGAGTACAGCACAGTGCCCTTTCTTTCCTAGCCTCTGCCTTTGACTGAAATACCATCTGAAACTGAACTCACCCTTTTTTCGTGTAGAAACCTGCAATGTTTCTGGTTCCCGGCAGCCTAGAGGACAACAAAGCTAGAAAAGGAAAGACTTTGTCTGGGGCAGACTCACTGCATACCCAGGTCCCTCTCCCCTCTTGTACTTTGAAGATACAGCAAGTCTCCTTTTATGCCATGTGACCCACTTATTCAGAAGAATAGAGGCAGGGGGCGCTGAGGATTGGGTTTCTGTCCTGCTGCTTCCAGAAGGCCCAGTTTTCTGGCAATAACACCTATCTGGAAGCTGTTAACTTTGCCCTAGTTCATTTTATTACATGCACACTTTCCTTTTAGAGATACTTTCAGACGATGGGTGTGGTGGCTGATGAGTTAAAACCTGTCTTAATTATGCACTGAAGCCTGGTTTCGGAGTGTTATTACTTGCTTAATGATAGCAGCTTGCAAAACAGTTTCCATGGCTCTCAGCACAGCTAGGCCTGCATTGCCATACATCTGCTCCTGAAAAGGGTTTGCCATTTGAAAATGCAAGCATTTGGATCTAACAAATGGCGCCCTGACAGAGCTATCCTAGCATTCAGTGCCCTTTAAATGTCATTGTCTAGTGATCAGTGCTGGTTTGGGTAGCTCTTTCAGCTGCTGGGCTGCCAGCAACCCCTCGAGGGGATCGCAGCCTTTGATACCTAGGGAGCAGCTGCTGGTTTTTAATTGATGGGTTGCCGGGACCAGAATTCCCCAGGCCCTAACATTAGCTCTTCAGAGGAGTTTCTGTATACAACATTCAGAATACTTGTGAAATTTCTGTATTATGTAATCACCACCAATATTGCATGCGTAAGACTTTTTCCCTATTTGTGGCAATCGCCACCTTAATAGTGACTCAGGAAAAATGCACAATAAGGCAGGCATTAAGAGCCAGTTCTTATATATGGTAACATTCTCCTTTCCTAACTTTCTAGCCTTCTCAGGGAATGATATATTGCAAATAGTATATTTTTCTAGAATCCAAAGCCTGTACCTCTTGAAGTACAAAATTTAAAGATTTTAAACTTTTGTGATATAGCCTTGGCTTCTTTACATGTGACATATTTAATGTAATATTTTTATTTTCATGACTTGGGACGGTCAGTACAGGAGACTGTATAATAACGCTGCAGCTTGGTGATACTTGAAAGTCAGTAGAGATACACGGGGTTGGCCCTTTGTCCCCTTCACTAACTCTCCCCAAATAGCTATATTTTTATTCCCCTGGGGCCTTTCACACTTTCTACTTTCATTTCTCCCTGTTGCCTTATGTTCTGTTGCTTCTCATTCATAGCCTTATTTCTCACACAGTAGGAGTAAGAACTTGGAAATGGCCCTCCTGTTTTGAGAAGTTAAGCACAAGAGTCCTGCTGCTCAGAGGTCCTCTTTGTTCACTCCAGATTTCTTTGCTGTTTATGGTGGTGGGTGGAGGAAGGTGGCACCCACAGTTTTCCAGGTGTTACTGGAGTTGACATGAAGCAGAGTTGCCACTTGAGAAAACACCTTCTGGCCTGTATGAGGACCTCCCAGGTTATAGACGCCTCCTACATATCAGAAGGCAAGGTCCCTTTGTTTCTTGGTTTGCTACTGCTCTTATTTCTGTTTTACCAAGCAGCTGGTGGTTGGTAGAGCAACCTAAGCCTTTTTCCTCCAGTCTCAAAAGGGAAATATGACCTGTTTTGCCTTATGTATTACCCCTGAGGTAAGCAGGAAATGCCAACATGGTACCAAAGCAAAGAATCGACCACTCTGAAGTTAAATCTCTGCATTTCTGAGCACTTCCAAGAATGCTAGCTTGCAACCCTCATCATGCATGTAATTTCCTGTTTAATGCGTATCTTTCACAACAGACTATGAGCTTCAAGAAATTGGGACTGTCAGGCCTCTGAGCTCAAGCTAAGCCATCACATCCCCGGTGACCTGCACGTATACATCCAGATGGCCTGAAGCAACTGAAGATCCACAGAAGCAAAAATAGCCTTAACTGATGACATTCCACCTTGTAATTTGTTTCTGCCCCACCCTAACTGATCGATGTACTTTGTAATCTCCCCCACACTTAAGAAGGTTCTTTATAATTCTCCCCACCCTTGGGAATGTACTTTGTGAGATCCACCCCCTGCCCCCAAAATATTGCTCTTAACTCCACTGCCTATCCCAAAACCTGTAAGAACTAATGATAATCCACCACCCTTCGCTGACTCTCTTTTTGGACTCAGCCCGCCTACACCCAGGTGAAATAAACAGCCGTGTTGCTCACACAAACCCTTTTTGGTGGTCTCTTCACACGGACATGTGAGACATTTTGTACCGAAGACCCCGGGTTCGCGGGACTCCTTTGGGAGACCAGTCCCCTGTCCTCACCCTCACTCCGTGAAGAGATCCACTTACGACCTCGGGTCCTCAGACCAGCCAGCCCAAGGAACATCTCACTGATTTTAAATCGGGTAAGCAGCCTCTTTTTACTGTCTTCTCCAACCTCTCTCACTATCCCTCAACCTCTTTCTCCTTTCAATCTTGGTGCCACCCTTCAATCTCTCCCTTCTCTTAATTTCAATTCCTTTCATTTTCTGGTAGAGACAAAGGAGACACATTTTATCCCGTGGACCCAAAACTCCGGCGCCAGTCACAGACTTGGAAAGGCCCTTGGTGTTTGATCATTGCGGGGACACCTCTCTGATTATTCACCCATGTTCCATTGGTGTCTGATCTCTGCGGGGATGCCTGCCTTGGTCATTCACCCACGTTCCCTTGGTAGCAAGTCAATTGCGGGGACGCCTGCTTTGGCTGCTCACCCACGTTGCAGCCCAGGGCTGCTCCCCACCCCCTTCTCCATGTCTCTACCCTTCTCTTTAAACTTGCCTGCTTCACTATGGGCAACCTTCCACCCTCCATTCCTCCTTCTTCTCCCTTAGCCTGTGTTCTCAAGAACTTAAATCCTCTTCAACTCTCGCCTGACCTAAAATCAAAGTGTCTTATTTTCTTCTGCGTTACCGCTTGGCCCCAGTACAAACTCGACAGTAGTTCCAAGTGGCCAGAGAATGGCACTTTTGATTTGCCTATCCTACAAGATCTAGATAATTTTTGTCGAAAAATGGGCAAATGGTCTGAGGTGCCTGACGTCCAGACGTTCTTTTACACATTGGTCCCTCCCTGGTCTCCGCTCCCAATGAGACTTGTCCGAAATCTTTCTTCTTTCTCTCCTGTCTGTTCCTTCAGTCTCCACCCCAAACTCTGAGTCCTTTGAATCCTTTTCTATGGACTCATCTGACCTCTCCCCTTCTCCCCAGGCTGCTTCTCGCCAGGCCAAGCCAGGTCCCAATTCTTCCTCAGCCTCTGCACCCCCACCCTATAACCCTTCTATCACCTCCCCTCCTCACACCTGGTCTGGCTTACAGTTTTGTTGCACGACTAGCCCTCCCCGACCTGTCCAACAATTTCCTCTTAAAAAGGTGACTGGAGCTAAAAAGCATAGTCAAGGTTAATGCTCCTTTTTCTTTACCCTTCTACAAAACAACTCCTTTCCTTCCTGGGACTGGTAGGATACTTTCAAAGCCTTTAGATACCTGGTTTTGCCATCCTAATGAAACCATTATATAAACTCTCAAAACCAAACCTAGCTGACCCCAAACCTAGCTGATCCTATAGATCCTAAATCCTTTTGCCACTCCTCTTTCTGTTCCTTAAAAACAGCCCTAGAAGCTGCCCCCACACTAACTCTCCCTAACTCATCCCAACCCTTTTCATTACACACAGCCGAAGTGCAGGGCTGTGTGGTCGGAGTTTTTACACAAGAGCCAGGACCCGGCCGGGCGCGGTGGCTCAAGCCTGTAATCCCAGCACTTTGGGAGGCCGAGACAGGCGGATCACGAAGTCAGGAGATCGAGACCATCCTGGCTAGCACGGTGAAACCCCATCTCTACTAAAAAATACAAAAAACTAGCCGGATGAGGTGGCAGGCGCCTGTAGTCCCAGCTACTCGGGAGGCTGAGGCAGGAGAATGGCATAAACCTGGGAGGTGGAGCTTGCAGTGAGCTGAGATCCGGCCACTGCACTCCAGCCTGGGCGACAGAGCGAGACTCCGTCTCAAAAAAAAAAAAAAAAAAAAAAAAAGAGCCAGGACCCGCCCTGTAGCCTTTCTGTCCAAACAACTTGACCTTACTGTTTTAGCCTAGCCCTCATGTCTGCGTGTGGTGGCTGCTGCCGCCCTAATACTTTTAGAGGACCTCAAAATCACAAGCTATGCTCAACTCACTCTCTACAGTTCTCATAACTTCCAAAATCTATTTTCTTCCTCACACCTGACACATATACTTTCTGCTCACCGGCTCCTTGGGCTATACTCACTCTTTGTTGAGTCTCCCACAGTTACCATTGTTCCTGACTCGGACTTCAATCCGGCCTCCCACATTACTCCTGATACCACACCTGACCCCCATGACTATATCTCTCTGATTCACCTGACATTCACTCCATTTCCCCATATTTCCTTTTTCCTGTTCCTCACCCTTTTCACACTTGGTTTATTGATGGCCGTTCCACCAGGCCTAATCGCCACACACCAGCAAAGGCAGGCTATGCTATAGTATCTTCCACATCTATCATCGAGGCTACTGCTCTGCCCCCCTCCACTACCTCTCAGCGAGCTGAACTCATTGCCTTAATTCAGGCCCTCACTCTTGTAAAAGGACTACGCGTCAATATTTATACTGACTCCATATCCTGCACCACCATGCTGTTTTATGAGCTGAAAGGTTTCCTCATTATACAAGGGTCCTCCATCATTAATGCCTCTTTAATAAAAACTCTTCTCGCCGGGCGCGGTGGCTCAAGCCTGTAATCCCAGCACTTTGGGAGGCCGAGACGGGCGGATCACGAGGTCAGGAGATCGAGACCATCCTGGCTAACACGGTAAAACCCCGTCTCTACTAAAAAATACAAAAAAAAACTAGCCGGGCGAGGTGGCGGGCGCCTGTAGTCCCGGCTACTTGGGAGGCTGAGGCAGGAGAATGGCGGGAACCCGGGAGGCGGAGCTTGCAGTGAGCTGAGATCTGGCCACAGCACTCCAGCCTGGGTGACAGAGCGAGACTCCGTCTCAAAAAAAATAAATAAATAAAAATAAAAATAAAAACTCTTCTCAAGGTCGCCTTACTTCCAAAGGAAGCTGAAGTCATTCACTGCAAGGGCCATCAAAAGGCATCAGATCCCACTGCTGAGGGCAACGCTTATGCTGATAAGGTAGCTAAAAAAGCAGCTAGAGTTCCAACTTCTGTCTCTCATGGCCAGTTTTTCTCCTTCACATTGGTCACTCCTATTTACTCTCCTACTGAAGTTTCCACCTATCAATCTCTTCCCACACAAGGCAAATGGTCCTTGGACCAAGGACAATATCTCCTTCCAGACTCACAGGCCTATTCAGGTTTGCTCACACAAACCATGTTTGGTGGTCTCTTCACACGGACACGTCCAAAAGGGACTGTGTGTCTTCTCACTGTAGCTCCAGTGCCATCAAAGTGCCTGACATATCGTGAGCACTCAGAATAGCTGTTAGATTAGTTTGAAAGGGCACTTCGTTGACTGTCTCATCTGAGCAGCCCTGCGAGAATATTTAGTTTACAGATATATCCTTTGGACAGATATATCCTTTGGGCTAGGTGTTTCAGCTTGAAGAAAGGTTTTTAGGGTGGCAAAATTAGTGCTCTCTCCTGCAAGGCTGATTGGAAAGTCTGCACCACTTTTTTGGTTTTCACCTCTGATTGCAGTCCCATCAGCAAGTGTCTGCACTGTGCTCGCACCCTTCTAGGTGTTGTGATGGCTGGAAACTCATTGCAAGATGTTGCTCTTGCCAAGAACAAGTGTATACTCCAGACAGGGAGGGAGCTGCACTCTCATAGGCGAAGTATGATAAATACTCTTAAGTCTTGTGGGATCCAGAAAGGATAGACAATGCAGACCAGAACTAAGACTAGGACCTCTACAGTGGATTTTTAGATATTTGGGCGACACAGACTCTTATTCCTGCCTGTCTTTGGAGGACAGAGTCATTTGTACAGAAATACCAGATCATTTTCTTACTTGTTTATGTTGAGACTTCTCTACCCTGGTCCTCTCTGTTGAGTTAGCTGCAGGCTGGGCAAAGTAGATATTTGGCATCTTCCCACGTTGACTTCTTTTTCTTTTCCTGTCTCATTTTTCCACGTGATTGTTTCCCTCTTTCAGCCCCAATATATCAGTTTTCTTCACATGCCCTTCTCCACATGCCCAGGCCTCAGGCCTCTAGCCTCCCTTCCCCCTACATGCCTGTGCCCATCTGAGTATGCGCTGCCCAGGCAGGAGCCTGCCCAATTTTCCTTCTACTGACTTTTTCCTACAAACTACCTCTATGGCCCTTCTCTTCTGGGCTTTGCTTTGCATTTTCTAAGATGAGGTGATGTTTTGGATAATGCATTTATTTGCTTGTCAAACATTTCCCTTTTATAGTGAAAGTGCCATGATAGGCACCACAGAGAAGCAATGTAATGAGGATCCACCTCTCCAGGAACTCCAGGCCATCAGGAAAGGCCATCAGCGCTTATCTTTTTCTGAGAGTCTCCTAAGATTTACTTTGAAACTTAAGTTGAGTCCAAGGATTGTAAAAATGTCATGTATGTTCATAATTATACACCGAGAGGGGAGGCAGTAGGTGATCCTGATTTCCTACATGGAGAAGGAACTTTCATAATTATACACCGAGAGGGGAGGCAGTGGGTGACCCTGATCCCTACATGGAGAAGGAACCTATCGTGGGGTGGGAGAATTTCACGTCTCTGCTTATCCTGACCTTGAACAGCCAGCTCACAGCTGGGGGAGTAAGACATTGGAAGGGATTATTTAATTCTGTCTTGTCTAGTTCTGAGAATGCCTCAGTCATCTGCAGACAGAGCTTTCAATACCAGATTTCTTTTTTCCCATCTTTTCACAGGTGTTGAAAATGTCAGATTTCTTTGGCAGATGGGAGGAGTCTTATAGGACTCAGGAACTGTCATCACTGGTGAAAAGAGATGCTTCCACTTCTGCAATGAAAGACAGGAGTGAAAGCTGTGAGACATGGGGAGCGACAGGCCAGTGGGAGACAAGGCCTTGGTCTCTGCTGCCAGCAGCAGTGGGCTCTGTAGGTCTCCTCTTTTCACTAGGGGAAGTAGTGAGGGACCAGAATTCTCTCTCTCTCTCTCTCTTTTTTTTTTTTTTTTTTTTTTTTTGAGATGGAGCCTTGCTTTGTTGCCCAGGCTGGAGTGCAGTGGCATGATCTCGGCTCACTGCAATCCCCGCCTCAAGCGATTCTCCTGCCTCAGCCTCCCAAGTAGCTGGGATTACAGGTGCCCGCCACCACACCCGGCTAATTTTTGGTATTTTTAGTAGAGATGGGGTTTCTCCATGTTGGCCAGGCTGGTCTCAAACTCCTGACCTCAGGTGATCCACCCGCCTCAGCTTCCCAAAGTGCTGGGGTTATAGGCATGAGCCACTGTGCCCAGCCTTTTTTTTTTTTTTTTTTTGATTAGTCACAGCTCACTGCAGCCTCAACCTCCTGGGCTCAAGTGGTCCTCCCACATCAACCTCCTGAGTGGCTGGGACTACAGGCATGTGCCATAATGCCTGGCTAATTTTTTGTAGAGATGGGGTTTCACCATGTTGCCCAGGCTGGTCTCAAACTCCTGGACTCAAGTGATCTTCCTACCTTGATCTCCCAAAGTGCTGGGATGACAGGCATGAGCCACTGCACCTGGCTTCATAATTCTCTTGAGCAGTGTAGTCAGGGGGCATGTTTGGGAGTAGTGGGGACCCAGTGTGGAGCTTGAACTTCTAATAACCCAGTGGTGACTGGGTGGAGAATCAGGAATCAAAGACCCTGTGGTTTTGCCATTAATTGTTTCCCTGGGTTTGATGGGCACAGAAAACAAAGATTACATAAAGAAGAAAAAAAACTATGGTTCTTGCTCTCAGAATCACAGTGTGATGAGGCAGTTAGGATGATTGACACATGCATAACACAGGGGAGTGAACAGAGTCGGGGTGATGGGAAAGGAGAGAAATGTTGTGTGAGCAGAGTATGGCATTGGCCAACCTCAGTGATCTGAATGGGAAGAGTAATGTTGTGGCCTCCTTGGATATCCTTTAAAGGGATGGATGGTGTTTGTTCCTCTTTGTGACATCCATGCCCTCAATATTGCTGATGACGCGATAAGGACTGAACATAAGATCTCTCAGATGGCAAGCTCCAGAGGGTACTTAATGCTTTAGTCCAGTGTTTGTCAAACTTAAATGTGCACCAGAATCACCTGTACATGAGGGCTTGTTAACACACAGCTTGCTGGGCCTACCCACAGGGCTTCTGATTCAGTGGCTCCAGGGTGGGGCCCAAGAATTTGCATTTCTTTTTTTGTTGAGACAGGGTCTCACTCTGTCGCCCAGGCTGGAGTGCAGCGGCATGATCTCAGCTCACTGCAACCTCTGCTTCTCAGGCTCAAGTGATTCCTCTCACCTCAGCCTCCCAAGTAGCTGGGACTACAGGTGTATGCCACCATGCCTGGCTAATTTTTATGGTTTTTTTTTTTTTTTTTTTTTTTAAGACAGGGCCTTGCCATGTTGCCCAGGCTAGTTTCCAACTCCTGGGCTCAAGCAATCTGCCTGCCTCGACCTCCCAAAGTGCTGTGATTACACGCATGAGCCACCATGCCCCGCCAAGAATTTGCATTTCTAACAAGTCCCCAGATGATGATGGCCCAAGGACCACTCTTTGGGAACCACTGGTACAGTCATTCAGTAGCCAATAACAGTTTGGAGTAGGGAAATAAGAGCTGTGCATTTATCATCTTTAATAGACCTATTTGGAGAGTCCATAACTGTGTGAGAAGATATGTAGGGAAATCAATTTGTAAAAGATGGGTTTAGCCCAGGGAGTGGCTCCATGTTCAGTGCTGAGATCTGATGAGAGCATCTCACTTTTCCCCCTGCTGCAATGGGGACTAAGGGAGATGAACCGCATAACCCATATTCCTCAAAGGAGAACACTGAGCACCAGAAGCTTTAACATTATTTATAAAGCTCTAGAGCAGAATTTTTAACACAAAACATGCATTTCTTAGTGTCACTTTTTCTAAAGACATTTATTATTTTAGTCATCAGTGACCGCAAGAGCGGGTAGGAGTGTTTTCCATTCAGCTTTGTGATGCTCACCTGTACATGTTCTGTGATCTGGTGAAGTAGAAAAGGCCTTCCATTTTCATGCCTCCCTGTCTTTACTCAAATGGCTCCCCTGCCTGGAATTAGCTCCCCTTCCCTACCCGATAGCTATTTAAGCAATTCTTTACCCAAAGCTTTGACTGCCTTAAATGCTGGCAGGCGTGTTTCTGATGAGGGATGTTTTTCAGTTTTAGAAGCAAAGATGGCTATTTCCAATTATTCACAGGCCCATTAATCACCCTAATAGAACCCCAGCAACACTGAAGGCTTTCTCCAGGTGACAGTGTGCAAACAGCCTCTGATCAGGACACAGGCTACCTATCATTTGCTCATTGTTTCTTGTTTCCCTTCTGGGAGCCTTCACAGGCAAGTGTTGTGACAGAAGAGGAGATGATTCAGTCCAGACCTGATGGGAAAACAGGAAACAAAATCCAGTACCACTGATGTGAGCAATGAACAGTAAAGACAACCTGTATTTAAATGGAATGAATCTTGATAATTATCTCTCGGAGTATCTAGCCTCTCAATCTGATGCATCCTCAGGATGTGAAACACATTCTAATATTTTAAGCACTAGTGTCATAAAAAGTGCATACTCTAAATGCATGATGTTCTCAGCAATACATTCACTTTTGCCAAGGTTCATCTGCCCAAATGACCGCCTTCATTCCAAAGACGGCAAACAAATTTGAAGTAAAAATTCTGAACTCTTAGCTAGTCTCTGCAGTGCAGTGATCAAAATGGTGTTCACCAGCATGACCCCTACTGTCTTCAAGGTGTCACTCATTAGGTCTTCAGTCATTTGAAAGCAGAAGTTTGGGTTTGAGTCACAGTGTCACAATTTATTAGCTTTGCAATTGTGGGGAACCAGGCCACATTTCACTCTACAAATGGATGATAATGACTAACATCTAACATGTCTTGCTTCCTTTGCAGGGCCATTGTGGAGATCAACTGAATCATGGGTCTCCTTGTAAATGGCAAAGCATAGCGGAAATGTTAGTTAATGTTATTATTTTGATCACTCACTTCTTGCTGCCTACTCCAAAACCAGAGACCTTACTGTTTCACCTGACAAACTGAAAGTCGTTTTTGTTTGTTTTTGTTTTGTTTTGTTTTGTTTTGGAGACAGGGTCTTGCTCCATCACCCGGGCTGGAGTGCAGTGGCATGATCTTGGATTCTCATCTCTGCCTCCTGGGCTCAAGCAATCCTCTTGCCTTAGCCTCCGGAGTAGCTGGAACTACAGGTTTGTGCCACCACACCTGGCTAATTTTTATATTTTCTGAGACAGGTTTTCACCACGTTGCCCAGGTTGGTCTCAAACTCCTGAGCTCAAGTGATCTGCCTGTGTTGGCCTCCCAAAGTACTGGGATTACAGGCGTGAGCCACTGCACTCAGCCTGAAAGATATTTGTTACGTTTATTTAAAAAATTACTCAGTGAGTCCTGGATTATAACCCTAGGTGACTGGGGTTTGGTTGGAAATGGGCACTGGCTTTCAGTTGTGATATTTAGTTGAGATGTTGTGATTAGGATATGGAAAGACTTAGGAAGGACAGATTTGATTCAGGGCACTGATTTTCCCGATGTAATCCTTAGGCAAGCCTCTTTGTTTATAGAATTGTAGGCTCTTTGGATTGGAGGGACTAGGGCTTTTGGATTAGCAGTGAACCAGTCTAGCATTTCAAGCGTTTCAGAAACCCATACCGCAGCATTGTGACAAATGTCTTGCTTGGATACCTCTAGAGTTCCATGGGCTTTTCCTCTCAATAGCTCATTTTATTGTTTGATATTTCCAATTGTAGGAATATCTTTTCAACTTTTGAGCCAAAATAGCCTGTTTTACTTCCAACTGCTGATGCCCCTTGACTTACAATGGGGTTATGCGTTCAACCCATCATAAGTTGAAAATATCGTAAGTCAAAAATGCACTTAATACAGCCAACCTACCTAACATCACAGCCTAACCTAGCCTACTTTAAACATGCTCGGAACACTTACATCAGCCAACATTTGGGCAAAATCATCTAACACAAAGCCTATTTATAATAATAAAGTGTTGAATATCTCATGTAGTTTATTGACTACTGTACTGAAAGTGAAAAACAGAACGGGCGTGTGGGTACTTGACATACAGTTTGAACAAATGCATATCACTTTTGCATCATAGTCAAAAATGGTAAGTCGAACCACTGTAAATTGGGGCGTCTGTGTGGGTCTTCATTCTTACCTCTGAGAAAACACATTGCAGGCTGCTCCCTTCTTGATAATGACAGGGCTTCCTGAGGACATAATACACAGCTAGCATGCTTCTAACAGGTCTTCTCTTGTTTGAATTAAACATACCCTGGTTTTGTAACTGTGTTTTGTTGGTATGGTTTCCAAAACTGCCTCACAATCCTGGTTCCCTCTTCTGAATGAGAAGCATGAATGTTTGTAATGTGGTCGTTGGGGTAATAATAGACAGGCAGGGAGTAACTAGGTCTTTGATGGTCTCATAATTCAGCAAACTTTCCCTCACCCCCACACCACACCCTTACTGCAGCATACAACTGTAAGAATTCAAAAATTCAAACCCAGCAATGACTGAACCTCCAGCATTTCAAGGCTTCAAGAAATCAACACAGTGACATCAGGCTACAAGGGCAGCCTGATACTGTCTGATGTGCAGGATATATTCACTTGATCTAGTTCCTACTGATTATTGCTTTATTTGAAGTGATGGAATTCTTCCCATTAATTCTGTAAAAATGTATACAAATGTTTAAGCAGCAGATGGTGCAGGAAGTTGGATGCAGTGATAAAGTACACAGGCAGAGAGATCCAAGTTCAAATATGAATTTGAACTTTGGCACTTTACATCTTGGAGTCTCCATTTTCTGACTTGTAAAATGAGGATGATGATTTCTGCCTCATGAAGTTGATGTGAGGACTAAATGCACTATTTCAAAACAGAGCCTGGATTACAGTAGGTGCTTATGAGTGGACTCTGATGTTCTTTTGTTTTTTGTTTTGAGACAGTCTTGCTCTGTTGCCCAGGCTGGAGTGCAGCAATGCAATTTCAGCTCACTGCAACCTCCACCTCCCAGGTTCAAGTGATTCTCCTGACACAGCCTCCCAAGTAACTGGATTACAGGTGTGCACCACCACACCCAGCTAATTTTTGTACTTTTAGTCGAGATGGGTTTCATCATGTTAGCCAGACTAGTCTCGAACTCCTGATTGCCCTGGCCTGCCTTGGCCTCCCAAAGTGCTGGGATTACAGGTGTGAGCCACTGTGTCTGGCCAACTCGGATGTTCTTAGCACATTAACTTTCTGTATTTACCTTCTTCCTTCCAAAGCAATCCAGGTAAAGGTGTTAAGTCATTCTGGTGTGGTGATAAGAGCCCAGAAGAATCTAAAGTGAGGGTTGGTGAAGTTCTCTTTTTAAAAGGTGAGATGTGATTACTTTCAATAGCCACATATCTTGTGACTACCGTAGTGAACAGCAACGTTAGAGCACATGAATTAGAATTGTGATATGCAAGGCTAAGCCCAGCCTGTGGACTGAGTGACAGACCAGTGGGGCAATTGGGAAACGTTTCAGGTTTTCCAATGGAGAATATTAAGATCAGAAATGTGGAGAATGCCATAGTGACTAGCCACTGACACCCTCCTTCAGGGTAGACGGGAATTTCAGAAAGCTTTGTGGATTATACAGACCCTGCTGCAACTACTCAGCACTAACATTTGAGTGCAAAAGCAGCCATAGACAATAATGAAATGAATCAGTGTGGTTGTGTTCCGATAAAGCTTTATTTACAAAAACAGGCAGCAGGCTGGATTTGACCCACAGGCAATAGTTGTCAATCCCAATCTAGAGTCTTATTTTCTTAAAATTGTAGTAAGAGCATGATATAGTTTGAGTATTTGTCTCCACTCAAATCTCATGTTGGGATGTAATCCCCAATGTTGGAGGTGGGGCCTGGTGGGAGCTGTGTGGGTCACGGGGCTGTATTTCTCAGGGCTTGGTGTTGTCCTTGAGATAGTGAGTGAGTTCTCACAAGATCTGGTCATTTGGCCGGGCGCGGCAGCTCATGCCTGTAATCCCAGCACTTTGGGAGTCCGAGGCGGGCGGATCACCTGAGGTCAGGAGTTTGTGACCAGCCTGGCCAATATGGTGAAACTCCATCTCTACTAAAAATACAAAAATTAGCTGGGCATGGTAACGCACGCCTATTATCCTAGCTATTCCGAAGGTTGAGGCAGGAGAATCGCTTGAACCTGGGAGGTGGAGTTTGCAGTGAGCCCAGATTGCGCCGTTGCAGTCCAGCCTGGGTGACAAGAGTGAAACTCTGTCTCAAGAAAAAAAAAAAAGAAAAGAAAAGAAAAAAAGGATGTGGTGCCTCCTCCTGACTCACTCTCTCTTGCTCCTCCTCTTGCCAGGTGACATGCCTTCTCCTGCTTTGCCTTCCACCCTGAGTAAATCCTCCCTGAGGCCTCCCTGGAAGCTGAGCAGATGTCAGCAGCATGCTTCCTGTAAAGCCTGCAGAATTGTGAGCCATTTACACCTCTTTTCTTTATAAATTACCCAGCCTCAGGTATTTATTTACAACAGTGCAAGAACAGCCTGACACAAACACTTAACATAAAATCTACCTTAACAAATTGTTAAGTGTACAATACAGTATTGTTAACTATAGTCACAATGTGGTACAACAGATCTCTAGAACCTGTTCATCTTGTATAACTGAAACTTTATCCCACTGAATAACAGCTACCATTCCCTGAGCCCCTTACAGCCCCTGGCAGCCACCATTCTATTCTCTATACGAGTTTGACTATTTTAGATACATCATGTAAGTGGAATCATGCAGTATTTGTCTTTCTGTGACTAGTCTGTTTCACTTAGCATAATGTCCTCAAAGTTCATCCATGTTGTCATGTATGGCGGGATTTTCTTCTTTTTCAAGACTGAACAATATTCCATTTATATTCATACCACATTTTTTTTAGACAGAGTCTTGTTCTGTCACCCAGGCTGGAGTGCAGTGGTACTATCTTGGCTCACTGTAACCTCTGCCTACTAGGTTCAAGTGATTCTTTTGCCTCAGCCTCCTGAGTAGCTGGGATTACAGGTGCGCACCACCACACCCAGCTAATTTATATATTTTTAGTAGAGACAGGGTATCACCATGTTGGTCACAGGCTGATCTTGAACGCTTGGCCTCAGGTGATCCACCCACCTCAGCCTCCCAAAGTGCTGGGATTACAGGTATGAGCCACCACACCTGACCCCTTACCGCATTTATTGACTTGTCTGTGGATGGGCATTTAGGTTGTTGCATATCTTGACTATAATAATATAATGATAATGCTGCAATGAACATGGGAGTGCAAATATCTCTACCACATCTTGATTTCAATTATTTTGGATAAATACCCAGAAATAGGATTGCTGAAACATCTGGTAGTTCTATTTTTAATTTTTTGAGGAACCTCCATACTGTTTTCTATCATGGCTGTACCATTTTACAGTCCTACCAATGGTGTACAAGGGTTCCAATTTCTCCACATCCCACCAACACTTGTTATCTTTTATTTTTTTCATAGTAGCCATTCTAATAGGTGTGAGGTGGTCAGAGCCTTATTTTCTAATCTCAGCCCTGGGGACTTGCTTCTGCTGCATTCCTCTTTCCAAGAGCATCTTTCTCTCACCCCAGGGGGTTCTAGGATCCCCGCAGGGGTCACCTGGGCACAGAGCCCCAAATCCTGTCTGAAGATTTGCTTCAAGTAGTTTTGGGTCCTGGAGGGGCCGGGAGCTCTATCCACCATTTTTGAGAGAGATGGGAGAGAGGATGTGTGCAAATCCTTCAGGGGAAACCCCCTGAAGACTTTATTACTGGGAGCAAAGTATCTATGTCCTGTGTTTCCATTTGATCATCTGTTAGGTGTGCAGTTATATGCCTCCATGATACCCCATATCATTGCTTTGTAGCATTTAGCTCAACTATAATTATTTGTGTGATCGTCAGTTTAATGTCTCCCTTCCTTCTTTCCCTCCACCCCTCAAGAAAGTGCCCTGAAGGTAAGGCCATGTTTGAGTTGCTGTCCATGGCTGTATACATAGCATCTAGCAGAGGGATCAACTCAAGATACATGCTCAACAATAAATACCTGCTAAATGATGAATGTAAAAGTTCAGTCCCTCAAGTCATCCGCAGAACTTTCTCAGATTACATTCACCAGACTACTTCTTTCTAGCACTGTGAGGGAAAAGTTTGATTTTCAACTGTTAATGGACTCTAAGCCTGAAAAACAAGACATATATTATAGGGTTGGCTTTGACCAAAGGCCTGCCACCTCTGGCCTCAGTAGTTTTCTTGGTAACTATGACTGTGAGCTGGAAATAAACAGCTGCTCTGTTTATTTACCAATTGGCAACGATTTCTTGGAGGGAGATAACATGAAGAACTTCAGGAACACTTCCTTTGAAACTTGGGAATAGTTATTCATTCAATACTTTTTTTATCTCTCTCGGAGAGTATAACTTTTAGAATTTTTGTAGCTGTTGTGCCTTCTTTTAAAAATCTTTTTTGTTTTTGTTTTTGAGACAGGGTCTCACTCTGTCACTCAGGCTGGAGTGCAGTGGCATGATCTTGGCTTACTGCAGCCTCAACCTCCTGGGCTCAAGTGATCCTCCCACCTCAACCTCCAGAGTAGCTTGAACTTCAGGTGTACACCACCATGACAGGTTAATTTTTTTTCTTTTTTTTGTAGAGACGGTTTCTCACTATGTTGGCCAGGTTGATCTTGAATTCCTGCTCTCAAACAATCCTCTGCGGCCTCCCAAAGTGCTGGGATTACAGTTGTGAGCCACCCTGCCCAACCTGGTGTGCCTTTTTCTGATCTATTGTCAACTAAGGATTTTTCCTCTTCCTTCTACAATGTAAACATTAACAGCAGCAGAAGAAAGTGAAGTGCCGAATCCTGTATTAATACACCTGTTGTGGAAGTGCAACCACTTGAGCAATCTCAGAGTGGACAGAGTTAGCTAACCTTTACAAAGCAGGCCAGCAAAGTCCTAGACAGAAAAGGCCATTGGGAGAGTTTCCTGGGGCTCAGCCAGGCTGCTGCCTTGTTCACACCCCCAGGAGGGTAAAATGCTCTGGGTTATCCATAGGTCACTCAGTAGTGGTGAGAGGAAAGGGAGGTGAGCGGGAACAGACATATTGAGGACAGGGCTCATACAACGTGACTTTGTCATTCCAGCCACCTGGTGTCCTCCGTGGGTTTCAGATCCCAAGCTAATGCCCCCTTTTCCCTACTATGGCAATGTTGAAGGCCCCTTCAGCACCCCTATTGCCCTTCATACCATAATTTGGCTGAATAACTCCAGTCCCCACCTTGTCCCATGAATTCTCACCGGTTTCAGTGTGGGGTTCAGTGTGGTTTCCTGGTCTTCTCCCTTCCCCTTTGCTTGAGTGATATAGTGGGTTGAACACATCCCCCCACAAAAGTATGTCTAAGTCCTAACACCTGGAACCTATGAAGGTAACTTCCTTTGGATAAAAAGTTCTTTGCAAATGTAATGTAAGGATCTTGAGGTCAAATCGTCCAGGATTTAGCGGGGGGACCATAGATCCAAGGACACCTGAAGAAGAGGAGAGGACACACAGACCCAGAGGATATGGTTATGTGAAGATAGAGTCAGGAATTGACAAGCACCATAAGCCAAGGAACACCAAAGATGACCGGCAGCCAGCAGAAGCTAAGAGAGAGGCACGGAACACATTCTCCCTCAGAGCCTACAGAAAGAGCCAGCCCTGACAACACCTTCACTTTGGACTTCTGGCCTCCACCAAATGAGAGAAGAAGTTTCTGTTGTTTTACACCACCCAGTTTGTTAATTTGTTATGGCAACACCAGGAAACTAGGAGAGTTTAATTTGGAAAAGACCTTTAAGACCTGAGTGTTATCTACCCACATTATCTTTTCAACAGCATTGTGTAAGCTGATGCAACCAGGGCTTGCAGGTGTTGAGGAAGAGTGCTGGGTCTTGTGTTGTTAACCATCAGCCCCTAAAGCCAGTGGCTGTTCATGGCAGATAACACCTCTCTTATTCTTATCACCTGAGAAAGTGAGAGAACAGCCATGCAGCTCAGGGACCACTCAGCTGGGTGGGGAGGGGTGGAAAGGGCAATCATTTGAGCAGGGTCACAGGACTGTCCTCTCCCCACGTCTCCTTTCTGCTTAGCACATAAGCAGGAAAAGAACAGTGTCCCTGTCCACAGCAACCGCACCAGTTAGACTGCAAACACAATCCTTTTCTTTTCTTTTCTTTTCTTTTCTTTTCTTTTTTTTTGAGACAGAGTCTCGCTCTATTGCCCAGGCTGGAGTGCAGTGGTGTGATCTCGGCTCACTGCAACCTCTGCCTCCCAGGTTCAAGCGATTCTCCTGCCTCAGCCTCCCGAGTAGCTGGGATTACAGGTGCCTGCCACCACGCCCAGCTAATTTTTGTATTTTTAGTAGAGATGGGGTTTCACCATCTTAGCCAGGATGTCTTGATCTCCTGACTTCGTGGTCCGCCCACCTCGGCCTTCCAAAGTGCTGGGATTACAGGCATGAGCCACTGCGCCCAGCTGTCCTTTTCTTAAAGGATAGAATTTTTCTCAATGGGGCAAAGCAATGTAACATTCACAGTCAGAGAAAAGAAATCCTCCCATCCTCACTGTTCTCTTTGGTCTTTTCCTCTCCCAGGCACCAGCCCTTTCACCTGATGGCAGAGCAGCACGGCTGAAAGCTGTAACCTGGGTGATATGGAGGGCGACTAGCAGGCATGCACAGGTGAGATCCCCTGGGGCAGGCCTGCAGGGCCAAGGTGGGGCATGGCTCGCTTTGGCTGTTTTGGTTTTCAAAATATTTAAATGCTGAAAGTTCATGTTGGTAGTTGGTATGTAATGATCTTAATTTGTTCTGTTGATTGAAAAAAACATTCTCTCATTTTACAATAGAGATTTTTGGCAGTCACTAAATGGTGCAGTGCTATTGCCTCAATTAAGACATTTCTGTCATCGTATTTATGCCACATGTGTTTGCTTTCGTGTCTCATTTCATTTGAGTCTCCCAGTAGCCCATGAAAGGAGTAGAGCAGGCATTATTACCCCGTTTTAAAGGGAGAGAACTGAGGCTCATGAGGCTTAGGGGATGAATAGTGGGAAAATAGGAGAGAATTTCAAGCTTGGGGAGGAGCCTGAAACAGCCAAGAAATCTTTGTGGCTAGAGAGCAGAGCATGTGGGTGAAAGGCATGGGGGAAAGCTCTGTCATTCGAAGAGGTGCCTGGAGAGGCAGCTGGGGGTGACTGGGAATGCTGACCAAATGGTAAGAAAATGAGGGAAACCTGTGGTTTGGGAGCAGAGTATCCTTCCTGGAGTCTGAACATTCAACAAGAGGTGAATTTGGGGAAACCGTCTCTCCTTAACCAAATGACTGCCCAACGTAATGATGCTTCATGATAATACAGTGGATGAACTTTGTCCTCTGCCATGAAGAGTAGAGGCGGGTACTCTTTATTGTACTTTAAGGCAGTGTGTCATTGCATCGTGGGCCTGGCTATCAAACGGGGTCCCCCTACACAAGGCGGCATTTTGGGAAGTTGGCTCTGCCGGGCACCAGGAGGCCTGAAGTAGTGGATGTGACCGTTGGATTGTTAGCCAGAGCGGCCCTGAGCTTTCAGAGGAGGAACTTGGCACCTCAGCAGGAGGCCTGTCCTCAGCGGGTCTGACACATCACATTTGCTTTTTGATTTGCACACATAAAATGAATCTCCCCAACAACCCTCTCCCCAAAGCCTCATCAATTAGAACTGCTTTTGTCCTTAGCATCCTTTTGTGGACCAGCTTGGAAATTAGTTAGAAGGAAGAAGAAAGGGAAGTTGTCTTTGCGGGTAGTGGCACTGGAGAGCTGGCTGCTAATGAAGGAGTCCTGAATAGTGCAATTGTGCTGCTGTTTATATAGTTTTTATTTTAATTTGCATCCGTACCAGGCTCGAATCCCAAGAGTCATTCAGCCGTGTTTGGAGCTTTTATCTCCTTCCATGGAGCCAATTCTGCCAGCTTATCATTTGCCTCAAGGAAATTAATGTGGCTGTCCCCTCCCTTCACTTTTATCATGTGCTGTTGAATTGTTTGTACATCCATGGAGAGAAAGAAAGACTCTGCAGAACTGTAGAAGGAAGTTTCTCTCCTCACGTTGCTGGCTCATCTGAGACTCAGCTCTCGGTTAAAAGGCTTATAGAGCCAAGGTCTCAGAGAGCAAGGCCTGCAGTTAAAGCAGGAGGATGGAAGGGAAGGGAGGGGACACAGCATCAAAGGCCCAGGCCTCCTGCTGTTTTTTTCTTGTCTCCATATAGCTGTTTTCCTCCTTGACAAAGTACGCCTTCCCCCAGGACTTTCCGAATAGAGAGCAATGATTGTATCTGGAAAGATCTGGAAAGACCCTCTTCTCACATTGTATTGGGTCAGAAATCCTGGTGCATGCAGGGGGCTTTGTCCTTGGGGCCCCTCCCTCATCCCTATCTTACCTTTCATAAGGCAATTCCTGCCAACTTCAGATGATTTCAAATCTCTATCTCCAGCACTCCAGTTCCAGAAATGAAAAGACTTAGATGCTGCCCTCCAGGAGTCATGGTTTGGTGGGCATGAAAGAGGTTATAAAAGGCAGTGTACAGTATGCACCAGGTTACAGAGGAGCTCGTGGGTCCAGAGGCCTCAGGGAGAGCTTCTGGAGAAGGAGCCTCCAAACCATGCCTGGAAAGGGAGGAGGCTTTTCAGTCTAGGTCAAGCTGTATAACCAAGCACATAGGCTGAGAGGACATGAGGATGGAGGGACATGCACGATTGTGCTGTGTTTGTGGGCGGGGGGGCAAGGGGAGGGTCAGTAGGGGGAATGGGGAGAGCCGCTGGAGTGCTCTGGGCTGGCAGGACCACGCTGCATAGGCCTGCGGCAGGTTCCGCTTGCCCAGGGCTTTGTGCCCATGTGAAGGAAAATGAGATTTCAGTCTACAGCTGAGAGGTCGGGGGTGAAGAGAGAGCCATGGGGGAAACCGAGCTGGTAGAAGACACTTAGGGTGTTTAAATCTCTCTGTGCCCGCAGTGGGGTGGGTGGTCTGGACAGGGTGAGAGGGCACCTGTGGGGAGGCTGTAGTCAGAGTCCAGGCAAGAGAGGCAGGCATCTACCCAGTAGCAGCAGCCACCGCACATTTCAGAATCCAGCCCTTCCACATGACTCCCATCTAGTCAGTCACCATTTCCTGCCCAGTCTGCTTCTGAACACTCCAGAATTTAGTCTTTGCTGTCTATTCCCACTGACATGATCCAGGTATTCATTACTCCTGTGTTCTCCTAAAGTGTGGTTCTGGTCTGGCTCTTTCCTGGCTCCGTAGTGTCACTGCATAGAGGACACCCTCAGCACGGCATGGCTGGCCCCCTCTCTGGCCTCCTCTCCAGCCACCCCCATTTCATGCCCTCCTCTTCTCATGCCCTCCTCTTTGCTCTTAGTCTCCAGTTCCTGGAAGCTGCCTTGCCCTGGGGCGTTTCAGTTCCTTTTTCTGCATTTAGAAACACTCCCTCTGCTTGGTGAATTCTCATCCTCTAAAATGTAGTTCAAAGATTATCTCCTGGGAAACCTTCCCCAGCTCCCCAGACAGAAGTGCCTGCTTCCTCCTCTGCCTGGCCAGAGCCCTGTCTTTATGCATCTCTCCCTGGCTCCTCCTGTTGAATTCTAGGTGACAGTTTATGCGTCTCTCTCCTCCGCAGGACTGCCAGTTCCTTGAGGCTGTACCTGGTAAAAGGCCAGTGTAGAGGGCAGAAATGGGTCTCCCCAGGCTGTTCACCTTTGTAACAACAGCTCCCCACTCTGCACCTGGCCCAGGGTATTGATTTGGTTTTTGTTTGTTTGTTTGTTTTTTGTTTTTTTGAGACGGAGTCTCGCTCTGTTGCCCAGGCTGGAGTGCAGTGGCCGGATCTCAGCTCACTGCAAGCTCCGCCTCCCCGGTTCACGCCATTCTCCTGCCTCAGCCTCCCGAGTAGCTGGGACTACAGGCGCCCGCCGCCTGGCCCGGCTAGTTTTTTGTATTTTTTAGTAGAGACGGGGTTTCACTGTGTTAACCAGGATGGTCTGGATCTCCTGACCTTGTGATCCGCCCATCTCGGTCTCCCAAAGTGCTGGGATTACAGGCTTGAGCCACCGCGCCCGGCCATGTATTGATTTGTTGCATTCAATTAAGTAGGCAGTCGGCATGACTCAGGAAAGTGGACAGCCTGGAAGAGAATCTAGATGTGCACTGTCCATTAGAAAGAATGCGAGTCACATTTTAAATTTTGTAGTAGCCTCATTTTTAAATAACGTTAAAAGAAACAGGTAATCAAATGTTCATAGCTACTTTATTTGCAGTAGCCCCAAGCTGGAAACAATCCAATGCCCAGCAAGAGGCGAATGTGTCAGCAGCAGTGAAGCCATATGGGTCTGTGGTAGTTTGATTCTTGCCGCCTCAGGGGAAATAATTCATCCGAGGGGCATAAGGTATGGTGAGAGACCGAGGCAAGTTTTAGAGCAGGAGTGAAAGTTTATTAAAAAGTTTTAGAACAGGAACAAAAGGAAGTATAGTACACTTGGAAGAGGGCCAAGCGGGCAACTTGAGTCCACGTGTGCTGTTTAGCCTTTGACTCGGGGTTTTATACATTGGCATGGTTCCTGGATTTGTGTCTCTTCTCCCCGGATTCTTCCCTTGGGGTGGGCTGTCCGCAGGCGCAGTTGCCTGCCAGCACTTGGAAGGGGCCGTGTGCACAGGTGTTTATCAAAGTTTTGCACATGCTCACTTGAGGTATTCTTCCCTTACCAGCTGAGTGTTCCTAGAGGAAGGTCGTAGACCAGTGAAACTTTGCCATGTTGCCTCTTAGTGTGCATGCTTGAGCCCACTCACCCAACTTCTGACATCTTATTAGGAAGCGGCTGATCACCAGCTGCAGGTGTTTTCTATCTATTGGCAGCCTGCCTTTAAGCCCTGGCACTGGCTATGACCAATTATTATTTTAGAGAGACAGTTTAACAACCACCTGATGGTCACCTGACATGCCTGGAGGTGGGGGCCCTCTGCTGCCTTGCTCATATCTGCCTAGCTAACTGCTCTAACAAGTGGATAAACTATGATATATAACAGAATACTACTCAGCAATAAGAAGGAATGAACCACTGATACATGCAACAACATGGATGAACCTCACAATAATTAAGCTAAGTTAAAGCAGTAAAAAATACCTGTTACTGTATAATTTTATTCACATAAAATTCTAGCAAATGCAAACTCCATATGCAGATCAGTAATTAGGGATGGGGGATTGGCAGGAAGGACTACAGCAGGGCATGAGAAAACTTTTTGGGGTTGACAGAGATGTTCATTATCTTAATTGTGATGATGGCTTCATGGTATTGTATATGCACATGTCAAAACTTACCAAATTGTGCCGTTTATTGTATGCCAATTATACTTCAGTAAAGTGTAAAAAAAATGAAGCAGAATAATTTAAATGTTTTAACACCATATATTGAAAATGTTATCTTTTAAGCATATAATTAAGGCTGGGCATGGTGGCTTATGCCTGTAATCCCAGCACTTTGGGAGGCTGAGGAGGGCGGATCACTTGAGACCAGGAGTTTGAGACCAGCCTGGGCAACATGGTAAAACCCTATCTCTACTAAAAATACAGAAATTGGCTGGGAATGGTGGTGTGCACATGTAATCAAGCTACTCAGGAGGCTGAGGCATGAGAATTGCTTGAGCCTGGGAGGCGGAGGTTGCCGTGAGTCAAGATTGAGCCACTACATTCCAGCCTGGGTGACAGAGCAAGACTCTGTCTCAAAAAAATATATATATACATATATATGTATATATATGTAATCAATATAAAAATTACTAGTGAGATTTAAAAACTATTTTTGTGCCATCTTTGAAATCTTATGTGCATTAAAAACATTTTTTTAAATAGAAATGGAATCTCACTATGTTGCCCAAGCTGATCTTGGCCTCAAGGGATCCTTCCGCCTTGGCCTCCCCAAATGGGATTACAGGTGTGAGCCACCATGCCTGGTGCTATGTGCATTTTACACTAACAGCACAGCTCACTTCAGACTCACATTTCAAGTGATCAATAGCCACATGTGAGAAGCGGCTACTGTGTTGGACAGCAGAGATCTAGAC
Organism: Theropithecus gelada; assembly: GCF_003255815.1. Lineage (NCBI taxonomy): Eukaryota > Metazoa > Chordata > Mammalia > Primates > Cercopithecidae > Theropithecus > Theropithecus gelada. The sequence continues at coordinate 75,853,784 of NC_037681.1, read as the reverse complement.
CCTCTAGTGAAAGCCTGGATCAGAATTGTTTCCTCCTCAGGACTGGGCAAACCCTGAGCAAGTAACTCCTCACATTTACATCTGAAGTGGTTTTGAGCTGCCTCAAAAGCCCTTTTCTGTGGGCCTGAAAAGCTTGGGCACTCAGGGGCTGCAGGTCAGAGGCTGGCTCTGGAAAATTAGATTGTAAACCTAGAACTCTGTGTAAGCTCCCACCTCCTGTTCCACCCACCCTTTCTTCTTCCTCATTTAAACTTGAACAATAACATTCTCTTTGCATATTTGCTTTCTGAGAACAGCTGTTTATGTCAGGAAGCAGACTGCACTTCACTGACTGCATGCAGGAAGTTGGTGCTGCTCTGAGCTAAGGTGAGCGCCTGCTGGGTGGGCATCAGCCTCTGAGAGATGGAGTGAGTCTGGGGGCTGCCTTTGGACTTTGGACCTGGGGGAGTCCTATTACTGAGTGGCCTTGGACTCCACACAGACCTTCTCCAAGTCTAGGATCTGCTTTCCTATTTCTTCAGCTTCTGTCAAGAGGTCAGGAGGAGTGGGGGGAAGCAGGGAATGCTGATGGCAGTGAGATAGGAGTTCACAAGATACAGGTCATAAAGACCCCACAGATAAAACAGGATGCGGTCAAGAGCTGGTCAAAATCTATCAAAACCCAGATGACCACAACAGCCATTTCTGGTTGTCCTCACTGCTCATTACACACTAATTATAATAAATTAGCATACTAAAGGAAACTCCCACTAGCGACATGACAGTTTACAAAAGCCATGGCAACCGTCTGGAAGTTACCATATATGGTCCGAAAGGGAGTGGAACCTTCAGTTGTGGAAATTCCCCACCCCTTTCCCAGAAAGCTCATGAATAATTCACTCTTTTTTAGCGTGTGATCAAGAAATCACCATCAAAATAGCCACCCAGCAGCCTTTGGGTTGCTCTGCCTATGGACTAGCCTTTCATTCCTTTACTTCATAAACCTGCTTTCACTTTGCTCTCTTGGCTCCCTCTACCTATTTGGAGCCAAGAACCCACGTGACTTCCTGGGCTGAACCCCAGTTTTGGGGTTCACCCTGTGACATCTTGATAAGCAGTGCCTTTACCAGCCCTGTGATTGCTGGGTCCCCTTAAGGGTTATCTGGCAAGGGCTATGTTAAGGACAGTGAGAGAGCTATTTATCGTTCTGTCACTTAACCAGCTCAGGGTCCCTAAGTTTCCCTTCTTCTCAGGGCCTCAGTTTCTCCCTCCATAGAATGGAGGAATTGGAATAGATACCTCAAGGGTAACTTACAGCCTTACCAGATGCGTGCCATCACGCCCGGCTAATTTTTGTATTTTTAGTATCACCTGACCTCAGGTGATTTGCCTGCCTCAGTCTCCCGAAGTGCCGGGGTTAGAAGCATGAGCCACTTCGCCCGGCCTAAAAGTTTCAAACACACATAAAAGTGGAGAGCATAGTATAGCGAATCCCCATATTCCCATCACCCATCTTCAGCAATTAACGTACTGCCATTCTTGTTTCACCTGTTTCCCCCAGCTTCTACTTTGTTTTGTTGGCAGTTCTAATGTTTTTTATTTTTTATTTTTTTTTTTTTTGAGACGGAGTCTTGCACTGTGCCCCAGGCTGGAGTGCAGTGGCGCGATCTCGGCTCACTGCAAGCTCCGCCCCCACGGGTTCACGCCATTCTCCTGCCTCAGCCTCCCGAGTAGCTGGGACTACAGGCGCCCGCCACCTCGCCCGGCTAATTTTCTTGTGTTTTTAGTAGAGACGGGGTTTCACCGTGTTAGCCAGGATGGTCTCGATCTCCTGACCTCGTGATCCGCCCGTCTCGGCCTCCCAAAGTGCTGGGATTACAGGCTTGAGCCACCGCGCCCGGCCTGTTCTAATGTTTTTAAAGCAAATTTCTGGTGTCACATCATTCCTCCCATAAATACTTGAGTAGGTATCTAAAAGATAAGGACTTTTGACAAAACATGGTATACCATTAACACAACCAACACAGTTAACAGTAATTGTTAAAATATCATGTAATAAAAAAAGAAATATGTAATAATGTTTTCAGTTTTTTTTTTTTTTTTTTTTTGAGATGGAATCTCACTTTTTTGCCCGGCTGGAGTGCAATGGTGCCATCTTGGCTCACTGCAACTTCTGCCTCCTGGGTTCAAGCAATTCTCCTGCCTCAGCTTCCCAAGTAGCTGGGATTACAGGTGCACACCCCCACGCCCGGCTAATTTTTGTATTTTTAGTAGAGACGAGGTTTCACCTTGTTGGTCAGGCTGGTCTCAAACTCCTGACTTCAGGTGATCCACCCACCTCGGCCTCCCAAAGTGTTGGGATTACAGGCGTGAGCCACCATGCCCGGCCAATGTTTTCAATTTTTCTGATTGCCTTCAAAATATCTTTTACCACTGGTTTGTTCAAAATGGTAAAAGAATGTTTGGGGCCTTAAAAAGTATTAAAAATACTTTAGGCTGGGTGCAGTAGCTCATGTAGTAATCCCAGAACTTTGGGAGGCTGAGGAGGAAGGATCACTTGAGTCTAGGAGTTAGAGACCAGCCTGGGCAATATGGCAGAACCCCGTCTCTACTAAAAATACAAAAATTAGCTGGGCCTGGTGGTGCACACCTATAGTCCCAGCTACTCAGGAGACTGAGACAGGAGGATCACTTGAGCCCAAGAGGTGGAGGTTGTAGTGAGCTGAGATTGCACCACTGCACTCCAGCCTGGGTGAAAGAGTGAGACCTTATGTAAAAAAAAAAACAAAACCCAAAAAACAAAATTTTTTAAGAGTATCATCATATGATATGTAGTGAATTAAATGCTTGTTTTTCCTTTGTACACTGAAGACAGATGGGGGCCCAGGACTTTTGCATGACTCTTGGACATCTCTGTTCCAACCTACCATCAGGAGAGTGGTATTCATTACTTTCCTAATAACTTCCTGTTTTTGCTCTAATCTTTCTTTGTCCTGGCTCATCTTTTTGAGTTTTTGCAAGCCACATCCCTTCATGGCAGCTCTTGAATCAGTCAGGCATGAACTGAAACCCTTCTGTTACTTGGTAGCTCTGTGACCTCAGGCAAATTACCTCTCAGAGCCTCAATTATTGTAAAGTTTGGCAAGATCTACTGTAAATGTGGTGAGATCTTGACTTACTGCAACCTCCGCCTCTTGGGTTCAAGAGATCCTCCTGCCTCACCACCATGCCTGCCTAATTTTTGTATTTTTCGTAGAGATTTTTGTATTTTTTGTTGTTCTGGCTGGTCTCGAACTCCTGGGCTCAAGCAATCTGCCCACCTCATCCTCCCAAAGTGCCGGGATTACAGGCATGAGCCACCACACCCAGCTCAACATGATATTTTAATATATGTATACATTGTGAAATGATTAACACAATCAAGCTAGTTAACATATCCATCACCTCACATACTTTTTTTTGGCCATCTTAGTATGTGTTTTTCCTGATGTATTTCTATTTACAAATACAAGTATGCCCTATAGAAATGTATGATTTAGTGGGGAGTGTACATGTTTAAATATAAACATAAACATTGTGCATATTGCTAAAACAATTCACTTTTTTCACTTAATACATCTTGGAAATTTTTCCATGTCAGTGCTCAGTGAACAACCTGGTCTTTCTAACTGCTGCATAATATTCCTTATTACGACTGTTCCATAACTTATTAAGCCATGCCTTTACTAGAGGACATTCAGGTTGTTTTCAGTTTTATGCCTTCACAAACAGTTTTATAGTTAGCATTTTTGTACGTGCTTTTTCAGGCACGCGTGCAAAGTATTTCTCAAGGTTAGACATTAGAAGTAGAATGTACGATCAAAGAGCATGCACATTTTAAAATTTAATGTAACCTAATTGTCCTAACTTCCAGTGCTGGATGTTTTTAGTCTTTTTAATTATCGCTACTTTTTTCTTTTTTCAAAAGACAGAGTCGACCGGGCACTGTGGCTCATGCCTATAATCCCAACACTTTGGGAGGCCAAGGCGGGCGGATCACGAGGTCAGGAGGTTGAGACCATCCTGGCTAACATGGTGAAACCTGTCTCTACTACAAATACAAAAAATTAGCTGGGTGTGGTAGTGCACACCTGGAGTCCCAGCTACTCAGGAGGCTGAGGCAGGAGAATTGCTTGAACTCGGAAGGCGGAGGTTGCAGTGAGCTGAGATGGCACCACTGTACTCCAGCCTGAGAGAAACTCCGTCTCAAAAAAAACCCAGAGTCTTGCTTTGTCACCCACCCAGGCTGGGTGCTGTGGTGCAATCATAGCTCTCTGTAACCTTGAAACTCTTAGGCTCAGGCAATCCTCCTATCTCAACCTCCTGAGTAGCTGGGACTACAGCTGTGTGTTATTACTACTAGCTAATTAAAAAATTTTTTTTTTTTGTAGAGACAGGATCTCTCTCTGTTTCCCAAGCTGGTCACGAACTCCTGGGCTCAAGTGATCTGCCTGCCTCAGCCTTCCAAAATGCTGCGATTACAGGTGTGAGTCACTGGCCCGGACTAATGGTTGCTAATCTGATGAGAAAACAATGATATTTTAGTATTTAAGTGTATTTATCTGTTTACAGTGAGATTTGACATATTTTCCTTTGCTGTTGGCCATTTGTATTTCTGCTACTGTGAATTGCCTCTTTATATCCTTTGCCTCCCACCCCTTTTTCTTTTTTTCTCTTTTTTCTTTTCTTTTTTTTTTTTTTGAGACAGTCTTGCTCTGTCACACCTAGGCTGGAGTGCAGTGGCGTGATCTCAGCTCACTGCAACCTCTGCCTCCTGGCTTCAAGCGATTCTCCTGCCTCAGCTTCCTGAGTAGCTGGGATTACAGGCGCCTGATATCACACCTGGCTAATTTTTTTGTATTTCTAGTCGAGACAGGGTTTCACCATGTTGGTCAGGCTGGTCTCGAACTCCTGACCTCAGGTGATCCGCCCATCTCGGCCTTCCAAAGTGCTGGGATTACAGGCGTGAGCCGCTGCGCCCAGGCCTCCCTTCCACCCCCTCCTTTTCTTCTTTTTTCTTATTGAATTGTAGGGATTGTTGGTATACTGAATATTAGTTCTTTGCTTATGATACCTGCTTCAGATATTTTAATATGTCACTTGTCTTTTTAACTTTCCCTGTATCTTTTATTGTTCTGAATTGTGGGTTGCTATGTTGCCTGGGTTTTTAATCCTTTTGTCTTCCTGGCTTCTATGTTTTTGTACCTTTCTTAAGAAGTCCTTCCTTATCCCATGGTTATAAACATGTGGAAACCATTTTTAGGTTGCAGTGAGTTGGGACTGTCCCCAGGGGCCAGAATCTGGTTGGCTTTTGGGACTTAGGAGAGAAGCTCAAGTGGATTGGGTTTGCTCTGGGGGTCTAGAACTCCACATTTTCCTCATCAGATAGAGCAATGCACAGAAGCCATGGCTGCATGGATGGTCACCACGACCAGAAGCAAGTCTAGACAGAGTGCTTTAAGCTACTGCTGTTGTCTTCCACCCTAGAAGGGTGCAAAAAAAATGTGAGGCCACCCTGAAGGCCCAGTTTTTGGAGAGTTCCATCCTTTCCCTGCAAATTCCTTGACATAGCAGTCCCAGAGCAATGTAGATAAGTATAACAGGAGTAGTTTTGAGCACGTGCTCTGTCCTCAAAGGCAGCTGCCATGTAGTGGAAAAAACAGTCACAGTCCCAGTGTGGTGGGTCATGCCTATAATCACAGCACTTTGGGAGGCCAAGGCAGGAGGCCTATTCAAGCCCAGTAGTTCAAGACCAGCCTGGGCAACAAGGGAAGATCTCGCCTCTACAAAAAATAAAAAAATTAGCCAGGCATGGAAGAACACTTAAGCCCAGGAGGTCAAGACTGCAATGAGCCATGATGGCTCCACTGTACTCCAAGTCTGGGAAACAGAGGGAGACCCTGTGTCCAAAACAAACAAACAAACAAACAAAAAACAAACCAAAAAAACCATCACAGAGAGGTGTGGTTCTGAAGCCAAACACAAAAGCATTTATCATCACAAGGTTTCACTGAAGTATCTGCATTTGTAATGCACCATGCTAGGCAGGGTGTAGAAAGAGTGATTCTGGGGGAATGTCTCTTCTTTTAGAAATGGCCCCATCCACAGAGGTGTTGTAGAACAGTAGAACGGAATCAGACATCTGTGATTGAGTTCTAGCTCTGTCCTTTAGCAGCTCTGAAACTGTGGGCCAATCAGTGAGCTTTTCAAGACCTCAATCTCCTCTGTGCAAAATGGGAATTACCCCAGCTTGTGTGGGGTATTATGAAGATGGATGACATGATGAATGGCAAAGTGGGTTTTATGTGCCCTAAGAAGTATAATATGGACTTAGTGTTTGGGGACACATGAAGAAGAGGATATGGTCTCTGTCCTCAAAAAGCTTGTGATGTATACACGTAGAAACATAAAACAGGACAAGACAGGAAATGATCAAGTTGTCAAATTGCATGGTAGTGGAAGCTGGAGAAGATCCAGTGTTCAGGACCAGAGTAAAATCCTATCTGTGGCTGTGCTCTTATGAAAGCTGCCAAAAGTGTAAAAGGAAATGAAATCATCCAAAGGTGATCATCTTGTCAGCCTGAGTCTTTTTGTCTTGTCTTGTTCTGAAGGACAGTGGAACACCTCTTGGGGCAGGTTTTGTCCTGGGCTCCTGGCTCTAAGGTCACCTCTTTCTTTTTTTTAATTAAAAATTATTTTTAAACTTTTATTTTAGATTTAGGGGTACGCGTGACGGTTTGTTACATAGTTAAACACGAGTCACAGAGGTTTGTTATACATAATATTTCATCACCCGGTATTAATCCCAGTACCCAATAGTTATCTTTTCTGCTCCTCTTTCTGCCCCTACTCTCCTGCTCAAGTAGACCCCAGTGTCTGTTGTTTCCTTCATGTTCATAAGTTATTATTATTTAGCTGCCACTTATAAGTGAGAGCATGCAGTATTTGGTTTTCTGTTCCTGCATTAATTTGCCTCCAGCTGCATCCATGTTGCTGCAAAGAACATGATTTCATTCTTTTTTATGGCTGCACAGTATTCCATGGTATATATGTACCACATTTTCTTTATCTAGTCTGTCATTGATGGGCATTTAAGTTGATTACATGTCTTTGCTATTGTGAACAGTGCTGCAATGAACATTCACATTAATGTTTCTTTATGATAGAATCATTTAGATTCCTCTGGGTATATACACAGTAATGGGATTGCTGGGTCAAATGGTAGTTCTGCTTTTAGCTCTTTGAGCAATTGCCACACTGCTTTCCACAATGGTTGGACCAATTTATACTCTCACCAACAGTGTATAAGTGTTCACTTTTCAGGCTGGGCATGGTGGCTCACACCTGTAATCCCAGCACTTTGGGAGGCCGAGGCGAGTGGATCACGAGGTCAGGAGATCGAGACCATCCTGGCTAACATGGTGAAACTTCGTCTCTACTAAAAATACAAAAAATTAGCCAGGCGTGGTGGTGGGCGCCTGTAGTCCCAGCTACTCGGGAGGCTGAGGCAGGAGAATGGCGCGAACCCGGGAGGTGGAGCTTGCAGTGAGCCGAGATCGCGCCACTGCACTCCAGTCTGGGAGACACAGCAAGCCTCTGTCACAAAAGAAAAAAAAAAAAAAAAAAGTGTTCGCTTTTCTCCACAACCTCACCAGTATCTGTTAGTTTTTGACTTTTTAGTAATAGCCATTCTGACTGGTGTGAGATGTGAGATGGCATCTCATTGTGGTTTTGATTTGCATTTTTTTAATGATCAGTGATATTGAGCTTCTTTTTCATATGTTTGTTGCCTGCATATATGTCTTTTTTTTTTTTTTTTTTGAGACAGAGTTTTGCTCTTGTTGCCCAGACTGGAGTGCAATGGTGCCATCTCGGCTCACCATAACCTCTGCCTCCCAGGTTCAAGCGATTCTCGTGCCTCAGCCTGTTGAGTAGCTGAGATTACAGGCATGCACCACCACACCTGACTAATTTTGTATTTTCAGTAGAGACGGGGTTTATCCATGTTGGTCAGGCTGGTCTCAAACTCTTGACCTCAGGTCTCAGGTGATCTGCCTGTCTTGGCCTCCCAAAGTGCTGGGATTACAGGTGTGAGCCACCACGCCTGGCCTTTTTAGAGATGGAGTCTCCCTCTGTCGCCCAGGCTGGAGTGCAGTGGCGCCATCTTGGCTCACTGCAAGCTCCGCCTCCCGGGTTCATGCCGTTCTCCTGCCTCGGCCTCCCCAGAAGCTGGGACTACAGGTGTGCCATGTGCCGGCTAACTTTTTGTATTTTTAGTAGAGACGGAGTTTCACCGTGTTAGCCAGGATGATCTCAATCTGCTGACCTCGTGATCCACCCACCTCGGCCTCCCAAAGTGCTGGGATTACAGGCGTGAGCCACTGTGTCCAGCTTTTTAAAAATTTTTGAGACAGTCTTGCTCTGTCATGCAAGCTAGAGTGCATTGGTGAGATCTTGGCTCACTGCAACCTCCGCCTCCTGAGTTCAAATGTTTCTCCCACCTCGGTCTTGCGAGTAGCTGGAATTACAGGCACGTGCCACCATGCCTGCCTAGTTTTTGTATTTTTAGTAGAGACAAGGTTTTACCACTTTGGCTAGGCTGGTCTCGAACTCATGACCTCAAGTCATCCACCTGCCTTGGCCTCCCAAAGTGTTGGGATTATGGGTGTGAGCCACTATACCTGGCCGTATGTCTTCTTTTGAGAAGTATCTGTTCATGTCCTTTGCCCACTTTTTAATGGAGTTGTTTTTCTCTTGTAAAGCTGTTCAAGTTCCTCGCATTTTACTTTTAAGGCTTTAATTCATCTTGAGTTGACTTTTTTCTTTTGTTTTGTACAGCAGTTTGCATTATTGAATTGATTTTTGTGTATGGTATAAGGAAGGGGTCCATTTTCAGTCTTCTGCTTATGTCTAGCCAGTTATCCCAGCATCATTTATTGAATAGGGAGTCTTTTCCCCATTTTCCCCATTTTCTCAGTTTTGGTGAAGATCAGATGCTCATAGATATGTGGCCTTATTTCTGGGCTCTCCATTCTGTTCCACTGGTCTATGTGCCTGTTTTTGTACCAGTACCATGCTGTTTTGGTTTCTGTAGCCTTGTAGCATAATTTGAACTTGGGTAATGTGATACCTCCAGCTTTGTTCTTTTTGCTTAGGATTGCCTTGGCTATTCAGGCTCTTTTTTGGTTCCATATAAATTTTAAAATAGTTTTTTTCTAGTTCTGTGAAGATTGTTGGTAGTTTGGTAGGAATAGCATTGAATCTGTAAATTGCTTCGGGCAGTATAGCCATTTTAATGATACTGATTCTTCCTATCCATGAGCATGGGATGTGTTTTCCATTTGTTTGTGTCTTCTGTGATTTCCTTGAGCAGTGTTTTGTAATTCTCCTTCTAGAGATCTTTCACCTCCCTGGTTAGCTATATTCCTAGCTATTTTATTCTTTTTGTGGCAATTGTGAATGGGATTCTCTTTCTGATTTGGCGCTTAGTTTGAAGCCTGCCTCTTTGTTTTCCTTTGATTTAGCCTTACATGCCTGCAAGTCTTTTATCTGCCAAAGACGTTGCCTCCTGGGTTAAATGACCCTGTGAGAGCTTCTAGGTATCAAACCAGGAGCCATCAAACTGGATCTAGATGGAAAGGCTGAGAAACTGGCTATTGGGGCCTCAATACACCCTATGCTGTGCCCCCTCCTCAGGAATTCAGTCTTGTTCCATGGTGTGTCCCCAAAAGAATGAAGAAGTTCATCAGAGAAGGATACTGACAAAAGAGAGGGGGTTAGGGTGATTCTCTCAGCTCAAACTTGCTGCAGCATCTATGTGTGGGGCTGGCAGTTGCACTGTGGTCTCTGGAGAAGAGTCCTGTGACTGGCTTCTGCATTATTTTGCCTTTGCTCAGCTGTGGGCCAGTACAATAAAGATACAAAGTTCCTAGTCCATCCCTGAATGGGCCATTTTACTTCCCAAGACCAGCTGCCTTACAGAGAGATGCTGGACTTCATTACAAAGGGAGGTGGTGACTGAATAGTCCTGGTTAGGGATAGCTACACAATTTGCAAGGCCCAGTGCAAAATGAAAATGCAGAGTCCTTATTCAAAAATTAGGAAAGAAAAGTGCTATTAAAGGTGCTTTATATAAACTTTTTCCTTCAAAAAGATCTTGTTACTTATAAACGTAATGGGCATAATAGTGTTACACGAGTAACAATATAAACTTAAAAATGCAAAAAGCCACTTTTGGTGTCATATGGTATTATATTATATAATAAGTGATAATTACCAATGTGATATCTTGATCATAAGATTTTTCTGGCTTACTTTTTTGCAAATTCATTTATGAGGTCATCAAAAGTTTTACTTTTAGCAACTTCATTTTCAATTGATATAATTGAAAGTGATAGTCATTTTTGGCAAATACAAGATCTCAAATAATTTTTGACAGTTTTTAATTTTGCGAATAATCTTTCTGCTGATGTAATTGTTATTGGAGCTCTTAAGCGTATTTTATAGGCTGGGACAGCATTGGGGTAAATTTCTGATAAATTATTTTAAAATATAAATTTTAGTACATTTAGAGTTGATGATAGCCTTGAAGTAAGTCTGAATTTAATTTCAAATATAAATTTATGAGTGACATCTTAATGTTTCCTTTGGCATTTTTTGCAAATTGCTGAGGTCATACAAGAATCAAAAGTGGTTTCATGATTTGTATATAGTTTAAAATGCCTATTTATGCATTCTATTGCTTTATCTTCCATTATATAAATTAATTTTAGGCCGGGCGCGGTGGCTCAAGCCTGTAATCCCAGCACTTTGGGAGGCCGAGACGGGCGGATCACAAGGTCAGGAGATCGAGACCAGCCTGGCTAATACGGTGAGACCCCGTCTCTACTAAAAAATACAAAAAACTAGCCGGGTGAGGTGGCGGGCACCTGTAGTCCCAGCTACTCGGGAGGCTGAGGCAGGAGAATGGCGTAGACCCGGGAGGCGGAGCTTGCAGTGAGCTGAGATGCGGCCACTGCACTCCAGCCTGGGCGACAGAGTGACACTCCGTCTCAAAAAAAAAAAAAAAAAATTAGTTTTAGATTTTCTTTCTTGTTAATAATTGGCTTATTCCTTATAAAATAATGCTCTTTCTGCTGATGCAATGGTCTCTACATTTAATTTCTATTTCTAAGTCTGTGGATATTGGATTTGCAGTGCTGTAATAATTTTAAAACTAGAGATTCCAAGCTCATTGGATAATTCTATTAACTCTGATTGATAGACTTTATTGCAATGTCTATGTGTACATTTGTATTTTGTGGTATTAACTAATTTAACAACAAGGTTTACTGCTTGAGCACTGGCAGTTCCTGTCCCAGTGCTCTGGCTGGAGAGTTATTATTTGTGCAGATGGTGCAGGGACAGGCTCTGGGGATGGGTGTGTGTGCAGGTCTCCCACCTCTGTCCTCGTGCTCCCTCGTGGAGTTTCTACCTCTTCTGGGGCTGTGGCCACTACTGCCACCTAAGCTTTTGCTGCCCCCACCACCACTGTCACTGATCTGGGCTCAGCTCTGTTTCTGGGTGCTGCCCAGCACACTGCCTGCTCGTGCCCGTAGGACTGACCCATCTGTGTGTGGACTGCTGCCAGCTTATCTTCCCTACTGACATGCCTGCTCCATCCTCTCATCAGACGTCACTTACAAAACACAAATTCAAAGATAAAATTATTATGAATTTCAGACAATAGCCACAGAACGTTAAACCAACTATGGGGTTCTTTTGGAGCCTTGGGCTTGTGCAAATGACTACACAGGTTGCAGGCCCATGGAGCCAGCTCTGATCAGGGCCATGTGTGCAAACCTTGGTGGGGAAGTAATGACTTCTTGGTGCTATAAGCCAGAAAGCACTCTAAGTCAGGGAACCTGTAAAACTCAGGAACATGTTCTAAAAAATGGAAACCCAAGGCCGGGTGCAGTGGCTCATGCCTATAATCCCAGCACTTTGGGAGGCTGAGGCAGGTGGATTGCTTGAGTCCAGGAGTTTGAGACCAGCCTGGGCAACATGGCAAAATCCTCTCTCTATAAAAAATACAAAAATTGTCCTGAGGGGCCCCTACTTGTGGGGCTGAGGTGGGAGGATCGCTTGAGTCCAGAAGGTTGAGGCTACAGTGAGCCAAGATTGCACCACTGCACTCCAGCCTGGGCAACAAAGTGAGACCCTGTCTCAAAGAAAAAAAGAAAAGAAAATACAGATAAGTAAAAATAAGAAATCCCACCTGGCAGAAATACCGCTAAAATTTTGTTATGTGCTCTAGCAATCTTTTTGTATTTCTGTATGTTTTCAGAAAAAAAGTTCAATATAGAAAAGTACAGTGAATAACATGACGTGACAAGCACTCATGTTCTCAGTATCCTGGATGAGTAAATATTTATATTTTGGTATATTTATTTCAGGTTATTTTATATAAAAGAAAACATTACTGATAAAAGTTTAAGTCCCATTGGTACCTCACACAAATCCCATTTTCCTTCCTCCTTCCCTGGTAATTGTCATCATCAGAGGAAGAGTAAGAATAATGGTCGATGACAATAGCATGATAATAATAATGACCTCAGTGGATAAAAGGATCTGTCATGCTTCCCAGAAAATTCTGTATACTTTGATAGATGCTCTCTGATTATAATTATCTTTTCTCAGAGCCTTCTGTTGAAAAGACTGGTAATAAATAGAACATGAATCAAATAGGTAGATATTAGCTAAAAATTTAATTAGCCGAAGAAGGAGGTATAGTGGTGATGGTCTTGGGCTGACGTCTCCTGAGACCCTAATCACAAACTTCACAGTATCTCTTAGGGATAGGTTTCTTACCAGGGCAATTCCTTGTCGTCAGTTAGATTTTTCCGGATGTTGTGCTCTTGGCTCCCTGAGCTGCTTCTATCATAATACTGAACACATGATTACCAGTTTAATTGCAGGTAATTTTTACCAGACTGTGAGCTCCATGAGAGCAGGGATCAGGACTGACTGTCTCATTCATTGGTCTATTTCCAGTCCCATGTATGGTGTCTGTCAGACACGGCACAATAAGTATTTGGTGAATGACTGGAAAACAGTCTCAGGACATAGAGCTGTTGCTATTGTGTGGGATTCAAGGCTGATTCTGGGTTCTGGGGTTTAGTCTGGGGAAGGCATTGGATGCTGAACGTTTTTACTGGGGGTGTTTGGTTCTGTGGCCCCATGGGAATTTTCCCAGCTGTCCTAGTGGCCACCAGAGTTTCCTTATTGGTCAAGTCAACCCTGAAAGGAGAACCTGGGGACCCCTGCGGTTGAATGCCATGTCTGGAGCAGCTGCTGCCTGCAGCTATGTGTGTGTGAGCTGGAGACCCGAGCTTTTCTTAATCTCTGAGCCAGGCTGCTGACAATAAACAAGCTTTCCGCCCAGCAGCTGCTGGTGGTTGCCTCCCACACGGCCCACCCTAGCCCTGCCTGGAGATGGCATGACTCCTTCCCGGTTGCTCTAATAATAACAACATTATATTCTCAGTCAGAGCTTGAGGGCTTCACTCAGAGACATTTTTTCACTTGCTTGAGAATGGGAGTCAGAGAAAGCATAGACACATAGAAAACTCATTTGGACATTTATTGAAACCATCTCCAAGTTCATTTGGTCAGGTTCAAGTTTTTAAATACCCCTTCTTGTCTTCTGGCTGCTGAGCAGTGGAAAGGGGACAAGAGTGGAGGGACAGTGAGAGGTCTGGGGGCCAGCTCCAGCCTGGAGGAAGGGCCCCTTGTAAAGCCTGGGCTGGAGGGAGGTTGGCAGGGCAGGGCCCGAGGCTGGGCTCCAGTTTCCCTGAGCCTGCCAGGGTGCCCAGCTGGGAGTTTCTTTCTGTTTGTGCCCACCCTGGTGAGCTGAAGATAAGGGGAAACCTGCTGGGAAAAGTGGCTTCGGAGAGCTGAAGTGAGAGAGACCGGAAGTGTTGCTTTCCTTCTAAGAACTTCTGCTTCCTTCGGCCTCGGCCTCTGCCTGGGGTGGCACAGGGTTGCTTTCTTCAGAGATGCAGCTGTGCTGTTCAGCCCCTCCTTAGGTTCTGCCAAGGCAAGGCCTGGGTGTCCAGAGTGGGCATGGGAATCATTCATCTACCCCACCTCTCAGTGCCATGGGCCAGTCTGGGCCTCACACAGCCCACAGTGAGGCATGGGTTTGCATTTTACAGTCACTTGCAATGACTGTGCTTTTTTCCAGTTCATGAGAGCAAATGTAGAGGTGTTCTGGGAATCCCGTCTTCACCCTCCTGCATCTGAGGCTGGTGAGCAGCTGAGAGAAGGAGAAATGAGAAGCCAGCTGATCAATGGCCTGACTCCTCCGCCCCTGCTTAATTATGGGTTGGCCATACAGCTAATCCCATTTTCTCAACAGCCCTATGACATGAGGGAGGAGGAGGTAGTTGTGGAAACCAAATGCCCTAGATCCTAGTGGTGCTCCAGCAGCCTGGGAGCAAGGTTGCCCTGGGACATCCCTGGGGAACTATTGACTTCTCTCCCTGATCTTTTGCTTTTTTGCCCCCTGTAATACTTTCATCATTTTCACTATGGCTAAGCGAGATTCCAAGTTGGGCTGGTCACTCTGCCCAGAGAATACAGGTTCTGTGCAATAAAATGCTCTATAAATCCAAGGCATTATGAAATTTACTTCTGCTATAAGGCTTTTATACTCGCATCCAATAAGTCTGTGTCCCCTAGCTAAGGGATGAAGCCAGCCAGCTATCACATGAGCTCACTGTTCTTGAATAGACTCAAGGCTTTGTTCAAAGCTTTTCAGATGGATTCATTTAAAACTGCAGCTTCCCTGCCACTTTAAAAAATTCACCCTATCCATCAGCCTGGTACTGTTGAGTATATTACCATTACACGTAGAGGCATAGACTGTAACTCCCAGTGTAGAGAACAAAACTTTACATTGAGTAATTGCAGGAAACTTGACTGCAATTCACTAAGAATGTGTTTTGATGAATAAGGGAAAAAAAATTTCAAAAAATAGGTCAGGGCGCTTTTAGGGAGCCCAAAAAACCTGCAAGGATTCTCTGCAGGTATAATGATTGGGCAGTCCATCCAGCCTCCCACCTCTGTCTCCTTCCCTTGTATTTCTTTTCCAGGCTGCTGTCTGTGACAGCTCAGGAAGGGACCCCAGGCAGCTCTCCTCTGAATTCTTCCCCTTGACATCTCTCTGCCTTCTTCGCACTGCAAATCAGCCTCACTAGCACCTCAGCTTCTAATTTTAGCTGCTGTTTTGCATTCTGTGTAGCATACAAGGAAATGTAATGCGGAATTTAGACAGGAGAAAAGGCAGGCTGCTTGCTTCCTGACAAATTGTCAGGGACCCATATCTGATGGTTGAATTCTGATAGCAATCAGAACAACAGGGAACAGAATGGTTGTGTCCTCATCTGCATTAGAGATCAGTCTCTTTTTCAGGGTTCCATGAGCTAGAATCTTTCTGTCCTTTTCCCTCTGCACTGATGGCTGGTTGCATGGTTTCAGAAACCACTAGACTTAACTCCTGGTTTGGGGAAGATTCAACTTGACACTGAGAGGGAGTTTGTCCGTGTGTGTGTGTGTTTGGGGGGCAGGGAGGATAGCTTTACAAAAGAATCCTGAACTAAATTCAATAGTCTGTCCACTAGAAGCAGAGGACCATACTGTATACGCTTTATCATGTGAAACTTCTTCCTGGGTGTCTTTTTTTTCTTTTTTTTGAGACAGGGTCTTGCTCCATTGCCCAGGGTGTAGTGAAATGGTGTGAACACAGCTCACTGCAGCCTTGACCTCCTGAGCTCAAGCAATGCTCCCAACTCAGCCTCCTAAGTAGCTGGAATTACAGGTGCACACCACTTCTCCTGGCTAATTTTTAGAATATTTGTAGAGGCAAAGTCCCAGTATGTTGCTCAGGCTGTTCTTGAACTCCTGGGCTCAAGCAGTCCTTCACCTTGACCTCCCAAAGTGCTGGGATTACAGGCATGAGCCACCATGCCCAGCCCTGGGTGTCTTTTAAAAGACAGGGCAAAATTTTGAGAGTAGACTAGATCGGTGCTACCCAAAGTGTGGCAGCATCAGCAACAATTAGAAGCTTGTTAGAAATTCAGTCTTCTCAGGGGTGGGGTTGCTACACATTTCATTAGTGAGACAAAACAAAAAATTCCAAACAAACCAACCTTTGTTATTATGAAATATAACACACAGAAAACTGCATAGATGCATTATATAAAGGGAATCTTATAAAACCAAATGAATTATAATAAAAGGAACCCTGTGTCATTTCCACCCATGTTAAGAAATAGAACATTGCTAGCACCTCAGTAGACCCTTGCCCAGTGGAATTCCAACTCCCTTCCCTACCCCAAAGGTAATCACTCTCCTGGCTTCTGTGCTTTTTTCTTTTTTATATTTTTACCATCAAAGAATGCATCCCTGCACAGCACAGAGTAGTTTGCCTGTTGACCTTTATCTGAATGAAATCATGAAGTACGTACTTCTTTGTGTCTGGTTTCTTTTGCATATTTTATCTGTGAGATTTCATGAAGCTTTTAACACAGCAATTCTTGCCCCTTCTAGAGCTGCCACGCCCTCTCATTGTTTAGATCCATAGCAACCCCTCAGAAAAGCATAGATTCTCCTTTAAAATTACAGCCAGTTAAAATTAATTTGATTAATGAGGATTTCATTGTGCTCCCTGAGCCGGGTGTTATTCCCTGGGGTGCTGCTGAGCCAGGATTGGGACTTGCTGCTCCAGGGCTGTGTCTTCTCTGTTCCAGGATGAGCTTGAGGTGATGGTTAGGAGGCCCTTCAGGAAGGTGCTGCTCATTGAAGGAAATGCTGGAAGCTGTGAGCTTTCAGGAGCCTCAAAACCCAATACTCAACCAGTGTGTGACATTGGATCAGGTCCGAGATGACCCAGGGCTATTTCAAGGTTTCACATGTCTGTCTTTATGCTTTTTTCATTGAAGTTTTCTGATCCATGACATAAGAAACAGCTATCCGGTCGGGTGCAGTGGCTCACACCTGTAATCACCAGCCAAGGCAGGTGGATCACTTGGGGTCAGGAGTTCGAGACCGGCCTAACCAACAGGATGAAACCCTATCTCTACTAAAAATACAAAAATCAGCTGGGCATGCTGGCAAACACCTGTAGTCCCAGCTACTTGGAAGGCTGCAGCAGGAGAATTGCTTGAACCCAAGAGGTGGAGGTTGCAGAGAGCTGAGATTGTACCACCGCACTCCAGCCTGGGTGACACAGCAAGACTCCTTCTTGAAAAAAAAAAAAAAGAAAGGAAAGAAAAAGATACAGCTATGCATAAGGGAGAGTGCTGGGAAGTGTAGAAGAGATGAGACATCTAAGGTGCAGTTATTGACCAGTCTTTTCGCCTAGAATCTTGCTCCCTACAGAGGTTAAGGGCATGGCCTTTGAGTCAGACCAGCCTGGATTCTGGTCCTGCCTCTGCCACTCATCAGCCATGTGACTGTAAGTTCATCCTCATCTTAGAATGGAGATTATAATAATAGTACATACCTCATGGGGCTATTTTGATGATTAATTAAGAAATGCTTGGAAAGTGCTTAGCTTAGCATCTGACTAATAATTCCAGCTAACAGTGAATGCTTCCAATGTATTAGCTACTGGAATCCTATATGATTGATTCTGTTGTTATCCTCAATTTCAGATGAGGACACTGAGGCTCAGAGAGGTTAAGAAACTTGCCCAGGATCCCATGGCTAATATGTGATGTGGAGACATTTTAACACTCTTTTTTTTTTTTTTTTTTTTTTGAGACAGAGTCTGGCTCTGTCACCCAGGCTGGAGTGCAGTGGCCGGATCTCAGCTCACTGCAAGCTCCACCTCCCGGGTTCCCGCCATTCTCCTGCCTCAGCCTCCCAAGTAGCTGGGACTACAGGCGCCCGTCACCTCGCCTGGCTAGTTTTTTGTATTTTTAGTAGAGACGGGGTTTCACCGTGTTAGCCAGGATGGTCTCGATCTCCTGACCTCGTGATCCGCCCGTCTCGGCCTCCCAAAGTGCTGGGATTACAGGCTTGAGCCACCGCGCCCGGCCTCATTTTAACACTCTTAACCACTGTGTTGTGTATCTATTTTTATCATCATTTTATGTCAAGGCTTTGATATTCTTGATATATTTCTCCCATTATCTGTTTCAAACCTCTGACATGGCTTCTAGCACAGCCAGAGTCTTATCAGCTGCTGGTCTAGGATCAGCCTGATGAAACAATTAGAAATGAGGCCCCAGCAGTGACTCATGCCTGTAATCCTAGCACTTTGGGAGTCCAGGCAGGAGGATAGCTTGAGGCCAGGAGTTTGAGACCCGCCTGGGCAACAAAGTGAGACCCAATCTCAAAAAAAAAAAAAAAAGAGACTAGTCCCCATCTCCTTGTTATATGATCCTCTTTTGGGGTTGTCTCTCACAATAGAAGCTAATGGCCACAACAGTAGCCATGTTGAATGCACCCAGAGGGTCTTACCTGTCACTTTACAAAGCACAAGCTTACCCTGAAGCCTTGAATTACACTGAGCTGGGATTCTGCAGCACTGAGTCATCAAAATGTTTCAAGGGTTAGAAAATGGTCCTAAGAGGATGGCATAAAGGAACTGTGAGGAGGAGGTAGTGGTGTTGTAGCAGCACATTGGTGACTTTAACTTTGAGCCAGACGTACAAGTTGCTGGATTTCCCTGCCCATATATGGTAAGAGGAGAAGCAATGTACAGAAAGGATGAGCTAGACAGAATGCTTTTCTTCTGTCAATGACAAAAACATAGTGCCCCGGAATAGAATACTGAGGGGCTATTGGGAGCAGACTGTGCTTTCCTGGGCAGTAGCATTAGTAGCTTAAGATGGGGGTGGACCCCAGCCTTCTTTTCTCATGATTTTGTGATAGATGGGCCCAATGTAATCACAGAAGTTCTTATAAGAGAATGAGAGAAGCAGGAGAGTCAGTTGCATAGTGATGTAACGTGAGAAAGACTCAATCAGCTATTGCTGGCTTTGAAGATGAAGGTTGGGGACCAGGAGTCAAGGAAAATGGGAGCTTTTAGAAGCCAGAAAAGGCATGGAAACAGATTGTCCTCTAGTCCTTCTAGAAAGAAATACGGACCTTCTGACATCTTGATTTTAGCCTAGTAAGATTCATGTCAGACTTCTGACCTACAGAGCTGATAAGATAATAAATGTGTGTTGTTTTAAGCCACTAATTTGTAGTAATTCATTATATAAACCATAGAAAGCTGATATGCACCATTTAACCCATATACCAAGAATATAATTTGGAAAATCAAATTGTCTGAAGGGAGAAGTTTTTATATTCTTTCCCAGCTGTGACTTCTATATCCCAAGTGCATGAAACCTGTAAGCCCACATGCATGTGCTGGTGTGGCATCTACAGTGGTAACAGTTAATAAATACTTCTATCTCTTAAGTCATCTTTAAGCTGATGCACCCTCTAGTGAACCTGGGATTGACAAGGGGAGATGAATGGGGGTGGCTATTCTTCATGCTATTGCCACCCCTGAGCCTTTGCACCCACGGAAGCTTTAGAGGAGGAACGTGCCTTTTCAAAGGCAGTCTAGAGAATGGGTGTACTAACTTTCTATGGTTTTCTGGAGTTATTTATTTATTTAGAGACAGAGTCTCACTGTGTCACCCAGCCTGGAGTGCAGTGGTGCAATCTTGGCTCACTGCAACCTCCGCCTCCTGGGTTCAAGTGATTCTCCTGCCTCAGCCTCCCAAGTAGCTGGGATTACAGGCATGCATCACCACATCTGTCTAATTTTTGTATTTTTGGTAGAGACAGGGTTTCACTATGTCAGCCAGGCTGTTCTTGAACTCCTGACCTCAAGTAATCCACCCACCTCGGCCTCCCAAAGTGCTGGGATTACAGGCGTGAGCCACCACCCCTGGCCTGGAGTTAATCAGGAGACATCAACCATGACCTGAACTTTGGAGCCTCCTTGTTCCCTTCCAGCTCCATCCCCTGCATAGAGAAATGAGTTTCTCCTTTGCTGACTCACGTTTCAAACTGCAAAGTGGAGCTGCAGACTAATTCACAAAAGAGGGAGGTGGGACAAATCAACACTTGGTGCAAAGATGCACCAAGTCCCAGAATGAAAAAGCGACCTGGTAAAATGTTCTAAGTGTGCCTGTCTTATCATAGACTAATGTATAATAGTCTATAATATTATTCCAAATAGTCTATAATATTATTCCAAATAGTCTATATTATTATTCCAGCAGACGATTCTAAACTGCTGACTGGGAAAATATAAATCTAGCTATATCTTCCGATAAATTGTATATTTAGCATTTTAAGATGAAAACAAAACTTTCAACAAGTACAAAGAAAATCAAGCTTTGAAAAATGCATGGTTTCCAAAGCACATTTGTGAGGCCATTTCAGGGAGCAACAGGCTCAGCATGGATGTTTCTTTCACAGCCCAGTTTAGTTGTGTGGGACCCAGGTTCAGAAGCAGTTGGTATTCTGTTTTTGGCCAGAGGGGGGTGGCCAAGAACACTCCCAAGAGCAGCGAAGGGCCTATGTTTGGCACCAGACTTTTAGACAGGTGGTTCCTTAGCCTTCTGATCCTGGACTGGCCAGTCGTGGTCTCCAGTCACTTTGGACTGGGGGTCACCTCTCCCTCACCTCTACAAGAGTAATAGGTGCTTCTAGCAACTCTTGGGTAGGGCAGAGTTGGGATGATGTGGGTTGTAAACCAGGCAGATAGAGCAAATTTACCTACACTGGACTGCATGGACCCTACAGGTCCGGGGTGAAAGGTCACCTGTGGGACGGAAATCCATAATATTGTTCAACTGGAGCAAGGGCCACTGCAGCAACTTCTCCCCCAGAGCAACTACCATCACCACCCTTGTCTCTTTTATCCCCTGCAGAGAGACAGACAGAAGCTTTCCAGAGGAGGATGGAGTAGCCAGGGATGCTCACCTGAGATCCTCCTCTGTTGCTTGTGATTATTGATAAGACTTGAATTCAGTTCCACATGGGCCTGAACATGCCCCAGTCTGTAGAAACCACAGTTCTGAAGTCCTGAGGGATCCTCTTCTACAGGTAAGCAAGGCTTCCACACATAAAGTAGAGAATACACCCTTTCCCACCCTAGGAAGCCTTGGACTGCACTGCTTATCCTCCTCGCAAAAGAAAGGAGAGGGCTTCTTTTGGTGGTGGCCTTTTTATTTTCCTAGCAGCAGCACAGGGCATAGCCTTTCTCTTAATGTCAGGTCATGGTCTTCCTCCTTCTCACACCAGTGCTGGTGGTTTTTGGGGCCCTGGAATCACAGTGGGGACAGGGCCTTCTATCTATGGACCATCCGCTGAGCTCCCAGATGCCACATTGATCTTGCCACAATTTTTCTTTCTACAGTTTGTTCTCATGTGTCTAGAGACCAATTTCTCCATCTTTGTAAATGTCAGACTCTTGCAGCTTCCTCTTTTTGTTTTTAGCTATTTGGTTGTTCCAGAAACTCCAGTTGGGGGTTGGCAGAAGAAATAAAACAAGGAAGCCAGAGTCATGAGCAGCTCTGATGAATTCTCTAGCAGAGAACTCTAACTGTATCATCAAAAGAGAGTTGGGGATTATCTGTTATTTTCATTGTCCTTGCCACTTCAGCCCCTATTTATTCAGTTATAGAAGTACAGGCCTATTCCTGAACCTCCTGGGTTGATCCGTTTGGAAATTGTTTCATAGAGACAGCTCGAGCTGCAAGACGGGGCTGGGAGCCAGTGGCAGCATGGATGCGGGGAGCTTCAGGATCAGGTTCCGGCATGGCCTGTGAGGACTGCTGCAGACGCAGCTGAGGCAGCCCGGCTCCAGGCTCGCTGGAGGGGCAGTGTCTGGGGAGATGCTTCTCTATAAAAAGCTTAGAGGTCAATGTGGAGTTTCCTATTCTTTCCTCTGGCCATGCTTAGATTTAGAACAATACTAGTGTGGAAAGTGCAGCTGCTCTAAAGCCAGTCGTGTTGACGTGGTTGGGAGCCTAGATCCTGAACCCCACAGTCTGGGCTCAAGCCTTGCTTAATCACCACTTGACTTTGGCTCTGTGACTTCTGGTTTCCTCACCTGTAAAATGAGGACTTTACTGGGTTGCTGTCAGGAGTAAATGAGGCAACATACGCCAAGTGCTTAGCAAATGATAAGCGTTCAGTCAGTGGTACCTTTATTCTTAGTATTTTTTGTCGTCGTCACCACCATCATCTCAGCCCAGTGCAGGCGAGCTGGGAAGGCAGGCCTCGTATAGTCCTGGACACGCTCCCCCACAGGGGGCCTCTCAGAGCCTCTCAGCTCCTCACAAAGCCAAGGCACGTTCTTTCTGGAGGTCAGTAGCATTTAATAGGAAGGTACTGCCTTGGTGGTCACTTCCTCTTGAGTGTTGCCGTTGGAGCAGGGTCCCCAGAGACTCATTGCAATTAGCTGCTTCTGGTGGTTGAAGCAGTTCTGAGAGCAGTGCGTGCCCACAGAGGCAGATTTCAACACGCTGAGTCATACTGCAGGGTCTGCCGGCAGAGCTGGTCACAAGGCAGGAGGCAGGCAGCAGTCGGGAAGATGGATAGACATGGGGTGAGGTAGATTTTCTGAGGAAATTTCAGTGAATATCTGTTCAATGTGTCTGGATAAAGGAAGGGTGGGCATGAACATTTTTTCAACACTTACTCTTTACGTGGCCCCTACTGTTGGGCTTTGATTTCGTTGAGTTTCCTCCAAACTACCCAGTGGAGACCCTTCCTAAACAGCCCCAGACACCGTCCTGAGTGGGTCCTTGGGAGAGGTCTCTGACTCCCAGCAGAGGGTGGGAGGTGCTGTGGAAGGGAAAGCCACTTTTGTGGGCCTGGATTGGGGAGCAATCCTCCCTCTGCTCCCACAAACACAAGCTAGGTGGATTTATGGGAACAGGAGTGAGGAGCATTTATTTCTGTCTGAGGTTGAGTAAGGGTCACAAAAGGCAGTGACTTCATTTATTATCTCACTATGGGATGTGATCTGCTTTCCACAGTTGCCATGGATATTTCGTTGTTTCTGTTAATACCACCATGTATTTGGGCCTAAGATTTGAGGATGCCTCTGAAAAAGGTTTCTTTGTTATCTCTGTGCTTGCTCTGTTTTTAAAATCTGGGAAGAGTGAGGTAAAAGTGAAGTTTTTTTTGTTTTTTGTTTTTTGTTTTTTCATGCAAGTATTCCAGTGATCCCTCAGGAATTATTGGAAAATAAAAAGCAATTTTGCAACTAGCAAATTTCCCAAGGTTAGCAGGCAAGCAAGTAAAAATAAAGATGATTTATTTTTATTTTGTTTTTATTCTTTTCTTTTTTTCAGACCTTATCCCCCATGCAGAGATATTTATTATTATTATTATTATTATTATTATTATTATTGCTATTGTTATTTTGAGACAGAGTCTCACTCTGTTGCCCAGGCTGGAGTGCCGTGGTGCGATCTCGGCTCACTGCAACCCCCACCTCCTGGGTTCAAGCAATTCTCCTGCCTCAGCTTCCCGAGTAGCTGGGATTATAGGCATGCACCACTATGCCCGGCTAATTTTTGTATTTTTAGTAGAGACAGGGTTTCGTCATGTTGACCAGGCTGGTCTTGAACTCCTGACCTCAGCAGACCTGCCTGCTTTGGCCTCCCAAAGTGCTGGGATTATAGGCATGAACCACTGTGCCTGGCCTGGCCTAGATATATTTTTAATCTGTATTTTTCCTGATTTGAGGTTGGCTTTCTATCTTATTTCTGGAGTAAACAGCCTTGACATTTATTTAAAGAATGAGACAATTTTTTTTAAAGGATCCAAATGGACGTATATGCGCCCTGAGATAGATTGACATTGGTCTGCATTATTGATAAGTAACCAGGAAATGCTGTTTGGGAACATTTGTTTTCTTCATCAGCAAGAATTTTTTGAGCCTTTATTGGCTCTGATATGTCACAGTGTATTCCTGATTGTTCTGTTTCTTTTGATATTATTATAACCTTGGGCAGATATCTACCATTCTAAGAAAATGGAAGGTGAGAAGGGGTACTCAGGGGCCATTTGGGCTGTGCCTCTGCTTCTTTTACAGCTGTTTTCTATTGATGACAGGGACGAGGTTCCATAATTTTTTATTATTTTTATTTATTTGTTTATTTATTTATTTTTAAACGGGGTCTCCCTCTGTCACCCAGGCTGGAATGCAGTGGCTCAAACTCGTCTCACTGCAACCTCTGCCTCCCAGGCTCAAGCAATCCTCCCACCTCAGCCTCCCAAGTAGCTGGAACTACAGACGTAGGCCACCATACCTGGCTAATTTTTGTATTTTTTTGGTAGAGGTGAGGTTTCACCATGTTGCCCAGGCTGGTCTCGAACTCCTGGGCTCAAGCTATCCACCAGCCTCGACTTCCCAAAATGCTGGGATTACAGGTGTGAACCACAGCGCCCAGCCCTGAGATTCCAGAATTTCTTTTGTTCGTTTCACTATTTATCATCTTTCCCTTACCCAAGGTTTTTCTTACCACTTATGAGTATAAATTCAATGTCCACTCTCTTTTGGAAGAGAGAAACAGTTTTCTCCCTAGGGAAGAAAGAATATCCCTCTAAAGGGCTAAGATTGGTTTAGGGTGCTCCCTCAGACTCCTCTTTTCGTGGCTGGATGATTCTCTTTTTCAAATATTTAGAGGATGTTTACTCTCTTCCTGGAGCTCCTGTTTGCCCAAGGGCACTCGGGTCACCATGTGCTCTGAGTCACTAGCCGTCTGTTCCTTTTTCTTGGACAAACCCCTAACATGGAACATACACAGTAACACCCCCTTGCTCCAGACCATCAACAAAGTAAACACCCTGCTCCAGTGCTTCCTTTTCTAAACGGTATTTTAGCAGAATCAGGGAACTGGGGCATAGCAAGCGACTATCAGTAACAAATATTTTCAGAGGACAGAAATTCCAGAGATAAATGTCCTTGTCAAAGCTGAGGTACCCTTTTTTCTATTCAAGGCCTACCTAGCTACGTGATACTGTACCTGTTGGTTTTTCTATAGAGTGGAAGAAATATGAGGTATTTGCTTTTGTAAGCACAGTTAATACCGGAAGTGATCAGCAGAGAAGCTGCATTTGGGCCGGGCGCGGTGGCTCACGCCTGTAATCCCTGCACTTTGGGAGGCCGAGGCGGGCGGATCACGAGGTCAGGAGATCGAGACCATCCTGGCTAACACGGTGAAACCCTGTCTCTACTAAAACACAAAAAATTAGCCGGGCGCGGTGGCGGGCGCCTGTAGTCCCAGCTACTTGGGAGGCTGAGGCAGGAGAATGGCGCGGACCCGGGAGGCGGAGCTTGCAGTGAGCCGAGATCGCGCCACTGCACTCCAGCCTGGGCGACAGAGTGAAGACTCCGCCTCAAAAAAAAAAAAAAAAAAAAAAAAAAAAAAGAAGCTGCATTTGAGTCACCCTGAGCAAGTTATTATCAGCGTTGACATTTCTTTAACTTTGCATCTATTATTGAAGGGCTCAGGCTGTTCAGTGACTTTCTCCCATGCAGGCATCCGATTGCTGGGTTTTAAAAATTATGGCTGTGCTCTCAAACATTTAGTGCATTTTCATTTTTAAAGGAATTTAGCAGTCTTCTAACATATAAGTGTTTTTCTCATTTCAGTATTTCAGGAACTTATAATTTATCAATCTTTTAACAGTTGTGGCTGAAACTTTTTTTCTTTTTTTTTTTTTTTTTTGAGATGGAGTCTTGCTCTGTCATCCAGGCTGGAGTACAGTAGCCGGATCTCAGCTCACTGCAAGCTCCGCCTCCTGGGTCTATGCCATTCTCCTGCCTCAGCCTCCCGAGTAGCTGGGACTACAGGCGCCTGCCACCTCGCCCGGCTAGTTTTTTGTATTTTTTTGGTAGAGACGGGGTTTCACGGTGTTAGCCAGGATGGTCTCGATCTCCTGACCTTGTGATCCGCCCGTCTCGGCCTCCCAAAGTGCTGGGATTACAGGCTTGAGCCACCGCGCCCAGCTGAAACATTTCAAAAGTGTGTGTGTTTAAAATAAGAATTCGATGTATAGATTTAAAACAATCCCACTTCTCATAATTTAGAAATTGTACTTGGAGACGTGTCCAGCTGAGCCTGCTGTCACTCGGAAACGCTGCAGACCTGAAAATACTGCTGGCCTTGATCTTCTCTTTGCCACAGAGTTTCCTTAGGGATGTGTTTAGCACAGAGCTCCTGGAATTATTCTGTGAGGAATATGGCTGTAAAGGGCTCCTGTAGATTCTTTATTCTTACTATTTTCTGGGATTTTAGTCATAGAAATTGGCCTATTATTAGGCTGGTGCAAAAGTAATTGCGGTTTTTGCCATTACTTTAATGTTTTTAATTAAAAGTAAAGGCAAAAACTGCAATTACTTTTGTGCCAACCTAAATATTTATTTCTTTATGGGAGTCAAAGTAATAAGAGAGGAGAGGTAGGAAAGGATAGGGGCATGGCCCTGTGGCTTCTTATTTCCAAATCCAGTGGAAATAAGAAATACTTTTATTAGCCCCTCTTCCCCCATCCCTCCACTAGAGCTGCTCTTAACTGGTTCTTCTCAAAATTCTGTAAGAAAAACAAACCCTATTCAATATGGCTAGCGAGGGACTCTGAACCTACTAAACCCTCAGTTCTCAATATGTCATTCACCCTGAGTGGAATTCCAGGCCCATCCCAGATGCTGGAACCCCTTCACCCTTCTTCCTCTCCTGCCTTGGCAGGAGATGAGCACTCAAGTAACTACATGCTCTCTAGCTTAGAATTTTGGGATTACAACTGAAATGGGCAATTAAAAAAAATGCTTAATCACACTTCCCTAAAGCTGTCCGTATATCTATATACATAAAGAACTGGGCTGGGTGGATGGCTCAAGCCTGTAACCGCAGCACTTTGGGAGGCCGAGGCGGGTGGATCACCTGCGGTCAGGGGTTCGAGACCAGCCTGGCCAACATGGCAAAACCACATCTCTACTAAAAATACAAAAATTAGCTGGGAGTGGTGGCACCACCTGTAATCCCAGCTAATTGAGAAGCTGAGGCAGGACAATCACTTGAACCCAGGAGGCAGAGGTTCCAGTGAGCCAAGATCGCGCCACTGCACTCCAGCCTGGGCTACATACAGAGCAAGACTCCATCTCAAAAAAAAAAAAAAAAAAAAAAAAAAGACTGAATTTAACAGGATAGGAAATGTGTGTTTTAAAATCCAGTCTCTAAGTAGCTAAAGGTATGATGAGGTTGTACAGAATCTGACGTATATTTAACTATACCACACACAGGCTTTCCAGAGTCATGCAGAACTATTCACAATCTCTGTTTTTGTAATTATAGTTGACCCAGGGTGAGAAATCCTGAGTTGGGATCCCTGTTTGTCTGGGGAGTGGCACAGACATTCCTGATGTTCATAGATACTGGGCCTCTGGATGCCCAGGGCACCATTTATCCACCCAGAGCCTGACTGCCATCTCTGCTCACTTTTGTATCTGCTTAGCCTGAAGTGCCTGACCTCATTCTATAAATACCAGCCTTGTTGTTCAAATAAGAACTTCCTTGGATTCCTGGCCACCACAAAACCCCCAGATGTACCAGCCAGGCAGTCTCATACTGGCTGTGAGGTTTGTTCTGCCTTCCCCTGTGGAAGGAGCAAGGGCAAGAAAGTAGGGCCTAGAGTAGCCATCACTCACCCTTCCTTCCTTCCTTCCTTCCTTCCTTCCTTCCTTCCTTCCTTCCTTCCTTCCTTCCTTCCTTCCTTCCTT